>NC_081824.1:191675562-191983025 GCF_030867095.1 Alligator mississippiensis | reverse complement strand
ATTTCGTCAGAATTTCTGCAACGTTTTGTCAATCTGGAAAGTTGTAATATTGGGAAGCACAGATCTCTAAATAGCTCTCTCTGAATCTTCACACAATTCAAATAGGAAATGAGGCCAGAAAAATGTTCTTATAAAAATAGCCTGTTCCCAGTTGAAAGGGTTGCCATCTCTCTAGATACATGTTGGAAGAGAGGAAGGAAGGGTCCTAAAATCGACAATTAAGGTAATTGTTGCTACTCTCAAAAGGTTTTGCCTGCAGTGCTCACTTCAAAAGTAGGAGACTATGATACTAGCTCAGTTCTAGGCATCTAAGAGCTTTGGTCTTAAAGACCAAAGCTTTGGTCCATGGCTTAGCTTAGGTATATTAGGTAGGTATATTATCTGGTTCTTTTTTTGTTTTGATAATTTCAAAAGGCTTCAAGCAGCTGATTAAAACAGTAGTGTTTAAATGTCTTTTTAGACAGATGTGTGGAAGTTCAGGATTAACAAAATGCTAATTTCTTAAGAGAAGAAGGTGAAAACAGCAAATGAAACACAGCAGTATTCCAGAGACCAGCCAAACAGCTCAGGTTTAACAAGACTTGAGAATCTCTGCTACCACACAAACAGCAACCAAAACTTTTATGAATTTCATTTGGCTGAGATCCATTTGATCAGAGGAAGATTATTCAGCATTTATAACAGAACCAGGTCAATGTGACCTCAGATAAATGAGAATTTGAAAATACAGAAAAGATTCTTACCTTCTACATTGTTCTCCATTTGAGTATGTGCCCATATACATGTTCCATTGTGGTTACATACACAGTTCAACTGGCTGATTCTTGCTGTTTGCTGAGATTGTGACTTTTCTAGAACCCATCTTTCTTCTTAGTTGCTTTTCTTTTCCTGTTTCAGTTTTATATTTCTGTCTTTGTTGTTGTTTTCTGGGTTGTTTTTTGTTTGTCACTTGGTGGAGTTTTTGATTGGCCTGCACCACATGCTTCTGTGGTCAAAGTGAGCCTTCATTTTAATGAAAGCCTAATTGATCAGGCCTTTTCTTTTGCTTTTCAGCAGCAGCAGTGGGCCTGCCACTGACAGGCATTTCATGTGCCTCTATACCTGGGGGAATTGTATATCCCCAGAAACTGCTTTGTTTGCAAGTTGTTTCACCCTAAGATAGGAAGGAAACCAAAGCCAGGGTTTCATAAATTTAGGGAGTCGGCCTTTAAGCCCAGAGCACATGAGTTGGTCAGTCACAAGTTTTCCTAGGGCTGAAGGTCCCTAGCGAGAGAACCTTTGCCCCCAGCAGAACGCAGTCATCTTTTGTGAGCCAAGGCCCAGAAGGCTTGCAAGAAGAATCTCTCTGTCTTGGAGTTCTTCGAGGAAACATTTCTTGTTCTTAGTGATGCTCCTTTGCTTCACAGCAATGAATTGGGGTCCTCCTCTCAGTTGCATGAACACCTTTTCCTAGAACTTATAGAACCACTGGTACTAGCTCCAGTGAGGGAACCATAAGCTAAGTGCAGACATTCAAGTAAGTTAGGGGAAAATTAGATTGCATTAAAAATGGCCACCTGATCAAAGGTAAATCAGGATGGAGTAGACTAGGGGGAGCTGGGGAGATGAGGGAAGCAGGCCCTTTGGGGGGGAAATTAGGGATCCATGGGGGGAGTGGAGGGGCAAGCAGGATCAGTGGGAGCAGTGGAAGTGCGGGCAGGGTCCGCGGGAGTGATGGGGGGCAGGTGGTGTCTGCAGGAAGAATTTGGGGGGCAGGTGGTGTCTGAGGATGAGGGTGGCAAGTGGGGTCTGCAGGGGATTGCTGAGGTCTGGGGTGGTTTGATATGATCAAGGAGTTGATGGGGGACTGGGGGTTCTTTTTAGCTACCTGATCCATCTCTAGTGAACCTACCCCCCACCCCTTCCCCCACTGATACTTACTTCCTCTGTTCCCAGCAGTGGCAAATGGTGATAAAACTGGTACCTGGACTGGCTTGCGGGGTTGGAGGTGGGGAGGCCTAGCTGGTCTACCAGGTGGGAAGCAAGGGGCTAGGGTGGGGGGAGATGGGGTGGCTAAAAATAGCTCAGTGTCAGGATGGCAGGTAGGAAAAGTACAGCCCCAGTGGTGGGGCCAGCAGCTGGGCTTTCCTAGTCTCGATACTGCGCAGGTAACTACAGAAGTTCAATGCACTGGTGTAACCTAGATCGATTAAGTTTGAGTGCACATTGATCATGGTCTATCTTCGACCATGTTCTACCATTTTTTAAACCAATCTGTGCGCACAGAACTTTTGTATAATTTCAAGTTTAGATTGATTTCTGATCACTGAGACTGAGTCTCAGAAACTGAGACTGAGTCTTGGAGACTGAGACCGAGTCTCAGTGGATGTGTCTACATGTGTATTAACGCGCTTTTCCTAATGCACATTAAATTTAGTACCTGCAATATGAGGTACTAAATAAATGTACATTAGGCTCTGTTAATGCACAGTAGCACAAGTGAATGCTTTTTAGGTGATGCTTAATGTGAAGTAGCCTGTTCTAATTCGCATTAGTGTATTAGCATGGTTGTTTACGCATGCATAGCTTTAATGCACGGTAGAATAGACTATTGCACATTAAAGCGCATGTGTAGGTCTGCACCTGGGCAAACTAAGTTAGATTGGGTAGCTGTTCTTAACTCAATCTAACCTCCCTAAATGACTGTACTTAGCCATAATGAAAATGTCTAGCAGAATTTTTCATTCTGCCCTTTAAGATTAATTGATATCTATTTTTGTGTTGGTATTTCCTAATTTCTGAGTGCTTGACTTTTGCTACCTTAATTATGTTCTTCCAACGTTGGCTTTGTTGTTTATGCAGGAGGACCCATGTCATTCATACCTAGGTGGTTCACAACTCACTTCATTTGCAGTGGGTGCCAGATTAAAGACCAGGCATGAGTTGCTTGCTGTGGCTTTTACTTTAAAGGGCACCACTTCTCCAGTCAGCTGGAGTTCATCAGTGGTCCTGTGCAGCTGATTGTAGCAGCAGCACCCTTTGAAATCAAAACCCCTGGAGCATCCCAATGATCCTGAGCATCAGTTTGCTGTGGATATAAACTCTCCTGGCTAGTTAACAAATCCTTATCTTCATGAGAGGGATGAAGGATGAACTTGCCAAGTATCCAGGTTCTATTGTAGTAATGGAAATAATGGTAAAGGTAGCAGAAAAAACATTCACATTCAGTGGATTAAGTCTAGCCATCTGTTAGAACTAGATGAAACTTATTTAGGCCTGATTTGGGTACTTGTAGGAACAGAAGGTGCTGCTCAAAAATAAAAGGCGGAATACTTCCTTATTTATTTTTAATCTTTTACTAAATGTTCTACACTTTAAATTGGAAATATTGCAGTAAATTTAGCTACTGCATATGGTAAATGTTCAGGTTTTAATGGTAAACCAGTCTACACAATCAGGAAAAAATGGAGATAGAGCCAATATAGATGATCAGAGACAATCCAGGCCCTCATTTTTATTCCATGCTGATCTTTGGGGTTCTGTAGATTACTGTCCTATTGGTATCAAATATTTGTTTCACAGCTGGAGATATGGGTCCCTAGTAAGGGGAAGTTCAGGCACTGACCTATTTGAGGGAGGTTAAAAATGAAAGAGGAGGTAAATGATTAATGAAATGTATTCCCAGTGTTGTGGGTCTTTCACTAGGATTTACATAGTATAGCATTTTCATCTTCCTGTTAAGCTTTCACAGGAGGGCCATCACGCCACAGAATGTGTACTTAAATTCTATCACTGGCTCCCATGCAGCGCCAGGGTTCAGGGAAGGCACCTGTACTTCAAGGAACAAGCCAGTAATCACAGCACAAATCTTGAAGGTAATTTTAATATTATGTTTAATGTGCAGGCTGAACTAGATTAAAATGCCGCACCAAAAACTTTGATCTAGAGGTGCCGCTCCATAATTATTTCTTCTCCCTTTATGTTGATATTATTACATATGATCTTGGCTTAGCACAAGTCTGTAAAACTTTTTCACACATCTATAATTATGTTTTCCAAAGACTCTTAATCTGGAGAGCTCAGTTTCAGAACCTTTGTCTTGTTTATAAGTTTTTGTTTTGCAATAACACCAAGGGACTTGAAGTTCTGTTCTGATAAAATGCAAAGATGAAGTGAAGCCCCTGCTCTTAATGATTTGATTAGTATTTATTCCTTTGTTCCCTTGTTCTGCTTGGGAAAGACTTATTTTAATTCTCAGCTCTTCGGTACAATTCAAGCACACTAAAGTTCAGGAAAATGTCTCCATTCTTGTGGGTGGGAGAGGAAATGCATTGAGTTGTATTTGCATCTGTGATAATTCAGTAATGCTTCACATTTCCATATAAGGCATTTCTTGCTGTTTATTTCTCTGGACTATCCTCAATCCTAACAGCATGGAGAGGAACAATATACGGTAAAAGTTCTGTTATCCGGCATCTTACAAGCCGGCATGCTCTGCTAACCAGCATGCTGGCTTGTAAGATGAAGTGAAACCCACTGTGGCACTTCTGGTTTCTCTGAGCCCCATGGCTCGGGGCAAAGCAGCCTGCGCTGCCGAGCCCCCATGGCCTGTGGGCGTAACAGGCTGCATGGGGCTGTGTGGGACCCACCTCTGTGTCCCAAGGGGCCCACAGGAGGGGCAGAGGGACGCCCCAGATATGGCGGGAGAAGCGGCAGCCGGGGCCGCTCAATTAACTGGCATATTTTGTTATCCAGCATCCCCCATTCCCAGGGGATGCTGGGTAACAGAGCTTTTACTGTATATTGTATATCTGATAGCTGATCAGTGGCTTAGCTCTTCACTTAAATGTTGACAGTGCTCGTTTGTATTTGGTTCCGTATGGTACTTGGATCATATGCAGGTTGTGATGTACAGAATTATAATTCATGGCCACAGGAATAGACATTTCATTGGCTTTTTAATGAAATGTGGAAATTAAATGTGGTTAACTTCAGTAGCTGGTGAAAATGTATGAAGAGATTATGATGTGGGTAAAACATTTGTTAACATGTAGTCTTTGTATAACTCATGTTTTTAGTACTGCAGTAAGTATGGCTGTTGCTTGACATTCACCAGTCAGTGAACAAATTGGCAGTTCTTCAACTTTTTGGGGGAAAAAACCTTTCATAATCTACTTCATTATGGAGTAGCAATGCAGAAAACATGTTTGCATGGGTTTTTGGCCTCGTGTTGTGGAAATTTAAGTTCTTATTCAGACCATCAGTATATTGTATGAAATGGAGGTATAAGGACAAGTCTTGTAGGAGAAAAATAATGAACAGAAAGGGTAAAAACAAGGAGAGGTTAACTGCTTTCTCTTATGCCTTAAACATTCCTGTTGATTGCTTTTCCTGCTTCAGCCCTGCACCATAGTAGGGAAGCATGAGAAGCAAGTTTACAGAATATCCTAGAATTTTTAGTTCTAATATTAGGGCTTTCCATACCAGAATGGAGACATGTAAAAAATGTGCATTGACTTGAGTCATGGTTCATGTTAAAGCAATTATTTTTAATGAAGTTTAAAACAAACCTTGGCAAGGCTAGACAGCTGTATTAAACAGAACAAAGATGTGGATATATATTTTTTTTTTCTTTCTCTCTCTTTTTGCTAGTATCAAGGTCAACTCTACTTTCTTGTCTTTGTCAAAAAGTTCGTTTACAAACATAGGCTCAGTAGTGGCGCACACTTTTCAGTCATTCTGGGGGATAAGAAGACACAGTAGTGACCAGTTCCAGTATAAGAACAGAGTCTGGCAGAGAGACGAGTAGATCCATATCACCTCACTGCAATGCATCTTCTCAGAGGAACTGCCTATCTCCCTGTGCAGGGCTGCCAAGATTTGCAGTCAAATGAGACGTTTTAAATTGGAGTCTCTGTGATATATAAAAGGGAGGAGCTGCCAATAAGGCTTTCACCTTTAGAATTCAATCTCTCTCTTTTGGTTAGTTTGATTGAATTTGATGATCTTCGGGTCATGCTAGAAAGCCCATTTTCCCCCTCTATTTTTTTTATTGAAAGTGGGCTGCAACAAGAGTTGATATTAATTGTGACATGACAGGGTCATTGTGCAGGTGTATTTTTCCTCATTGATTCTCTTATAGTCTTCTGATTTAGGGGAGCTGCTCCCAAGTTTCTCTCTCTCTCTCTCTCTCTCTCTTTTTTCTTTTTTTTTTAAGTGTCTATATATATATTTCTAGTTGTCATATGCACTTGGAACCCACTTGTGGAACTTTTAAAAATATTTATCATAAGTCAGAGTACATCTGGTGTAATGGAAATGACCAATCGGTGCGCAGAGTGCAGTGGTGAGAAAGAACTGACCATTGAGGTTCTTCCCATGTAAACTTCTTAGTGTCATTTTTCATGATGTCTCTTATAGTTGACACAGCTTTCCTAGGGCCTAATGCAAAGTCATTGACATGGGCAAAAAGTCTATTCTCATGTTTACAGAGCGATGGATCAGATCCCAGCTCACTGAAGCATCAAACCTTTCTTCCTTTTAAACTGTTACTAAAAACCTTCTTATACATAGCATGTGCAAAAAGAGTGCATCTTTATTTAATTGGTTTAAAATAAGTACATGTTATATTGCATGTGGACTTGAGTGCCTGAATTGAGTAACAGCATGATTGTACCATTGTCTGCCACTATTCCTTTCGTTCTTGAATGTGATACCTTTACTTGTCTGTGGCAAAATCATCCTTTTAATTTTATAATCCCAAGGCCAACCCAACTACCCTTTGTATTCTGTGAGGTTTATAGCACTTTTTTGAATGCTATAAACCGATCCCTTTCAGAAAATGTTGAGAGATCACTACTATCTTTGCAGTGGAGGGAAGTAAGGTTTTGGTTTTTAATTTGTTCCTGTGCAAAAATATATCCTGTCCTTCAGCCCATACCAGATCATGTACAATCTAGGAAGATATTAGTAATATAACTAGTATTTTGACCTGTAGCTTTAGGAAACCCACGTGAAAGTTTGACCATTGAGCAATTTGTCCAACTATCACTGTAATATCAGCAACTTTTTCTTATGTAGGGAATGTCTTCTAGGGTGAATGGCATAGGAACCATAATCCCTTGTCATACAGTACAGACAGCACTTTCACTCCAGATTGATGGGTGGTGTTACCTGATGATACCATATGTCTATGAACAGAGCATTTGATTGCATTGCAATAATAACATAATCTTTGCAAGTATGTTCAGGACTCAGGATAAGTTGGAGGCCATAGGTGGTATTTTATAATAGACATTGTATGGGAAAATTAGTTTCAATTATTTTGCTTTGGCTGTAGATCGGGGCGGGCACTTATTTCGGGTGGAAGGCCACTTACTGAGTTTTGGCAAGCCATCGAGGGCCACATGACAGGCAGCCAGGGGCAGATAAAACATTAAGAAAATTAATGTTTAGGGGCCTTGCGGGCCAGATAGAATGGCCTAGCAGGCCACATCTGGCCCACGGGCCACATTTTGCCCACCCCTGCAGAAGATGCAACATTTTGAGATCACAGAATGAAGGCAGCATGACACGATACAAAGGGGGGCACAAAACAAGACTAACGATCTCACGATTACATAGAAGTTTGAGTAAAATCTTTTTTACTTCAGTCTTTACTGTCCTCAAACATAGGGGCAGCTACTTGATGGAGATCTCAGGTGCCAGCAAAGATTGGAAAGGAGATAAACAGTTTAGTTCAATTATAGAATGGGTTAGGGATTACTAGAGATATTTTCAAGTCAGTAGGGCCAGGTGGGATACACCATAAGTACTGAAGGAATTGGCTGTCCTCTGGGAATGAGGCCCCAGATGATTGGAAAAGGAATAGTGTCCATCTTTAAGATAGAGGAAGGAGGAGGATCTGGGGGGAATTAGAGATCAAGAAATCTATTGTAAAGCACCTAGAGGAGAACGAGGTGATCTGGAACAGCTACTGTGGATTCACCAAGAGCAAGGCAAGCCTGGACCAACCTGATTTCATTTTATGATGCGACAGGCTCTGTGGACTGAGGGAGGGCAGTAGATGTGATATACCTTGAATTAAGCAAGGCTTTTGACAGTCTCCCACAGCATTCTTGCAAGCATGATGAGGAAGTATGGGTTGGATGAATGGACTCCCCCCTCCTTCCCCCCCCCCCCCCCGAAAGGATGTAGACAGATTGGAGAGAGTCCAGTGGAAGGCAAAGAAAATGGTTAGGGGCCTGGAGCACATGACTTCTGAGGAGAGGCTGAGAGAACTGTTGGGCTTATTTAGTTTGCAGAAAAGAAGACAGAGGGGAGATTTGATAGCAGCCTTTAAGTACCTAAAGTGGGGTTCAAAGAACATGGAGCTGTGCAGAACAAGGAGCAATGGTCTCAAGTTGCAGCAAGAGAAGTTTAGGTTGGATATTAGGAAAAACTTTCTCACTAGGAGGATGATGAAGCCCTGGAACAAGTTACCCAGAGAGGTTGTGGAATCTCCATTCTTGGAGGCTTTTAAGGCCTGGCTCAACAAAGCCCTGGCTGGAATGATCTAGTTGGGGATGGTCCTGCTTTGAGCAGGAGGTTGGATTAGATGACCTCCTGAGACCCCTTCCAACCCTAAATTTCTATGATTCTATGAGCTCTGTGTCCACAGCAAATTTCATATGTTCACACCTGGTCCTTGCATTCATTTCAAATCGGGGACTAAGGTAGTGAAAACATCCTAGAGGCACCCACCACCATTGTTCTTGAGAATGGTGTTTGGGGATGGTTGCAAAGCATATGCATCACCTCAGTTCCCAGTTTTGAAGTGGGTGTGTAGACTTTACTTTTTTGCAGTAGCTTTGAGGACAAAACAGAGCCAGTATAGATGCACCCCGAGGGAGACCTACTCTGCTAATCAGTCCCTTTTCCCATTTGTTGTAGGTTCTCTGCTTATTCCTTATATCCTATTTTAAGTGTTTATTTATCTAGGTAGGACTACAGATCTTTTTACCGGCTTTTTTCTCTTACTCAGGATGCTGGAACATATATTTACTTTTGACCTAAGGTTATTCCATTCCTCTTCCATATTCAGATCCTTGAGTTCCTGAGTCCAGTAAGGCTTGGCTAACTTGTTTCCTTGGTTACTCAATGTTTGCCCTTCTGAAGTCCAAAAGCTGTAGTTATAGACCTATTTTTGTATTCTGCAGCTTTTAAACAAACTGAATTAACTCATGATAACTCAGTCCAAGATTATTTTTCATGAACAGCTCTTCTGTCTGATCCTTTTGCTTACTAAACCAAGTTTCAATAGCATCAGTGCTTCTTGGTTCAGTGACTAGTTGGAAGAGAAATAAGGTTTTAGACAAGTCTGCTGAGTTCCCGGCCTATTATATGTATTAAGGGTAAAGCTTCTGGTATAGTCTCAATGAAGAGGGCTGTAATACAGTTTATAAAAACAGTATTCTATGTACCCAGATCAGTAAAGGATGGTTCAGGAAAAAGATAGCTCAAAGAGCTCTTCACCTTTGATCAGATGGGCCTACAGAAGAAATATACGTGTAAAATCCTGTCTTGATCAAAAGTGATCCGACTCTTTATTAAATCCTGTCTGATCTATATGTTATTTGTCAGTTCGGGCGTATGCAACTCAAGTCCCTTCTTGATGGACTCAATAAAGAGTTTTTGCATTTGTATTTGAAAGCAATCCAGTAACTTTATCTTCACAATTTTTATGGAGTAATATGATAAAAGCTTGAGTCATGGTGCTGAGAATTCTTTCAAGTACCTTGACATAGTAAAGCAATTTAGCTAACAACAAAGATAATCAGATTCACAGAGCAACTCTCAATTTCTTTGGGACTCAAGAAACTTTATCTCCTCTGCTCTAAATTGAGTTAGTATCCAAGTAAAATCATTAACTTATTCTTTTTGAATAACAAAGATATTGGCCATTCTGTAGAAAGCCTAAATTAACTGGCTAAGTTCAAGGAATGTGTTTTATTTGTTGTTTAATGTCATCAAAAGAAGAGCATATTGTTTCTACATATCTTTTTTAGCAGCTTTCCTAAGACAGTCAATTTATTTTATCCAAAAATTGGTTATAGTGAAGAAATGCTGACTTTTCTACCGACCTCAAACCTATTTTCTCCACAAGACATAATTGGGACATTCTGGATCCCTCTGGTAAAAGGGGAAACAGGAATAGCCTGTGATGTCAACAACCACATGAGGTTCCAATAGCATTTCATACTGTGCTAGAAGAAAGAGAACTGTATTGCAGAAGGATATGATTTTTTTGAAGCATTTGTGAAAATACTGAAAACTTGCCTCATTTAATAGCAACCAATATTTAAAAAATGAATAAGTGTATTGGCACCCATACACTACACTAAAATCAGACTCATCTACTCATTATTTGGCTTTCTTTCTATTCTCTCTCAGGTTGTGACTTATGTTAGCTGCCAGTGTTCTCAAGATCCACCAGAATTGGCAATTAATACTGTGTATTCTTAACATTCACTTCTAGCTTGTCTGTGAATGTACACATTTGGCCCTGGTTTTTAATGGCCTTGCTGAAAGTAGTCACTAAAATCAGATCTGAATTGAAGTGCAGTAGAGAAAAAATGTGATACAGCAGTTAGAAAGATACAATTTTAATATTCTATTGAGAAAGCGGGGAAGGTGCTGCTAGCCCTAATGGTTCAGGAAATGTTAATATTGAAATGGTTAGTGCTCTTGTGTGTCCATTTTGGCACTGATTCAAGACTTAAAATAGTAGGTCCCAGACCCTGGACCAGATTTTTTTTTTTTTTTTTTTTATTCATTGTTACTGTCATCAGACTTGTTTCTTAACTATGTTTAGACATATCCTCAGAGTTCTCAAATTAATTTCTGAATTCAAGAAAAGTTTAGTCCGTTACCACCTCCTTCACACCTGCTTTATTCCATGTTTTACAGTTGACCCAGTCACTTTTCATAGTAGTAGATGTTGTTTTATTCTGCTTACCCACTGTTAAGCAGGACGTTTCATGTTCTAATAAACACAAACTAGAAATCTGAAATACCTCTGTCAGAATCCAAACATGCTTCACTACTATTTCCAGTCTAAGGAACATGCAGAGCAAACCAAGATGCACGCACATGCACACTTTCCTCCTCTTTCCCCCACCTCCCCCCTGCCTCCCTTAAATGTGCTTGTTCTTCATGCTTATGTGTTTGTAATTATGCAAGAAAATAAAGAAGATCCATGCTGCAAGCAATTTACAGTGTTAAAATGCTGCTGCTCTGTGAGTAAAATAGTTAAAATTCCTGCATTAAATGTACAGAGGTTGTTCAGCATTGAGGCCTTTTTCTCTTGTTTCTAATGTGTGCAATTAGATATCTTAAAACAAAGAAACTGGAGCAGGCAACCTTTTATCTCTGAGCGAGCACAGCTATAAAAATGTGTAGACATTTGATTAATAAGACTGCGGAAAAAACCTGAAATTAAATGGATACAGTCTATGGATCTGATTACATTTTAAGTCACTACTATATAGAGAGCACTGAGACAGCTTAGGTCATTATTAAGTTTATGGCCCTTTAATGGGTCCACTTGTTTTCTGCAGTCAGCTGCCCTGCAGTCTTTGGTCAACTTTCCTCATAAATTCATAGATGTTGAATGTCTAGGTATTTTTAAGATAGCCAGAGTAGGTGATTGTACTACTTCTGGGAAAAGTCTATTCCATAATATAGTAGAAATTATAATCTGATTGGCATACAAATTTATTGTTTGTTATATATTGCAACTTCTTATCGCTGAATTATAATATTTAAATATATAATATTTAAAATGTATATAATATTTTAAGTTAATATTTTGCCCTAGACTTGTAGCAGGAAACAAACAGGCAACTGTAGGTGTACAGGAGTAACCTGATCTGTGGGAAAGTTCAGCAAGTGTGTTTTAAGATCCTGATTTTTGGTTAAAAGTGTGGTTCTATATTTTTAATCGCCTTGATGAACTACTTCCACATCCGACCATGAAATTAGAGCATTTGGATCTAATGATTGTAAAGAGGATGGAAAATAAGGTATTTTTTGATAAGGGTCCCCAACTTTGAAATAGGGCTGTCAAACAATTTTAAAAAATTGATTGTGACTAATTTTTTTTAGTCTAATCGCTATCGCAATTTTAATCTCTGCTAAAAAATCACAATAATGCATAAAAAAACTCAAAATTATGCAAAGTTATTCAGCTACTTTATATGGTTGGGGGGTGGGTGTGTGGCAGGGGGGCAGGAACTTGTGAAGGTGTGGGGGGTTTGGAGCCAGGGGAAAAGGGATGCCTGTGGGGGGCGGGTGTCTGGATCCTGGGGAGCAGGGAGCCCTGCACACCCTGGCAGGATGCCCAATCTGAGCGCAGGGTCTTAGCAGAGCTGCCTTCAGTCTGGCGCACTCCCTGACCTGAGCAGCAGTGGGTTCACCCCAGCAGCAGAGGCCATGGGCAGCCTGGGCAGGGGGCAGCTGCCCCAGCCCTGGTCCAAGGCCAGAACTTCCCTGCTTATTTGCTCAGTGAGTCCCAGGCAGTCCTGACCCGCCCTGGGCTCGAGGATGCTAGGCAGCCCTGCTGTGGCCTAGCACTACCTGCCCCAAACCTTGGGTGCTGCCAGCCTGGCTGCTCAGGGCAGCCTGGAGGCAGTGATGACAGCAGTGGGGCAGGGCAGTCTGGGCACAGGGTCCAAAACCATGTGCACAATCAATGTGTTAAAGAAATTAACGTGTTAATTGGTTCTTGCCTTAATTGCACACATTCACTGCAATTAATTGACAGCTGTACTTTGAAATATTCCCATACTTAATCTCACCAGAATTTTTTTCTGTGGCCTGGTTCCAGGAATGACTTTTAAGGTCTTTTTGTATTTCCTTTTAAGTTTACATGCATTTGAAGAAGAAAGGACTTAGAGAATGGTGGTATTTCATTGGGTTTGGATGGGTATGTTTTTATAGTTTTTGAACTTTGTTCCAGGGCAGTGATTCTCAACCAGGATGCCGGAGCAAGAGCCAGGTATGAGGAGATAAATGCAGTCTCAGGCTTCTTCCTGCTTGGCTGCTGCCTGGCCCCTCTGCAGGGAAGCAAGTGCTGTAAGAAATTAGTTTGTGAAATGGGGTGCTGCTCAATTCACAAAGGTTATGAAAGTATGGCTGGAGTCAAAGGAAGGGTGCCTCAAGTCTCAGAAGGTTGTGAACCATGGGTCTAAGAATGGACAGTATTACATGGAAACCTTTTCTGGTGGTCCTCAGAACGGAATATTTACAAACCTTAGCTATGGGAGAAGGCATACTGAGAAGGGAGCTGCTATGAGTTCCTGGTCCTGTTGAAATTCATTATTGTGGACAGAACTCATCCATAGCCTTGAAGAGAGTATGTCTTTTACCAAGTAGTCCACAGAAGCTGTGTCTTCATTCTTGACTTTTTTTTTTTTTCTGATAAAATAAGATTTAATAGTTCCAGTATTGTGTTCCCATTGCTAGGGTAGCTCTGTAGTGTCAGAAGTCCTAGAGATGCTTAAAGGATTTGTGGAAACACATCTGGAAAAGATGAACTGTGAAAAATCACTGATTTATAATGTAGTCTGTTCCTTGGGCAGCATTCTTTTCTTTTGAAGCCATTTGAAAGCCCTCAGCACTGATCAGGATCAGGGCCATAGATTATTACTTTTAGCAACTGAAGCTATTTTAAAAAATGCTACTGCATGAGTGGGTATTGATGATTCTAATATAAAAGTGACAGGTAAAATAAGTTTGTATATGCGGTGAGTTGAAAGAGTCCAGTTGGACAAAACTTGCTTTTATATTTTCCTTCCTCTGTCTTGATGACCCTTAAAGGAATGGTTTAGCTGTTTAAGCAAATGAGAGAGCTCACCTTCCACCTTAAGTTCCTATAGGTACAACTCTGTGACTTGGTAGTTGGCATTTGAACATAATAATTCAATAACCAAATGAATTCATAATACTTCATTATACTTTTCTTTCAGGTTGTCGCACAGCATTTTGTTTCTGCATGACAGCTATGGCAACACTGCACACCATCTAAAAGAGAATGATAGGCCCCACCACCTAAGCTGGAGGTAAGCTTATGAAGAGAAGGGGTTTGTGAACAAGATTTTTGCGCATACCTTTCAGAAACACTTGTGGCTCTAACTTTTCTGTGGATAGTGAGTCATATTCTCAGTTTCTACTCAAAGCTGCAGTAAATGGAGTTTGTTGGATGGTCTCTCACAAGAATTCTCTCTGAGCTACTTGCAGCTGCTCCTGGAGTAGAAAGTAACATTTGCTATCTTGGTCCTCCCCCAGGATGAGGGGGAAGGGTTTTCCCATTTAATCTATTTTTATAAATAAATCGTATGGATTTTCTGTGGCCTCAAAGATTTATTTATATAGTGATACTTTTATTATTCTTAACATTTTAAAGAACTGTTACTGCTTAACTCTCTCTCTCTTGGACACTTGGATGCACCCATTTATTGTGTCCCTAATATGTCTCCTACTTAGTGACTATCCAGAATAGTCACCTCAGAAAGCTTTAAGAAAGGAATGAAAACACAAGATGAAACAGGCTAATGCTATTTATTAAGTACAGATGCATACCGTTTTTTTTACTCCTCACATAGTAAAGGTATCCATTTGTGGCAGGGGTGTAGGTTGTAGCCATATTGGTCTGAGGACATAGGCAGACAAGGTTATTTGGGTAAATCTGGTATCTTTTATTAGAGCAACTTGTAGTTGGACAAATTCTTACGCAGCTGCTTCCTCAGCCTGATGGAGGGTATTTAAACCCAAAAGCTTGCTAAGAAGAATTTTTACAACTATTTGAGTTGGTCTAATAAAAGATATCAGATTTACCTAAAGAACCTTGTCTGTCTGTTTTGTGGTAGATCACACTCTCTCTTCTCCTCACTCTGTCTCTTTTATAGAAGCATCCACTCACAATTCCATAGCTATTCTGGAAGGGGCATAAAACAAACATACTTTCTCTAAAAGTAGATGGTGGTCAATATGAAATATCATATTTTTTTTTATTGTTCCTTGGACGTTCTGTGTAGCAGTGATTTTTCAACCTTTTTATGGACCCCTAAAATATTTTAATAGAGTTGTGGATCCCTTTGAATTGTAAATGTGGTTATTAACATACTTTTGATTATTCATGGTCATCTTTCACAGACCCCTTAGATATGGTTAGCAGACTTCCAGGGGTCTGCGGATCACAGGTTGAAAACCACTGCTGTATAGGCTTCATCTTTAGAATTTTAAATAGAAGTTTCTGAAGTGTGCCTGAAGGCTGACTGTTTGTTTGAAATAAATTGTCCATCTACAGAAATCTGGTAGAGTAAATTGTGAAATTCTCTGGAGCAACATATAAATATATGGGGGAAGAAGGGTATATTTGGGGTAATTCATACCCATTAAATGCCATAATTGAAAAGGTAAGTGCAAGTGGCAGCTGATGAAAGTTTTTGCAGTAAAAATGCACGAAACTGCCTGTGTGCAAGTGCATACACACACCACCTTATTACCCTACCCCACATGTTTCTGGGACATTTCAGGCTACAGTTAGTAGGAGCATGCTAAACAGTCCATATTCGATGCAGATTCAGCCTGAATCAGGGACAGCCATTTGATTTAGTTGATTCAGATCACTATCCCTGATCTGATTTGGCTGAATCTGAAGATTCAATGCTGATTCAGAGAACCAGCGATTTGGCCATGAGCACAGCTTTAAATGTTTTTTTCTACATACCTTGAGGTACCAGGTGCAGCTTATGAACGCTGAGATTCTGGGGCGGTTGGAGCAACAGGAGTGCGGGGGTTCCCCCCACATGCTTAGTGGCAAACCCGGAAGTGGACCAGAAGTACTTCTGGTCCACTTCCAGGTCTGCCAGAGAGCCTGCTGGGGGGCCTCCTCATGCCTCCTTGGCTCAGCAGTTGGCTGCAGGGGGACCCTGGGTGCCCTCCCAGACCCAGGAGGCACCAGTCTCCAAGCCGGGGGCGCAGGGGGGACCTCCCAGCGTGCTCCCCAGTGGACCTGAAGTGCTTCTGGTCCACATCCAGGTCTGCTGCTGAGTGTGCTGGGGAGCTTCCCATGCTCCTGTGGGACACTCCATCTGCCCCAGTATCTCAGTGTTCATGAGCCACCTGGTACCTTGAGGTATGTAGGAAAAACGCTTATATCTCTGTGTCCGAGTCTCCAAATATTTCCGAATCAGTTCAGAGGGTTCCAATTTGATTTGGAGAGATTAAAGGGTCTCCTGATTCGATTTGGATTCAGAGATTCAGCCACCAAATTGGGCCAAATCGAATCCAGGACCAAAGCTTCACACAGCCCTAACAGGTGCCTGCAGCTGCTATAACCTTTATTTGCTATTTATTTACAGCTACTGGCACAGAAATTAGAATTTCTGTTACCCCTTGAGCATTTGGAAAAAAATAATTTTGGACAGTTTTTAATTTGTCTTCATAATTACCGAAACTTCATACAGCAGATGAATACTTGAATCCCAAATTATGGGCATGGTTAGTAGTCACTTTTGGATTTACTGTTGTATGAGCAAGCATTAGTCTTGTATATTATTTGTCACTGATATAATGTTGGGCTTTCAACCACTGAGCAGATTTGCAGTTCTTCCTTCCACATCTCCCTGAAGATAACATGAAATAAAATTGCCCTGACACTTGTCTGATGCATTTGGAGACCCTTTTTTGTTTTGTTTTTGTTAATTTGAATTGGAATTAAACTCTATGTTATCTGTGTGTACTTTACCCCACATCACATCTTCCCACACGTACTCTGTGCAGGCACCTTGTCCTCTCTTGCCTTATGAGACCTACTGGAGGCATCTGTGATATGCACTTGTTTGAGAGTTCAGGATTATCAAATATATCTGTTGTTTCTGAAGAACAGAGTTGGGAACACTGGAAATGAGATTTAACCAGAATATTTAACTTCTGAGTCATACCTGTACTTGTGAGCATTGTATTTGGCCAGCTAAAACCAAGTACAACATTTATTTATTTTTTAAGCAAAAGCAGGAAACTGTAAAAACAGGATAATTGGAAGAGATGAAACACTCCAACTGCTATGGAGAGCCCAACGGCTGCAACTTTGCATACGATTGTCTTTCACACTGCAAGACTTGTTTTTACATCAAAGGATATGCTAAAGGTTATGTAGAAAGCAGTCGCTCACCTTATTTTCTGTTCCTCCTTAGGTGCCTGGCTGAACCTATTGTTCTGTTTATGACTTGTGCTTTGGTCCTTTTATGAAGATGTGAAGCAACATCAATCTGAAATTGGAATTACAAACAGACTGGAGAGAATTTAGTCTTTGTAACGTAAATGGACAAGCTGAATAATAAGTAGTTCTATTATTTTTTTTTTCTTAGAACATCTCAGGGTTTAAAGCGGTTTTAATGGTTTTCATACCTGTAAGGTCAGGACAAATGTAACCAAAATGGGGGACCAGCAGTTGTACAAAACTAACCACACTGCCAACAGCAATGATAACTTGTACTACCAACACCACCAGGTAAACTCTCTCCCTGCTTTAAACCACAGCTACGGAACATCAATCATGGATGCTTCTCAGGCTTCCCCCCTCTCTCCACAGTATCCCCAGGATTCAAGGGACGGTATAGCTTTGACTGTAGGTTCAAAAAGCCTTGGGTCATTGGATTCATCGCGACCAACCAGTTGGACACATTCTGGTGCAGGAAACCATGTCTCAGTAAGGAACAATTTAAACAGTCAGAATGCAATGTGGAGCCCTCTAGGGCAGGGTGAATCAGCTGATGGATACCAATATCCCTACTCTCCAGCTAATGAAGTTCGATCACAGAAAATCACGAGTGGGGTTTTACATAAACTAGACTCCTTTACGCAAGTATTTGCTAACCAAAACTTAAGAATTCAAGTCAACAACATGACTCAGGTCTTGCATGCTCCGTCTTCAGTGATGGATAATGTCAATGACAGCGCATTGAGACAACTGCTGTCTCAAAAGTCTAGCATTGAGCAACAGCCTGCAACTTCCACTGTGCAAAGATACCAACAAGTGCCACAGCAAGTACATCAGAGTTTTGCAAGCCCACAGCAAAAGCAACAAATGCAAGTCATGCAGCACCCACAGCAGTTGTATTATGATTACCAGCAACACCTCTCCCAAATGCAGATGCATTCTGCAGTTCAGCCAGGCCAGCCGCATGTGCAACAATTGCAGTCCCAGCAGCTGTTACCACAACATTTACAGCATTTACAGCAGAGCCAATATTACCTGCAACAGCAGCCACAGCAAGGACAGCAGCGGTTTTCAATACAAGAAATGCAGCAGGGGCAGCAACTAAGTCGGCAGCAGCAGCAAAGGCAGTGTCCAATGCAAATAGCACAGTATTATCAAACGCAACCTGCTATGCAGCAGTTGCAGCCACAGCAACAGATGGACTTGCAGCTGCCTTATCACAGGGATCCTGACCCAAAGACTCTGCATGAAGCACACCAGTATTCCCAGGATCAGTCTCATCCTGTACAGCTTATACAGTTGGGAGCAGTGCCTCAGTATTGCTACCAAGATCCACAGCAGCAGTATAGGCATTTGTATTCACAGAGCTTACTACAACAACAGGAGCAGCAACAAGAAGACGACACGAGTCAGGATAAGCAGTATCAAAGTGACAACAGGTCTCAAGCTCTGATGAACTCCCATATTAGCCTCTCGGCACCAGAGGTAATCGAGGATCCCACAGAGCAGGAAATTAATTCAGTCAATAATACTCTTCCTCATCGAACTCTGTTACCACCATCAGGTGGCCATCTAAATAGCAAAGGAGCTCCGCAAGAATCTCCCACTGCCATTTGGCCTCAGGTATGTAATGTTTTAGATTTCCATTCACAGGGTTCTTTTCTGAAAAATCATTGTACACGAGGAAAACAGTAACAGGAGATTTGATGGCTAGGGCATAAGCAAAGTGGTTTGTTTCAAGAAATCGCTGAAATCTCTCTTGCCCTGATGTGATTTGGCTCTAGGCTGGGTTGTTAGTGACAAGTGTCTGTGACCTCACTAATAATAATAATAATAATAATAATAATAATTAACAAAAAATCAGCGGCTAACGGACGTGTACTCCCACTACAGGAAAAATGCTGCCACCTTTGGCTTGAATTTTCCATCTTCCTGGCAACCTCCTTAAAAATTCCAGGGATTGAATGGATGTGAAGACCCAACTACCCCCAGGCACCAAACAGTTATCCCTTTAGATCAGAACTCAGTGGCATATTAGCAGGTCTGTGTATGGAAGCTGGCACTAGCAGTGCTCAAAGGCATATATATCTATTTTCTGGGTAGATGTAGAATTACATTCTCTAGGAGTATCAGGTCAGGGCCTTCACCAAAATCAAATGAAAAATGTAAATTGTTTTAATAATGATAATAGTAATAATCTGTGAAATTCTTCTATACGTTAGTATAACTTGAACAATATTTTTCTTTTCTTTTTCCCCTGTGATAGCAGATGCAACTGTCAGATGGCAGACTGCAACCACTGTCCCCTGAGCAAAGGTATCATGAGTTTGGTATAGAGTTGTTAGTTGGGGAAGTTGTTTTATGGTTAAAGATAAATTAATTTGGCAAATAAAAAAAAAAAAAGCATTATTGGTCCTGGAAACTATTCTGTGATACCATGGAAGTTTTATGCACTGTGGATATCAAATTGTGTAGTTTATGGCAACAAAATTAATTTATTTTGGAGCACTGTATTTTAAAAAATGAGTGAAAGTAAGGGAGTTTTCAAATATGCAGGGGATGAATAGCATGTTGTTTAGATTTCCAACTGGCAGGAAAAAAATGTTCAGAATCGGGGGGGGGGGGGGGGGTGTTTTTTTTTCTCAAGCTCCATCTGTACCATGGTAAGATCTATCTTCTACCAAACTCATTTGCCACATTTAGGGGCACCCATATTGTAATGCTCTTTTAGTGTTAGCACAGATGGGGAAACATGGGTCTTAAAGAGACCTATTTCTTGTCCTAGGCCAGGGACTCTCAGGCTTTTCCATATTGTGGGCCATATATTAAAAAAAGATTCTGGGTCCTGTTTGCCACCTGTTCTCCTATCCAGTTTGGAACTTGCTCAGATCAATTTGAGCCTGTATGTATTTGAATACATATCCTGGGTACTATAATTACCTCCCGATAGAAGAGCTTTATGATCTTTTACAAGGTACTGCAGCCCTGGGGTGCCTTGCGATCCTTTTAAGGATTTTGCAGGGTGCCACACAATATTAGCACCGTTCCGTGTACAGACACCTACACACGATTCACAAGATAAACCCAGAGAGATTAATTAGGAATCCATGGCGTCAAAAATATTTTTGATTTGTTGTGGTCTTTCTGAGTTTCATAGTAGCTAGGGTCAGGAGGGACCTGAACAGATCATCTAGCCTGACCCCCTGCCACAGGCAGGAATGAATGCTGGGTTCACAAGACCCCAGATAGGTGATTGTCCAACCTCCTCTTTGCACCCAAAGAATTGCTCTTAATATTCTTCCATAATTAAGCAATCTGTGTAAGCTGAGATCTGGCATTTTCCAAGGGGTGTCTTGAGTCTAAGGGTGCCTCTAAGACTCAAAAGATTGAGAACTACTGATCTATTACAATTGCATTACACTGGTAAATAGCTTTGAAATTCTCAGATTAAAGACCCTATGTGTAATGAAACATGCCTGATGTCTGGGAAACTAATTTATCCTTTTTGCCTTCTTTTTCAAAAATAGTGACCAGAACAGAGGATTGTTTCCTGAGAAAGCCAATACAAAGAACAAGCTAACATGCTCAATATGCTTGAAGGAATTTAAGAGTTTACCAGCCCTAAATGGTCACATGAGGTCACATGGGGGAGTAAGAGCCTCTCCGAGCTTTAAACAGGTAGGAATTTGTTACACTTCAATATTTTCCTCTCCATTTCTTTCATGTTGATGTTTGCCGCTTGCTTTGCTTTGCTGTCAAAAGAGTGGGTTTGCCCCAGTTTCTTAAATTTTTTTTAGTTTACAGCAGTAGAAGTATATATAGTTATGCTTATATATAGGCCAAAATCCTTGTTTAAAGGTGACCGGAAAAGAAGAACACCTGTTTGTGTCATTTTTTTACTTCTAACGTACAAAAAGGCCTGCTAGTTTGAGTTTTTAAAACTATTAGCTGCATTAGAAATATCAGAATGTCAGGTCTTATTTTCCATTCTACCAGTTGGATAACTTAATACGTGTATATTGTAAACATTCCAGGCCTTAACTGAAATAAACAGGAGTGTTGAATTTTTGGCAAGTTTTTGCCCAAATGTTTTAGTTATGCAGGTATTAACAAAAGGCAAACCAACCTTGAATATTAGTTGCTCTGAATAAAAAGTAACTTTCCTCTTGATCAGGTGGTTGTATTCTCTTAGTATTGCTGATGGAATAATCCTGCTAGTTCTTTAGGTTTCCAGAGTTTCCCAAGTTACATAAGATCTGAATAGGGAACTAATGTATATATAATTATATATTTTTTAATAGAGAGAGAGAGATCTCTATATATATTTATTGGAGGAAAAAAGTGTTTACCTTCTTGGTGCATCACAGAAAGGCAATAAAAAGGGCACAAGCTAATTTGCCCCTTTGCAGATCATCTTTAAAAGAAGCGTTATACAAGTGTTCATCTCTGAGGCCCAATTTTGTGTAAACTCATAATTATTTAGCTGATATTATTCAGGAAAGACATGTAACCTGGGAAGCAGTGCCATGGTTTGTTTGCACCAGGGCTGCTTTGTTCCAGGGCACAGCAAACATTTCCATCCTTCTCCTGTAGTCGGTAAATCTGGCAGACCCCTATTTGGCTGAGGCTGAAAGCCTTTAATTGTCTGTGCAGGAGGAAAGCGAGAAACCACTACAGCAGCAACCGCCTAAAGAGGTGGATAGCCTCGCGCCCATCGTCATGCCTGTTTCTGTCCCTGTAAAGCTTCTGTCGCCTGAGCCCAGCACGCAGCCCACTACCAACAGTACCACAGTCAAAGACAAGCCTGCCAACTCTGTATCAGATGATGAGATGCCAGTTCTCGTGAAGATGACTTACTCTCCGCCGTGCAGTCCAAAAGTGGCCAATCCCTGCTCATCTTCTGTGAGTGCTGCCCTTCCTGCCACTATTTGTGCTGTGGTGCTTATTAAATCCCTTTGCTTTTAGTTCAGTTCATTTTTAAATATCTATATTCTAGGGTATTTTAATAAATTTTACCCTAGTGCATCACAGAACTATATACCTATAGTATACAGTTAATAATTCATCTTCCGTCAGTCATGGAAATAGTAATTTCATCCTTTCTACAGCATTAATGCTCAGAAATAAACCATTTGAAATCTGAGCACAATACTTTCCTGTGCTACTAAAACAAAGGGATTTATTCTATTTCATTGTTTTTTCCTTCTTGTGCTGCTTTTCTTTTTATGTTGTTGCTTGAATGCAGCAGTTTAATTTTCTTTCTGTTTGAGTAAAATATATTTGTATTTCTTATCTGCTTTAGATAACATAGAACTGTACAATAATAACTAGAGCTATATACTCTAATAAGCAACTCTGCAGAGCTTGTCTGGTCACTGAGATTCACAATGGAATTTTTTTTTCTTATGCATATATGTGAGCTGCATGTTAAAACACCAGAAATTCTTAAATCTCAAAGGAAAAGTAGTAGTGGTTAATGCTTTAGTTTAACACAGAAACTTGAAATTGCTGGACAGTGTGACCTGAAGGGCACTTTAAATCTGAAAGTTTGTCTGTTCTATCTCCCAGCTATATACATGGTCAAGTAAAAGATGCCTCACCTCCCAAACCTTGCTACTCTCATATTCCCGCACCTTCACAGTTGTAACAATATTATTTCATGATGGTGATAAGCATGTTAGAAATAAGTAAAGGCAAAAAAACATCAGTGGGAATCAAACATATTCTCAAATGTTTTATTGAATGCTTAGCAAACAATTTAGTTTGCTATATTTTTCAAAGTAGCAATGGTAGAAATGGCTCTGTCTTTATTCCCTGTGAACTTGCAGTGTAACTGCAAAGAGTACAAAGAGGAAAATGTATTGGGAAATGTGAATAGTAAATACTACTGAAGTGATTCTACCTTATTTATTCAAATCCAAGATGAAATTTTTTTTCCCCTCGTTGTGGGGGTGGGAATGGGATCATCTTGGATTCAAATACAAGGCCTTGAAGGGGCTGGATCTGCTGTCTGGCTGGGGTGGCTCATGCAGCAGGGGGGAGCAGGGCATGTGGTGGGGCGAGACTGTAGTGTGGAGGGGTGGGGGAGAGGAAGCAAGGAGGAGACCACATGATGTGCAGCTCTAGGGGGATTATGTGGGGGTGGAAAGGGTGGCATGTAGAGTGTGGCATGCAGGAGAGACTGCACCAGCTGAAGGGGAGCTGCTCTGGCTCTGATCCCAACTTGGGCCAAGGGCTAAAGTGTTTGCTGCTACTGGGCTGGGGCTGGAGCTGCTGTGTGCACTGTCTCGTGGGCCAGAACTGAAAGCAGAGCTGCTGCAAGTAACTGGGAGGAAGGAACAAGCAGCAGAGGAGGCAGGCAGGGGAGGGGGGGGGGGTAGTAAGTACTGTGGGAGCAAGTGATGCAGGGGCCAGGGGTTAGGCTGCTTTCCCTTGCTGCTGCTTTCCCTGTCACTTGTTCTTCTGCCATTGCTTTTCCCCCTGCAATGGTGATGAGGATGAAATGAAGGCAATTAAGGCGACTCCAATAATGAGATTCTGTACATGGAAAATTACAAATTTGTTAACGTTTTAATGTATAAAATCTAATTATTGGGGGGTTATTTTATATTTGAAGTTGTTTTGGATTCTGGTAAATATGGTAATTGGGCATCTTTGAGGACAGAAGTTGGAATAGAATCTGATTCTAAGAAAGATCAGTTAGACATCAAAACTGGCCAGTGGTAGATTCCAGTCAGTATATGTGTATGGTCCTGTCTCTTGCACAAGCAAATTATGCATGTACAGTTGGGCACACAAAATTTATACCAGCACCCCAAGGTGATTCGACAAGCAACAGTAGCTGGAGCGTATCCAAGTGCTAGGGAGTGGCTGTCCGATGCTCTGGGAAGGAAATTGTCCCAGTAAGCGATTGCATAAACAGATTTTTGTTAATTTAAAGAACAGTAGCTGATTTGCTTTAATCATGTCTCTTGTGGTTTGCAAAACCAGGATTTATAGAATTAATTAAAAAATATATAAATACCAAATGAAACTAAATGGCCCACAACAGCAAGGCACGGTTAAGTGAATGAGATAATGGGCATCCATCCCTCTGTGTCCCAGCTGTTAGACATGTGGTGTTTTTTTGGGATGCGTGAGAACACACCCAGTGTGCACCTGTGAATTGGGCTCAAGTGCTTCAGGGAACTAGAGAGCCATTTCTGAGCTCTGGGGCCCTGAACATCAGGGACATATTTAATATTTCAGAAGTGCCATATGGTATAGTTCAGGAGTGGCCAACCTGAGGCATGTATGCCACCAGTGGTACAGGCAGACTTTGTGTGGCATGCAGCAGATCAGGGGAGAGAAGCACCTCTCAGGTGGGGGCCAGCATGGGAGCAGACAGACAGCAGTTTACTTGCTCTTCACTTGTTTTTTTTTGGCTTACACTTCCAATGCATGTAGTCAAGAGACTCCCTCTCCCATGCCCAAAAGTTGTACTGAATAAGGTTCAAGTCCCTTCTCTGCCCTATTCGGAATAGGAACTTTGAACCTAGATTTCAAGGGCTGGGTGAATGTCCTACCTACCAGCCTCCTAACTGTTGTAGCGGTGCCTCTCTCCATTTCTCCCGTTGTAGCTGTCCTAATTGATGTAGAAAATTAAATACTATTTTCATATACAACATGTGCCTTTCCCCACACAACATCCTGAAATCACCAGCCCCCCAACCACTGTATTAAGGGTATGTGTATTAAGTGGGGAAGCTGCTTTTCTGACCAGGATAGAAGCACCTTACTTTGATTCCTGATCTACTGTGCAGTAGCTGTGGCATTACTATTCAAGTAGTTGAAAGAGTTAGTTGCCTTAATGGCTCATTGTTTACTCCACGGATGTTAATAATCATCTCTTTTTAATGGTCCTAATGTTCCACTGATCAAGCTAAACTGTCTTAGGTCAATTTTACAGTCTGCTAGTTGCTCCCAGTCTCTGCCTCCTATTTCACAATTTTGGAGACTCTAGCTGCTTTCAAAACCATAGATCCACTCACAAAGACCAGTCTTCAGGAGCAGCTAGTTGTCACCTTTAGTTAAGCAAGAAAGAGAGTTAATTGAAAATTAGACTCTGTCCCTGCTTTTTTTTTCATTCTGCCTTTCAAAAACAAGGTGTGTATTATATTTGGGATTGTGTTGTATGCAAGCAAATACAGTATTCATTGTGCCAGAGAAACTGGCTCTGTAGCCTTTGCATAATACTGCTTAGCTGGGATATGAGAGACCAAAATACTATTGAGTGGAACAGCCTCAACAGGAGAGAGCGAGAGGGGTTCTCTCCAGAATAACCAACACCTGTTGATCTAAATCACAGAGACCAGGTATTTGAACCCAAGTTTCCCATATTTCAGATGAAGACCATTAAAACATTCTGGGGTAGAGCTCACTTCATAGCTTTTTCACAAAAGAGCTTCAAAAGATCTTGGTTTTGTCCACTTTGGAATCAGAAAAAAATTTTGAAACCTTTTCGAAAACTTCCATAGGATGAGAAGACCATTGGCTGCTGGCTGATGCTGTCTCCTTTTTGAAAAATAAAAAGGAAGAAATAGTTAATTTAACGTTCTTATTCTGACTCCTGCAGTGTTTTCCACTTCCCCTTCTTTTTGTCCTCTTTGAATATTAAATGTTCACAATCATGACAGATTCTGTCACTTGTAATATTAATTGTTTTTAATGTTTTCACATAATCCTCTGCAAAAATGTCTTTTTTTCCCCACAAAATAAAACAACGAACCTCCTATCAGAGAGAATACAGACATGATCCAATGGAGGGAACAGGACCTCTGTAATAGAAAACAGTTCCACAAGCTGGAATGCATTAACGTAAAGGGAAAAGGGTGACAGTGTTAATGTTCTTTTAACATAGCTTTTACTGGGTGAATATGATTCTCAAGAACCACCCAGGGTGTTAAGATATATTGTCTAAACATGCAAAGTAATAATTTACTTTTATGTAATGCTGTAATGTTAACCAGATGATACAGAAATTCTGGGATAGGCTTCTCAGTTTAAGAATTTTGCTTCCCCTCCAAGTTTGTAATAAATGAAATTTAGAACCTAAGCTCGTGCAAGCAATATATTTAAAATAAGCATATCCGCTGTCTTATGTTCTTATACAACTATTTAACCATTGGCACAGAAATCTGGATTCCTCCCTTTCAAAACTCCAGTTGTTGTCGTTTTTCTCAGATTCTGGTGGTATAATGTTAATGATTTTAATCTCCAAATACTGTAATTGCAATACACAATGCTTGCATTTCCCCCATTATTATCTGCTACCATTTTTCTTGCCAAGAAAGGAGGAGAGAATTAAGCACAAGATTCCTTGCAGCTGGATTATACCCAGCAGATGGGAATGTGGTGATAAGAGGCAAAAAATTTTAATTTATTACATTTTTCTTTCTCTCTTACTCCTGAAACTGGTGCAGTTATTTCACTGAGCTCTAATGTGCCCCCTCTTACAACAGTCACATAAGTGTCCTGGAAAACCATGTTCTATACATTTTCTAATTGCTATAGACTGTGGTGGGAGGATGGGGCAATATAATTCAGTGTAACTGGACATTACCAGCACATGCAAAGTCAGGGCTGGTGAAAATTTCCTTGTTGACAGCTTTGGAGAATCAAGACGTCTCTTTAGTCACCAAAAATTGGCAATGACAAATGCACACCTGTTTTCAAGGCCAAGCCAGTTATTTCACAGTCCTGACTTGACCAGGAAACATCACTTCAGAAGGTCAAAGCATAATTCAGTCTCTTTATCTTTCCATTCCTGATCTCCTTGCTGAGGACCAATAAGACTATTACCAGTTTGATGGTGTTTTTTCATCACATCAGCACCTCAGTGACCATCTGATGGCAACAGATTTTTCTGTTACCACTGCCTTGTAGCTCAGGGGTTGTATATAATGTAATCCAGGTATGTAATCACTAAATATTGGAATGGTATATGTTTTCATTTAGGAAGTCAACAGAAAGCCTCCTCTAAGTGCTTCAAAATTGGAAGAAAACATCAAACCCCTGCAGGACAAGAAAAAGTATCGACATAGACCTGAACCTCTCTTCATACCTCCTCCTTCTTTCAACTTCCCTGCATCCTACTCAGGTGCTACACTCTATCAAAGTCAACTACGCTCTCCCCGCATCCTAGGAGACCATCTGCTGGACCGGGCACATGAGCTTCCTCCTTACACTCCACCTCCTATGCTTAGCCCAGTACGGCAAGGATCCGGTCTCTTCAGCAGTGTTATCACCTCGTCTCATGGTGCATCTCACCCCCAATTGCCACTCACGCCTCTGACACCCACTCCGCGGGTCTTCCTGTGTCGATCTAGTAAGTATTTTATCTACTATAGCATTTTCTCTGAACCCAAACTTGCAGGTTGTATAAAATGCTATTACAATGTGTCCTTTGTGTGGTTTTTCCTTTGGGATAATCAGCCTGGAAAAATATCATGTACGTGCCTGTATGCATATGTGCACCCACTCACACACCTACTACATGCACATGCATGCACACATGTGCTATTTTTCCAGTTCAGCAAAGTCTATCTGTTTCAGTCGGCTATATGTCTCGTTTGGAGGTCATACAGGTGTGATTCAGATATAAAACGGACAGGGTAGTGTGACTAATAGAGAGGGCCAGATAGAAAGGTCAAAGTACATGTACACTTTAAGTATATCACCTCTGGACTGTGAAAGGTTACATACTTACCTCATCTTAAAGGTAACAGTGCTCATTAAGTACAAAGGAGTATCAGTGCACTTGTATTGGCAGCCCCTAAATTGATGTTAACTAAGAAGTTGGTCTAATAAAAGGTATCATCTCTGAACCAAGAGTTCTAGAGTTTTGTATGACTACATTAATGCATAATTTACTTAACTACATAACATAATGCCAGCCTCCATTTTGTTGCCTATAGTTTCCATCAGAGCCCTTTTGCTGGCATGGGCCAGAGTTTGCAATCTAGCCATCGCTGCAAATTGCTGCCCCCCCAAATATCCAGCTTCCTGTAAATTGGCTTGCTTCAGATTCCCTGCCCCTCTACAGTGAAAATAAGCCCAGGCAGGCTAGTACAGCAGGTTCCACAAAGGGAAGCAGATACATGGCACAGTGCGGCTTCATGCCATCAATCTCCAGGGCTGGATTGGACTTCTGCAGGCCAGATCAAACCTCTTTGTGGACCACATACAACTTGCAGGCCATAGGGTGTGGATCCCTAGCTTACGCTGTAACAGACATTGGTTATCTGTATACTGGCTAAGTGTATAGCATCTTTTGGCACCACTGTTTACTTTAAATCTTAATAGTACTCTGGTTAAGTGTACAAAAACTTTAACAGTATGCTTTCTACCTAGTTGTACTCTGCTTAACTATATCAAAAACAGTGAAGAAGCAGCTTTCAAAGGGTTATTAGAAGTCCTGAAAATGGTGGGAGCACATCAATTTAGGGGCTGCCAATACAAGTGCACTGATACTCCTTTGTACTTAATAAGCACTGTTACCTTTAAGATGAGGTAAGTATGTAACCTTTCACAGTTGGTCTAATAAAAGGTATTATCTCTGAACC
Source organism: Alligator mississippiensis (assembly GCF_030867095.1). Lineage (NCBI taxonomy): Eukaryota > Metazoa > Chordata > Crocodylia > Alligatoridae > Alligator > Alligator mississippiensis. The sequence goes on along the minus strand of NC_081824.1, from coordinate 191,954,180 downwards.
AAGAGTTCTAGAGTTTTGCATTTCTTTTTGTCTCAGACCAGCACAGCTACCAAATACATCCTTGAAGCATTAATGTAGTATGCATTTAAGTGTAGTACACCATATTCAAAGGAATGCCTTGTTGGTTACTAGAGCGGAGCCCACTGAAATGGGAGGAAGACGACCTGGTTGGGAGTTCAAGGGTTATTCATGGGGTTATTCATGAAGTTTTTCATGCAAGAAACATTGATAAATGAGATTTCCCTTTTATGTTTTCTAGTCCTGGTGTCTAGTCCTGATACCTCTTTCCTTCTTCCTGCCTTTCTATAAGATAGATGATCAAAACTTGGTATTGTCTGTCTCTGTTCTACAAGAAAGTAGTCTATGGACTATTGAAGCTTTTTGTACTATTGTAGCATCATTAAAACCTGATCCTAAGCCTCTCCAGAGAATAAATTTTTGATGCTTTGCTTTGGTTTGATCTTTAGTAATTTTTGTTTCGTTTCACTGATTTCTTAATGCTTTAATAACAGTCACATGTTCTAAACAATACATGCTCCCAGACCTGTAGAGCTTGCAATTTAAATTAAGCAAGTCACTGGACAATAGGTCAAGTAAGGGAGTTTGTAGAGATTAATGATGAGAAAAAGAAAGCAGGATAGACTGATAGAAGACATTTTTTTTTGAGGGGGGAAGGACGAGGAGGATGAGGTGTGCTTGGCACATGAGAGTGGGAGGCCAAAGCTAACATGTATAACCAAACAAGGTCAGTCAGCACAGTCATCAGGTGAAAAGAGAAGCCAGCAAGGGTAATTCTGTGCAGTAGTAGTTACCAGCAGAAGATGTGGCTTGTCCTTGATCCAGGTAAAGGGATTAGACTGGATCCAGGTAAATGGATTTAGAGCAGGAAACCTAGTGGATTTTAGAAGGAAATGTGATGAAATGCATGCAACTAGTGTCCATATTGTAATCATTATTGGGAAGGCAGGAGTAATATTTTAATAGTAGAGAATTTGAAGCATTATAAAAATGCTATACAATGTGTTTGACCGATGGGGCATGTCTTGTTGATGCTTTGTTTCAGATCAGTGACAGCAGGATAAGCATTACTTTCAGGAAACATTTTTAAGTGTATTCTTTTACCTCTGTCAGCTGCTGCTGAAAATACCATACAAGTCCAGATGCAATGCACTTGAGTTTGTAAGGTAGCTGATGCTTTCAGGCCAAGTGCTTTGCGCATGCAGCTGAATACATCACATATATCATTAATTTCTGTTGAACAGTAGCAGAAGGATGGCATGCAGCTGGTGCCTATAGAATATCAGCAGTGATTCTGTGTGTATGAAACATTCTAACCATAGAAAATTAACCCCTCCATTTCTATTTCAGATAGTATTGATGGAAACAATGTTCCAGTGACTCCAGGGCCTGGAGAACAGACTGTTGACATAGAACCGTAAGAAAAAAGTTATCAGTATATTGCCACTTTGCACTCTTGTTCAATCAATTCACCCTGTCTTGGAGAACATGATCTGTTGTATATTAAACAATGAAGGTGATACTTGTACTGCTTGGCTGCCTGAGGATCATATTGGGTTGGATGTCCTCAGGGTCCTCCAAATACTGGTTGGGATTACTAAGGACAGAAAGGCTTTCAGAGCTGGAGTTGTGGCGGAATAAAAAAGCCGCAACTGCTCTTATGGTGCGGAAAGCTCTGACAGGCTGCTGGAGCTGACTGGGATGAGGAGAGTCAGAAAGCATGCTTATTCAGTAGTAGACCTCATGCACTAGAAAGATGTTCAACTCTACTTCCGTGTCTGGTGGACTCCTCTAGTGTAGCAGTAAGCTGCTACCAGGTCCCCTCTCAGCCTCCTTTTCCTCAGGGGGAATCCTCAGGGGACAGCAGAGGCATTGTCTCTTCTTGCCCTCTCTTGAAATGTATCATCCCACATGGGATAAGGAAGCATAACTACCTGCATCTAGCCAGTTATATACAGCAGTTGCATGTGTCATCTCTCATCCTTTTCAGTAAGGCTACTCTGTCCTATTTCCAGTCCATCAAATTGCATTGGAATTGTTCTCAGCTTTTTTAAATATTATGACTCTTTACAGTACTCATAATACTTGTCTCCAGACAGCATTCATAGATTCATAGATTGTAAGGCCAGAAGGGACCTCAGAAGATCATTGGGTCCAGTCCCCTGCACCAAGCAGGAAAGATAACTGGGGATCAGGTGACCCCCGCAAGGTGACTGTCTAGTCTCCTCTTTGAAGATTTCCAGGGTAGATGATTGCACCACCTCTGGAGGGAGCTTATTCTATGGTCTGGACCGTGAAAGTTTTTCCTAATGTTGAGTCTGAACCAATCTTCCAGGGGTTTGTGGCCATTACTACTGGTTTTCCCCTCGGGTATCCTGGTGAACAGTTGCTCACTGAGCCCTTGATGTACTCTTCTAGTGTAGCAGTAAGCTGCTACCAGGTCCCTTCTCAGCCTCCTTTTCCTCAAGACGAAGAGTCCCAGATTGACTGAATATGGGATATTGTAAAATGCTCTGACACAATTTGTACTTCGTTTCGCATGATGAAAAGATAACTTGTTTTCTTTGTCAGTTTTGTAGCCAAGAGCTTCTTAAATCTTTTTTTTGATTTACAGACGAATCAATATTGGTTCACGATTCCAGGCTGATATCCCTGATCTACAAGATGAATCTTTAATAGAGAAAGACATGCACAAGGCAACTTTAGTTTGGAAGCCATGGCCAGAACTGGAAAATAAAGGCTTCCAACAAAAAGGTATTATATTTTGATGACTGAAATCTTTATTCAGATCACTCTCTCTGAAGGGCGGAAGGGGGAAATTCCCCTCTCCCCCTTTTTATTTACATATTATATTGTTTAACTTGAAAAGGTTACAAATATTTTAACATTTGATTCATTTTAATTGATGCATTTGAGAAATAGAAAAGTGCAATGTGTGTTTCAGTTGCCTTAATTTGGAATGAGAGCCTTCTATTCTGTATCTGGAACTGGGTTTATCAAATCCTCAGTTTTGGCTATCAGGGTAATGTAACAATATTTAACAGCATTGTTTTTATTTGTTTCTGACAGTGGACACCCTTTTAAATATGTGTTGTTCAAGTGTGTTACCTGGTGGAGGAACTAATTCAGAGTATGCTTTGCACTCCCTCTTTGAGGCCAAAGGAGATGTTATGGTAAGACAAGAAGCTGAAGAAATAAATTCCTTTTCTTTTTAATCTCTGCAATTTGGGAATCAAGTTCTATCAAATGGATTTAGATTTTGCAATAGGTAAAGCTTTTTGATTGTACGATAGTGATAGCATAAATAGGGGCCATATGTTCTGGAAACAGTCCCTTCCTTTCTTTGCTAATAGGTAAACATTTCAAGTTGGTATTCTTTTAGAGCGTTATTGTACTACTTATTGCCCATTGTTGTCATCTAGGTAGGGCACTTAGTGAATGCAGCAGTTTGGAGGTGGTAGTGCCCTGTTGTGACCACTGTGATGCAGACAAATAGAGAAAGTCACACTTCAAACTGAGTATAATATAATTTATTATCTGTGTGCACAGCCAGATAATTTCAGGCCATTTGAAAGTGTTTTGGGATACGTTTGTGCTTTGGGGGACTAGTAGGATTCCCCCACTCCCAAATAGTATCCTCTATCCCCAAACAATACCTTACTCTTGCCAGCATTAATGGGTTGCATGACTGAATTCTTACAGCAGATGCAGCCCAACTGGGACTTGTAATTTAAAGACAAGTTTAATATTAAGAAGTAGAAAAACAACTGATATTGTATTGTGCCTCACACTGGAATGCTTGCTTTGCTTGTTCTGAGCAGAGTTATTTGTAGGAATGAATTAGGAATTTTAATTCTGACTGCCATGTTTATCTTACATAGGCTACTCTAGAGATGCTCCTTTTGAAGAAGCAAGAAAGAACGAAGTGTCATCCTTTGGCAAATTACCACTATGCTGGTAAGTTTTTCTATACAAGTATGTATTAAGGTACAAATAACCCAGGATAAGCACACTATGATTTTGAGTAAAATGATTTCTTTACTTATTTTCTTTACTCTTTTTAGAATAATGACGAATTTCTGCTCCCCTCCCCCCCCCCTTTCCTCCCAGTATTATCCTTGTCATCTACTAAAACTAAAAGGGACCATTTTTAATGACAGCCAGATTAACCAAGAATCCTCCTCTATATTTAATATCGAGTGATAAGTCTGTTTTAATGACACAATTGGTCCAATAAAAGATAGCACCCACAAAAAATCCTTTCCCCCCCCCCCTTTTTAACATTTTTGATTTATTTTTCTTAATACCGATACCTGTAATTACTTACACTGATTTCTGCCACCGAGTCAAATCCAAAACTCTCAATGACATAACAAAACACGTATAGAATCTTGATGGCTGCATGGGGCCAGGAGGGGATTTTTTTACCTCTGCTGCTACATGTCAGGGTGTTTGTTTTTTTTAAAGCCTTCCTCAGAGGCAGTGGGCATTGGCTGCAGCCAAGGCTTGGGACTTTGATTTGGGTGTGTCATTGGTGCTGGGATTTAAACCTAAAGGCTCCTGGCTAGCGGCTCTTGCTCCTCTGCTCAGGATCGGGCTGATTGCCATATTTAGGGTCAGAAAGTAGTCCATATCCCAACCATGGGGTAAAATTCTAGAGGTGGGGGGACTGACTTCCTCTCTAACAGGGGAGGTGGTCTTCTTCCTTGAGCATATATTAACAACCTTTGCTTCTTCCATGGTCCCACTACTTTACCTGTGGCAGGTTAAGGTGTTTGTCTTTGATTTTGTGTTAGGGTTGACTGTATAGTTTTGCCAAGAGGTTAAGCAGTGGATTTGGGTAGAGAAAGTAAAGGATGGTTTTGATAGGGATGATCCTGCCTCAAGCAAGGGGTTGAACTAGGTGACCTCTGGAGGTTACCTTCAGCCCTAAATCTCTGTGATTGCCTGCCCTATGATAGTGGTGCTCAATCTATTTCCCTGGCAGGCTGAATGTGCAGTGCCAGATCCAGCTGGTGGCCTCCCATCTAGTGCCTGGGTAGGTGCAGCAGGGTCTATCCAACTGCTTAGAGGGGGGCAAAGGGCAGCCCAGCTCCAGTTCAGCTGCATGGAGGGACAGGGCATGGCCCAGCCACTGTTCTGCTATGCTGAGGTAAGGGGGTGCCTCAGCTTCAATCTGGCTGTGTGGTGGGAGAGGGCAATGGAATTTGGCAGCATGGGAGGATGGCAGTATTAATGGTCTTTGCTCCCCCACCATTCCATGCCTTCATTTGGCCTGCAGGCCAGAGATTGAGCACCCCCATCCTATTGTATTGAAATACAGGGGGGGAAATGAATGCAGTCCTATGTAATATTTTATACTTTCTACTTCAATAGTTAAATGGTACAAAATATCCTAAAGTATTTTTCTGTAAACAAAACGTACTGCATGGATCTGATTTGGAATTCTTGTCATTCATGTTTGCAGTTTGCTCCCTGTGTAACTTTGGGCTAGGCTCTTAGTTTGTTTATACCTCAGTATCCCCCTCTGTGCAGTCTTACTTTCTTCATCTGGTGTTGTAATGCATAGTAAATATTAGTAAGATTGCTTACAATCTCTTCATAAGAAGTGCAAAGTGCGGATTAAGTTAGTACTCTAGCCACTGCTTTCACATAAAATCAGTGTCTGCTGAGATCTAGCAACAAAACAAACACATCTAGGACTAATACTTTAATAAACACAATGGAGTCTCCTCTAGTTCAGAGTCTGAAAGTACTTTCTGAAATGCACAGCATGGCCTTTAGTAGGCCATTTAGTTCTGTGGTGTTACTGAAGATTACACGTTTACAATTTAGTAAAGGGCAAGGTTTCTTCTCACTCTGTCTCATATCTTTGCTTCTCAACTGTTCCTAGAAACAGGGCTGTATGTATATATGAGACAGTTGCCTGTCTGAGTGTAACCATCATTTCCAACCTGTACCCAAAAAGAAGCAAACGGTGAATCTTTCGGTACTCGGAGAATCAAAATACACTAGGCAAGATTCTGGTGTCTTGTCAGCACCCAAAGCACCACTTACATGGATCAGTAAGCCACAAATTGGCTGTAGCCACCCAAGAGAGAACTTTCCTGGCAAGAGGGACTTTAAGCTGCAAGACCCAGCTCTAGCACCAGTACTACCCCAAAGTAGGGGCATACCGGGGACGAAAGAAGCAGGACACATCTCTGATATGCAACAGCAGTCCCTGCTTGCTGTAAAACATGGTAGATGATGCAGTGCAGACTGGCCAGGAAGCTGCTGGTAGCCCTAAGCAGCTTCCTGCTTTCCACCGTTCTCCCTTAGGCAGTTGATGCATGGGAGTTGCAGCTTCTCTTCTTTCAAGGAAAGATCAATAACAAGAGATTGTTTTTTCCTGGTAGAGAAAAAAGGAAGGCACAATGTCTTTTTAGTATTTAACCTTGTCAAGAACACATATATGGTTTCAAAAGCAGTCTCGTTGTCACAGAGGAATAAAGAAAGAAAAACTGTCAGTGATTTATTTTGTGTAAAAGACGCTCTTGTTGTAGGAAAAGGCTCTACTTTCCTAAATGATTACTGCCAGGGATATGTGCAGCCATGGCTTTTGGTCACCCAGTATTTGGGGAAATCCTGGTTAGCCAATAAGAATAAAATAAGTTTATGAAGAAGTGGGATGACAATGGGGGAGAAGGGTTTTGATGCATGGAGTTGTGTTTGCAGTCCCCAGGTTGTAGAGCAGAACGGAGAGTTTTGTCTTCCTGTGCTTCTTGACTCTGCCAGTTGCCACATGCAATGGGTGTCAGGAGTTTTTCTTATCTTCCTCAGAAGTATTGAGTGTTGGCTGCAGCCCAGGCTGGAGAGTTTGATTAGGTGTGCCAGTGCTCTAGCTGGGACTTAAAAAATCCCTGAGGTTTTTGGGTAGAAGATCTTGCTCCTCCACTCAGGGTCAGACTGATCACCACATTAGGATCAGGAAGGAATTTTACCCCACGATCAGATTGGCATGTACTGTAGGGGTAGCAGGCATGGTCCTCTTCCTTGGATCTCTCAAAGGTATTTTAACAAACTACTCGTATCCTTACAGTGCACTGCTTTACCTGTGACAAGTTAGAGTGGTTTCTGATTGTTTTGGGGCATCATGTCTTGTAGATGCACCAGAGGGTTATCTGTTCTTAAAACAAACAAGACAAACACTTACCTAGGGTGGTTTGGATAAGAATGATCCTGCTTTAGGCAAAGGTTTGGGCTAGATGTCCTCAGGTTCCTTCTTGTTCTACTTTTCTATGATTTTAAGACTGCATTTGCAGGGCCAGGAAAAAGCTTGTTGCAGTCATTAAGATGCAAGATGACAACAGTGTAGAAAGGCATCTCAGCAATGTGGTTGGAAGGAAAGAACACAGCAGAAGAAAGTGCCCTACTGGGTCAAACAATGGTGCATCTAGCTCAGTATCCTGTCTTCAGCAATGGCAGTAGCAGATGTTTGAGAGGGAAAACACGTGAACAGGGTTATCTAGAGTGATCCATTCTGTCATACCGTCCTGGCATCCACTGTCATTAGTTCAGAGATACCAGACAGTACATCTTGACTGTTCTGTTTAGTAGCGCTATTAAGAAGTCTGTCCATGAATTTGTGTAGTCCCTTTCTGAACCTGGCTGTACTATCTGCCTCTGCAACCTCTTGTGGTTATGAGGTCCACAAGTTAACTTTTTGTGCTGTGGAAAAAAGGGCTTTCTTTTGTTTTAAAACTGTCTTATGCTAATTTGAGTGAGTGCCCCTAGTTCTAGTATTCTGGGACTTGGTAAATAATAGTTTCATCTTCAGTTGGTCCACACCCTGTATGATTTTATAGGCCTCTGTTTCCCCTCTCAGCCTTCTCTTTTCAAACTGAAGAACCCTATCCTTTTTAGCCTTTCTTTGTGTGGCAGCTACTTCATACACCTGATCATTTTGGTTGCCCTTCTTTGTATGGGCAGAGGCTGTATCGTAAGGGTATTAATGAGAAAAAAAATCTGCAAAATGTAAACATAACCTTAAAGTGAGGAATTAGAGGTCTGTATTGCAAATGATGCCAAGGTTATGGGCCTGAATGACCATCAGGAGGGCGGGATTGTCCTTGGTCACCAAGAAAGGAGGCAGTAGGGAGCACTTTGGGCAAGGGGATTAATGACTCTCTTTTTTAGCCACGTGAGTTGATGGATTGAAATTTATAAGATGTCTGAGAGACTGAGTCTAGAGAGAGAAACTAGTCTGGGAAAGAGGGATGGGTCTGTCAGTTGCCAGCACAGAAACAGAAATTGAATTTGTGTGTGCAAATGAGATTCCCCAGAGGCAAAGGGAAAGAGAAAAGAACAAGGAAAGAGTGTGTGTGATACTTACAGGAAGCTGGAGAGAGGAAAAGTACACTTGGTGGGATAGCTTGCATGGCTGGAGCACTGTCATGGATGGGTACAAACTGTTCAGGAAGGACAGGCAGAGCAGAAGAGGAGGAGGAGGAGTTGTCCTGTATGATTGCTTAGAGCTCCAGTTTGAAACTGGAGATAGGTCTGTTGAAAGTCTCTGGATTAAGGCAGAGTAGAGGAGAGGAAAGCAACAAAGGTGATGTTATGGTGGGAGTCTGCTAGAGACCATGGCAATCGGGGGAGGTCCTAGACAATTGGAAAAGAGCAAATATAGTGCCCATATCTAAGAAAGGGAAAAAGGAGGGTCCAGGGAACTACAGACCAGTCAGCCTCACCTCAGTTCCTGAAAAAATCATGAAGCAGGTTCTTAAATAATCCATTTCTTAGCATATGGAGGAGAAGAAGGTGACTAGGAACAATCTGCATGGATTCACCAAGGGCAAGTCATGCCTGACCAACCTGATTGCCTTCTATGATGAGATTACTGGATCTGTGGATGTGGGGAAAGCAGTGGATGTTGATATACCTTTACTTTAGCACGGCTTTTGATACTGTTTCCCCCAGCATTCTTGCAAGCAAGCTGAGGAAGTATGGGTTGGATGAATGGACTGTAAGGTGGATAGACAGCTGGCTGGATTGTCAATGGGTCAATGTCTCCCTAGAAGCCAGTATCAAGTAGAGTGCCCCAGGGGTTGGTCCTGGGGCTGGTTTTGTTCAATATCTTCATTAATGTTCTGGCGGACGGGATGGAGTGCACCCTCAGCAAGTTCATAGATGTCACCTAGCTGGGAGTTGTGGTAGATACACACTGGAGGGTATGGCTGGGCCAAAATAAATCTCATGAGGTTCAACAAGGACAAGTGCAAAGTCCTGCACTTAGGACGGAAGAATCCCATGCACCAGTACAGGCTGGGGACTGACTGGCTAACCAGCATCTCTTCAGGAAAGGGACCTGGGGGTTACAGTGGACAATAAGCTGGATGAGTCAACAGTGTGCCCTTGTAACCAAGAAGCCTAACAGCATACTGGGCTACATTAGTAGGAGCATTGCCAGCAGATCGAGGGAAGTACTCCATTGTGCACTGGAGAGGTGACATCTGGAGTACTGTGTTCATTTTTGGGCCCCCCACTACAAAAAAGGATGTGGACATGTTGGAGAGAGTCCAACAGAGAGCAAAGAAAATGTTTTAGGGGCCTGGGGCACATGACTTCTGAGGAGATGCTGAGGGAATTGGGTTTTAGTCTGCAGAGGAGAGGACTGAGAGGGGATCTGATAGCAGCCTTTAACAGCCTGAAGGCTGGTTCCAAAGAGTATGATTCATAGATTCATAGATGTTAGGGTCGGAAGGGACCTCAATAGATCATCAAGTCCGACCCCCTGCATAAGCAGGAAAGAGTGCTGGGTCTAGATGACCCCAGCTAGATACTTGTCTAACCTCCTCTTGAAGACCCCCAGGGTAGGGGAGAGCACCACCTCCCTTGGGAGCCCGTTCCAGACCCTGGCCACTCGAACTGTGAAGAAGTTCTTCCTTATGTCCAGTCTAAATCTGCTCTCTGCTAGCTTGTGGCCATTGTTTCTTGTAACCCCCGGGGGGCGCCTTGGTGAATAAATCCTCACCAATTCCCTTCTGTGCCCCCGTGATGAACTTATAGGCAGCTACAAGGTCGCCTCTCAACCTTCTCTTGCGGAGGCTGAAAAGGTCCAGTTTCTCTAGTCTCTCCTCGTAGGGCTTGGTCTGCAGGCCCTTGACCATATGAGTTGCCCTTCGCTGTACCCTCTCCAGGTTATCCGCATCCTTCTTGAAGTGTGGCGCCCAGAATTGCACGCAGTACTCCAACTGCGGTCTGACCAACGCCCTATAGAGGGGAAGTATCACCTCCCTGGACCTATTTGTCATGCATCTGCTGATGCACGATAAAGTGCCATTGGCTTTTCTGATGGCTTCGTCACATTGCCGGCTCATGTTCATCTTGGAGTCCACTAGGACTCCAAGACCCCTTTTCACCTCTGTGCCACCCAGCAGGTCATTCCCTAGGCTGTAGGTGTGCTGGACATTTTTCTTCCCTAGGTGCAGCACTTTGCATTTCTCCTTGTTGAACTGCATTCTGTTGTTTTCTGCCCACTTGTCCAACCTATCCAGGTCTGCCTGCAGCTGTTCCCTGCCCTCCGGCGTGTCCACTTCTCCCCATAGCTTTGTGTCATCTGCAAACTTGGACAGAGTACATTTCACTCCCTCGTCCAAGTCGCTGATGAAGACATTAAAGAGTATCGGTCCAAGGACCGAACCCTGCGGGACCCCACTGCCCACACCCTTCCAGGTTGAGACCGACCCATCTACCACGACTCTTTGGGTGCGACCCTCTAGCCAATTCGCCACCCACCGGACCGTGCAGTCATCCACATCACAGCCTCTTAACTTGTTCACCAGTATGGGGTGGGATACCGTATCGAAGGCCTTCCTGAAGTCTAAGTATACGACATCCACCCCTCCTCCTGTGTCCAGGCGTTTCGTAACCTGGTCATAGAAAGAGACTAGGTTGGTCAGGCACGATCTGCCCGCCACAAACCCATGCTGGTTTCCCCTCAGCATAATTTGCCCTGCCGGGCTCTCACAAATGTGAGCCTTGACAATTTTTTCAAATATTTTACCAAGGATGGAGGTGAGACTGACCGGCCTGTAGTTGCCTGGGTCCTCCTTCCTCCCCTTTTTGAAAATGGGGACCACATTAGCCCTTTTCCAGTCCTCTGGGACTTGGCCCGTGCGCCACGAGCATTCGAATATTCCCGCCAGTGGCTCTGCAATGACGTCGGCCAGTGCCTTCAGCACCCTCGGATGGAGCCCATCCGGGCCTGCCGACTTAAAGGCATCCAGTTCTTCCAAGTGACTCTGCACCACCTCAGGATCTACGTATGGAAGTCTGGCGCCTTGCTGCTGCCTCTCTACAGCCCCAGTGAGAGACTTGTCGTGCCCCTCGCTTAGGAACACTGAGGCAAAGAACTCGTTGAGGAGTTCAGCCTTGTCCCCCCTATCTGTCACCAATTGTTTCTGCCCATTTAGCAGTGGTCCTATTCCTCCCTGGGCCTTCCTTTTACTCCCAATATATCTAAAAAACAATTTCTTGTTGTCCTTTACTTGGGTTGCCATCCTCAGCTCCATGGTAGCTTTGGCCCGCCTAACTGCCTCCCTACAAGCACGAGCAGAGGAGGTATATTCATCTTTAGTGATCTCACCCTGTTTCCACTTTTTATGTGCTCCCCTTTTGGCCCTTAGGCTGCCCTGGATTTCTCTGGTCAGCCATGGAAGCCTCCTGGCCCCTTTCCCTCTTTTGCCTCGCTCGGGGATCGTCTTGCTTTGTGCCCAAAGGATCGTTTCCTTTAGGCACAGCCACCCTTCTTGGGCACCCATCCCATCAAAACTCCTACTCTGCAGTGCTTCCTTGACTAATCGCCTGAGTGCATTGAGATCAGCTTTCCTAAAGTCTAGCACTTTCACCCTACTAGTTACCTTACCCACTCGCCGTCTTATGTTGAATTCTATTATAAGGTGATCACTGTCTCCCAGATAGCTACCGATCTGGAGGTCCCCTATCATGTCATCTCCCGTTGCCAATACCAGATCCAGTATGGCATTCCCCCTAGTGGGACCATGCACCTCCTGCGTCAGGTGGAGGTCCTGTACACAAGTTAGAAACCTGCATGAGCGATGGGACCTTGCTGTCTGCGTCTCCCAGCTGGAGCTGGACTGTTCTGTGGTGGTAGATGACAGTTGCAGCAAGGGAGGTTTAAGTTGTATATTAGGAAAACTTTTTTCACAAGGAGGGTGGTGAAGCACTGGAAAAGTTTACCTAGAGAAAAGGTGGAATCTGCATCCTTGGAGGTTTTAAGGCCTAGGCTCAATAAAGCCCTGACTGCTTACAGAGAAAAATTGGTGGGGAATATAATAGTGGATGGCAACTTTGGCAGCAGTGGCCACGAAACTATTGAGTACATGATCCTCACGAATGGAAGGAGAGCAGCAGAGTAAGGACCCTACATTTCAGAAAAGCAACCTTTGACTCACTTGGGGAACTGATGGGCAGGATCCCCTGGGAGGCCAGTCTGAGAAGGAGAGGAGTCCAGGAGAGCTGATTGTATTTTAAGGAAACCTTACTGAGGGTGCAGGAATGAACCATCCTGATGTGCAGGAAGAACAGCTTGGCTTAGCAGGGAATTGTCTAGTTAGGGATGGTTCTGCTTCGAGCAGGGGGTTGGACTAGATGACTTCCTGAAGTCCCTTTCAACCCTCATTCTCTGTGATTCTGTGATCCTCTGAAAAACACTGCTAATGTGCAGTTGGAGAAGTAAGAGATTCCAGAGAGAGCATAGTCACAGGATGCAAGGAAAGACCAGATTTCTAGAAAAGGAACATGGTTGATGGTGTCCGAGGCAGCTACAGGTCAAGGAGGATATGGATGGAGTACCACTATAATCTTTGGCTAGCAAGTAATCAGTTAGAGACTTTGAGAGCAGTTTCTGTGAAGTGAAAGGAGTGGAAACTGAATGTGAAGGGTATGAGGTAGAATTGGAGGAGAGGAACTCCAGACTGTAAACAGCACATACATCAAGGCTAAGAATTTGGGCTCTTTTTTAAATTTAAGAAGCTCAAGCATGTTTGTATAAGGAGGTGAATGTGGGTAAGGAAGTGTGAGAGCAGGTATGAGGGAGATCAGAGAATAGGATGGGATCACTGGTGCAAGTGGAGGGGGGAACAGATCAGAAGAAGTGGAAGGGGCGAAGAAGGAACATTTTCTTCATAGTACGATATTTCCCAGAGCTTGTGAAGGTTTACAATGACACAAGAAGAGACAAGAGGATGCTTTCACTTGCTTCAGGATCCTCTCAAGCTAACTGGTAACACTTGCCAGGTCACCACTATACCTGTGGTCCTCAGAGTGTGGTTTCTAGATGGAAGGAAAGGACCAGAATTTCTCAAGCAGACCTAGGAACCAGAACTTCAGTCATCATGCTACATGATGAACCAAAAACTCACCAGGCTTAAATCTATTAAAACTGTAGTAAGGCAGTAAGATACAAAACAACTCTGTAAAGTTCTTCAGCACAACTTGAAGTTAAAATTCATATCGATAACCACTCTTCAGCAACTTACAGCTCTTGTGTTATAGTTTTATTTGATGGGGATATGTCAACCAGATATTGTAGGCATAGAGGTATTTCTGATTGTACAAAGACATTCTGTTTCAAGAATTGGTTTAATTAAATGTAGTGGCATTTGGATTAACAGGGTTTTTCTCCACTATATAGAATTCAATCATTGCAGCCCCTGAGCACACATGCTTAGATTAAAGCAGGACTAGATCAAAGTTAAAATGCAGTGCTGACTCAAGAAAATAAAAAAAAATCTCCTCAAATAACAAGATAGACTCTCACTCCCCCACAGGACACCCTTCACACAAGTGAATGAACAGTTGTCTTTGAAGCATGACTTGAAGGTCAGCAAACTCAGACACTGTCAGGCTGATGAGGGAAGCAGGTTTTAAACCTGAAGTCTCTTTACTCATTTGCCAAACACATTGGACGCTCTGAGCTGATAGACAACCTGAGCAAACATGTCTGAGTCTCTTAAACTTTAAAAAGACCCCAGCTTCTTGGCTTTGCTGCATGCAGTGCTTACAGTCAGTCTAGAGTTCCTCTCCTCCAGTTCTTCCTGATACACTTCAAATTTAGCTTCAGCTGAATTTGAGCAAGCATATCCTGATTTCTTTATTTTAGAGAGAGCCTCTCTCCTTAGCCTTTATCAGCCTTCAAGATGAAATTTTAGGGAAGAGGTAGCCTCTCCTGGAGAGAACTGCCGCAGGGTTTTTGTTTTTTATTTAGTTAGGCAGTGTAACTTCTCAACCTTACTTTCACATTAGGAAGGATAAGAGAGACTCTACAAAATTTTGTGCCTCTGTCTAAATATGAAATACATTTTTGTACATTTTTCTTTGGTGATTTACCTCTGTGCTACTTCAGGTTTACATTGGTGTAACTCTAGTGAAAGTAATGAATCAGACCCAGAGCCCCTGAGTTTGTAGAAAGGATTTACTGTTATTTAATCAGTGCAATGATATGGTCACACTATGGCAAATACAGTGGAATGTAGATTAAATCTCTGAACAGATAAACAGATCCATATTCTAAGGTCCAAAATCTTTCCCACTGCATGGTAGATCCCTCTATACATGATCTCTGTTTCTCCTACACCAGGAAGAGCTAGATCAAATTTTTAGCAACCAGACTTGAATTCAACCTTTTCTCCTGTAATGTTTCCTACACAGATTTTATTGTAGTTAATTAGGCTGTTTCCTGCTAAACCTAAAACTCATATTCAGGTTAGGATCTTTGCTGATTCACCACAACTACAAGAAAACTGAAAAATGTGAATCTGCCTTAGGGGTACAATAAAATAAACTCTTATTTCATTGTAGTAGTTTATTGGAAGAAAAATGATCAATCAGGCAGGTTGCTGGACACTGAATCTTATGCTTCTGTGTCATTTCAGTTTGGAAAACATATAATATTAAGGAAAATTTATATTCTGTCAGTAATAACACTTGAACATTTCTCATACCAGGATTGAGAAGATGAATATACTTTAATTCCACATCCTTAAATTCCTGTGGTGCAAATGTTGTTCCTACTTCAACAGATGAATGAAGTGAGGTGCGGAGGGATTTGCACAAAAACTGGTCCCATAGTCATGTAGAGGGGATCATTGGCTTCTCCATTTGGGTGCTTATGCCAGTTTTCTTGGCAGCAGTCCTCTTTTCCCCCTCTCCTGTCCACCCAAGTGTGGATAATTTTTTTCCAGAACAAGAATGACTTACTCCAAACTAGTGTAATTCAGAAATTGATGTTTAAATTCACACCCTATCTTAATCCCAGTTAATTTCCTGTATAGGCAAGTCCATGGAAAGACTAAAATGATGGGCTATTCCAGGGAAGGATTACATGTAAATGAAGGCAGAGTTATGCAAATAGGGGAAAATAGTAAGCAGCAGAGTCACTCTGGGAGACATGGTTGCTTATAAAGCAGCAAGTCAGAAAAAGACACTTGGGCCAATAATAGAAGAGTTAATAAAACTAAGAATTTGAGGTCAGTGCCATTCTGCGAAGCTGATATAAAAGCTTTTGTGTAAATTTAAGTAGGGATAGCTAATATCACTTTATCCTCAAGAGTTGAAATGCCTTCAGAGAGCAGAGGAATAATGACATTGCAGAGAAGCTAATGTCTTCACCACGGAAGACTGGTAAGATGCATACCCCAGCTTTTTTCAGTGAGTAAAGTTGAGCCATTGTTTGCTAGACTGAGATGTCAGACAGGAAGTTAAGGAACAATCAGTAACTTTGAGAAATTTAAAATTAATACATTTAAATTATCTAAGGCTAGTTTTATACATGTGGCATAAATACCACAATGATACTGAATCCAAGAATTTGGCATAACTCAGAGAAAAGTCAGTGATAAAAGCAAACTAAGCACTGTCAGGGTTAGAAAGAAACTTCTCATACGGGTTAGCTGGTGTTTGACTGATTTCTTACTTCTCCTTCTGATGCTCAAGTGCTGTAGTCTTATAGACAGGACACTGCTTTGAGCCAGCAGAACAGTTCTTTTGCTTCTGGTATTGGACTCCTTTTCACTAAAGATCTGAATGAGAGCACAGACTTATTTTCTACAGTCTGCACCAGATTAAACACTGATCCTCAGAGATAAAGTCTTATATTTTCACAGGCAGTTAATCTAGAAAAGCAAATGCCTACTTTTAACACTTGGCAACTATATAGCAGCTCCATTCAAGCACCAGAAAGCACTTTGCAGTTGCATGGCACTCATGAAGTAGTTTATAAGCATCAGCCCTATTTTGTGGGTGGAGGTGGACATGGAGGGGTTAAGTAGCTAATTAATTTGTCACTTGTCATGGATTATTAGCAAACAGTTCTAACTCCTACTTCTCTGTTCTAACAGCTAGAATACTATATGGAAAAATGTTGGAAGCTGGACAAGCTGTTTATAATGTATATTTATTTATTTTAGGATCTGACAAGTGGACGAAACCCGAAAGAAAGCTTTTTAAGGATGCACTGTCCATTTACAGCAAAGATTTTCTTTTTGTACAGAAAATGGTAAGAAAGCCTCTGTTCTCTGCCAGTTTCAACCTATTGTTTTCTTGTTAGCTGTATCCTTTTCTTCACTCACCAGTGTTAGGCTTGCTCACTGCAGAGGTGATTGCTCCTGGCACCTTGGAGAACTTAGACCTAACCTGTTAATCTGTGTGTTAGCCAGGTATCCAGATTCCATGTGACACCAAACTCTTGTCTCCATATTCTGATTTTCTTGCACTAAAAAAGCATAGCTCACAGTGGTGATAGAATGCCACAATTAGTATTAGAGAGATGCCTGTATTTTTTAAATTTCCATCGTAGAAAAAGGAAACGTGAGAGGCCACCATATCTGGAGGGACAGAATCGCATGCCTTAATTGTCATTTTTCTTGCTGAGAAATGTTTGCTTTATGTAAAGTAAACCTGAACACTGCATATCCTGCCGCCTTTAATGGCTTTTTGGTTGGGGAAAATGGGTGGGGTAGCTATAATATTCTGCTAAGATTTTTTGCTCCAAAGTTATCAATGTATACTGTCAGTCAATAGTTTTTTATAGAAATCTTTATCTAGGAATAGCCTCCAGGAGTTTGCTTCATTCAAATATATTAAACAAATATGTGGTTTACTTAGGAGTAAAGAGAAATTACTCTGAGCTGTCATATGTTGTGTTCAGGTTATCTATATTTTTTTGCATTTTGCTATTTTTTCCTAAATATAGCGTACAAAATTCAACCTTTTATAATGTTTTACTGTCAATAAAACTGATGCTGGGCTATTATCACTTGGATCTAGGTTAAGTCTAAGACAGTTGCACAGTGTGTGGAATACTACTATACTTGGAAGAAAATCATGCGTCTGGGACGGAAACACAGAACACGTTTAGAAAAAAAGAGAGATGAATGCCTGGTAAGCTTTAAAAAAAACTCCCCATAAACTCTAACACTGGTAAAGCTTATAAATCTACAGTGAGATTTTATTTTTTTTATACAAGTGCAGCTTGATTGATGGAAACTAAAATGTAATTAAGGCTACAAGTGTGGTGTCTTAACTCTGGTCTGAAAATATGCACAACCTGTCTTGACTTGTGTTAGTAACACAGGTACAGGAAAAACTATTGCAAATTTCCCAATGTGCATGCATGTGTGTATACATTTAGCTTGCTACTATAATTTTTGGGTTATGGACGCACACAACACTTAGAACAGTTTTTAAATGTGATTTAAATATAAGGTGGACAGACATGCAAACAGGTTAAACTGGTTTAGTCACCTGTAATGGTTCAAAAGGGTACCAGGGGGTGGGATGGAAATCAAATGCTGCTGTATTAACTCTCAAACAATGCACACCATTTTCCAAAAAAACACCTCCAAAATTGGGGTGTGTGTCTTTGGGGTGTGAGGAATTTGATTTTCTTCACCAGATTAGAACGATGGAGATGCTGTGCCAAAGTGCTACTGCTCTCTGAGCCAGCAAGCCGAAAGGATGGAGTGTAGTTTTTATCGCCTCTACTGAATTGGTAGTAGCTTTTGGCTGAGAGAGGCTTAACACTAGCTTTTGCTTGAAACAGTGAGTGAGCTGGCTGAGGGTAAGTGAGCTGATGCATAGTCAGCCATGACTCTGGGAAAAACTTTCTCTCCCTCCACCCCATCACTCTGCCTTTCAAAAACAAGGTGCATGTCTTATTTGGGGGGGTGTGGTATACAAGCGATATGGTATTTTGAACCATTTGAACTGGTACAGAGATATGACCTGTCAGATTCCAACGATTCTGTGAATTCTACTAAAAACCTTGTCACAAGGACACAAAAAAAGGAAGGGAAATGTTATGTGTGGATGCCAAGCATTCTGAGGCATGCCTGGTTAATCCTTCAGGCATCCCACATCTCATTGTTCTTCACCCTAGTCCCCGCACTGTTACTACTGGCTGCTCTGGCACACAGCCAGAACTCTGTTGCCCCGCATCCTTCCATCCCTCTTTTTTTCCCTTTTGTTGGTACATTTTATCAACAAGCTCCCTTGCATTGCTTGTTCAATAAAAGCTTTCTTTTCTACCAACCAGCTGTGTCCTTGCTCCCTACTTGGCTGTAGCCTTTTTCGTGCCCCTACCCTGGTCCTGGGAACCAAAAAAGTATGGGTCCAACACCTGACACCCCACCCATGCCTCTTTCCTCTCTCTCCCCCCTGACACACTGCAGACTTTGATTAATTGCAGGCTGTTGAAGTTTACTGAATTCACATTTTAGGAGACAAGGGGAAGCAGAAAAGTCAAATCACTCCCAGCCACAGGTCACCCACCCCCTAAGATCCCTAAAGCATGGGTAGAAGGCAGGCCAGGCTGGGTGCTTACTCCTACCCCCTGGTGTTGGAACCACAGTACTTCATAGAGTTGTGAACTGAGTCTCAGTCAGTGCCATGTGGAAGTGGTTCAGTAGTTGTGTGTCCTTACCCTGTCCTGCAAGAATTGTGAACCAGTTCTCAGTCTCTGACAGTTTGGAATTGTTCCACTGTTATGGGTGTGCGCACCCATGGCGTATAATAAGTCAAGACATTTCTCTAGTCTAATAGGAAGTATAATTGGAAAAGCAGTTTATCTGGGCTGGCAAAAAAGTCCTGCACTATATACCTTGTACTACACGTATTTAGGCAATCTTACAATATACTCCAGTGAAGAGGTCCTTTTATGTTGCCAGCCAGATAAAGATAAAGCATCACATTTGAAGATACATAATGCCTGTGGGACATGATTTTATATTTAAAGCTGAAGGCAGTCTTGGGCAACATTACAGAACTCTTAAGGCCTGCAATTTGTCTTTGTGGCTGTGGTTTTATTGCATATATAGCACACACAAAACATCCAGTTCAGGGCAAGTGAGAATACTACAGCAAATGAAACATTGCTAGGTGGCACACTGTGTTTCTGTGCTGTCACTTGTCTTATGTTTTTTTAATATTCTTTGATCCCATCTTTAGTTTTCTTTAAATTTAATTTTAATTTCAGACAAGTGGAGAAGAGGAGGTTTTAGAGGATGAGGAAGAGGTGGAAGAAGACAGAAAATGTGTAAAAGAAGAGGAAAGTGAAATACAGAAATCCCCTGAACCACCACCTATCCCACTTGCACCCATAGACCTGCCACCCCTTCAAAGTCTCTCACTTTCTGCAGCCTCTTTTATCTGTGAAATGCCAAACTGTGGTGCTGTACGTGTATTTGCTGTCTTTTATCAATATGAGAGGTGTTTGGTCCAGTGGATAGGGCATTAGGTAGGAACTCGAGACCAGGATTCAGTTTTTGCCCCTGTCGCTGGTCTCTGCTAGATGTCCTTGGGCAAATTCATTTCATTCCTCTGTGCCTCAGTTTCCTCATCTGTAGAATGGGCACAATGACATGTAGCCTATGTATAAAGCACTTTGAGATGTATGCATGAAAAGCTTCATGTAATAAGAGCTAGGTATTATTTTGTGTGTTAAAGGAATAAATGAAATAACTGAGAATTTTTTTTAACTTCAGTGGAGTATATTGGAGAGTAGAATTTGGTCAAATGTGTCATTTTTAACCAGTGGTATTGCTGACATATCAGCAAAATGTAAATTGAATGCATGTCTCCTTTCTTTGCTGCTGTTGCAATTCAAGTTTGTTTTCCCCCACCAGGTGTTCAGCTCCAGACAAGCACTAAATGGCCATGCCCGTATTCATGGAGGTACCAATCCAATGACAAAAACAAGGTGTACAGTTTCAGTCATTAAGCAAAAATCTGGGACACAGAGTGGACACGGTTCAGTTAAAAGCTCACCTGCACACAGCACAACAAGTGGTGAGACGGACCCAACAACAATTTTTCCTTGTAAAGAATGTGGCAAGTAAGTAAATGTTTCTTTATTACTTGGTTTTCCCCCTGTATTCAGAAGAAACAGAACCTCAAAAAAAATAGCGATTTATTCACCAGGTTTGTTTTTAAGGACCATGAGTTTCCTTTGTAGGCAATTAACTGTGCCCTATCCAAACTCCTACCCTAGTCAGTCATGAGAGACTGGTCTGGATCATATTTTGGAGCTTGATCATTTGCTTATCACATTCGGTCTCTCTCTGTTTTCTGACTCCATCCACATACAAGGGTTATGCCTCCTGATTCCAGGAGAGGGAAACAGCTCTGGCCTTTTTGTTTTCTGTTTCACCACAAACTCCAGGGTGATCTTGAGCAAATTATTTAGGTCCAGATCCAGAAAGCTTATTAAACTTCTAAATCCTTTGTGGATTTCAGCCTTAGTTTCCTGGTGCCTGAGTTTCTTTGCCTCTTAAAGAGAGGTAAATATACGTCTCTACCATATGGAAAGGTTATGCAAGTACATACTATGCAGATCGTGCAGTGCTCAGATGGTATAGTAATAGAGGAGCCATATAAACACCCTAAATAAAAGTGAAACAGTAAGGCCCATATTACTAGGAGGCTGTAAAAACCTAATTAGTACTCTCTGAAATCCTCAAAGTGGGGTGGGTAATGTAGATTTCTCTTCACCAACATATGTTTCAAGGCAGTGAAGCAGGGCTTATTTATTTGTTTTTCAGTACAGTCAAAATAGAATTTGAAATGGCAATAAAATGTTCCCTTGAAATTTTAGGGTGTTTTTCAAAATCAAAAGTCGCAATGCTCATATGAAGACTCACAGACAACAGGAAGAACAACAAAGGCAAAAGGCTCAAAAAGCTGCTGTTGCAACAGAAATGGCTGCTACTATTGCAAGAACTACTGGGCCAGTTGGACATGGTATGATCCCTCTGGATCATATGGATTTGATTAAACATGTGGAGGACCTTGATGACGATGTTGTTCAGGAGTTAGGTAATGTCATGGAAGAGAATGAAGTCATGGAAGCTGACCTCTTGTTGGATGATGAAGATGCAGACCTGCTGCAGGATGATGCCGAGCTGTAAATACAGAGCTGTCCCATGCAGACAGCTCCTGGATGCATCAGTCAGGAAATCTGAACTACCTGTTTATTTTCCATTGATTTTTTTTTTTTAACTACCTGTATAAAAACTGATAATTTCTTTAGTTCAGACCTAGAAAAAATGCTTTTTTCCCATTTTTTTTTTTTTTTTTATCAATCTGTGTTTTGGGGAAAATAAATAATTAGCACAAAGATTCTTATAAGGTGTTTTATCTGGGTTCTGTTTCACTGAGATCTTTCAAAACCACTAATAACAGAGAAGTCTATATATCTATTACTATTTCTCTCCTGACTATTATCAGAGAAACTTTAATTCTGTAGAGTTCTCTTCTCCTATTCTCAGTTGAGCATTACTAAGAATGTGTTCGTTTACACTTGTTACTCTGGCCCCCTTTACTAGGTAAGAACTGTTGTCATGCACTTCTGACAGGATAGTTGTCTGCACTGGATTGTACAGTGAGTTTCCAGAAGTAAACGTCACGTTTGGAGATGCTGACTTGATTATTCTTCAGCTTTTTGTCCTGGTTTTATTTGGAACTAAAAAAAAAATCTGACCAAATCTGAAATAATTACAAGTGTGATTGTATCATGAATATCATTGTACATTTTCAGTTCTACCTTGCCTTAATTTTTACCTGTTCTTGTTATCTGTACCTGCAAAAGGTAATGTTTATACTGTACATATGGAGATTCCACTTAATTGGGTTTTAAAAAAAAAAGAGAGATCCTCGGGCTTCCGAATGACCTAATCCAAGGAATGAAGAAAGATGATGGTGATTCTACTGTGAATCACATCCTATGAAGGGAACACTGGATTAGGAGCTCTACTTTTGTAATTGGTGTGCACTGGAGATATAACCTGTTGTGCCAATAAATCACACTGTTGAATAGCCATTCCAGAGGCTTTGGGTGGTAGGGTATGACTTCATGCACACAGTGCAGAAGTAGATTTTGTTTAAGGTTCAATGTCAGGAGATGCCCTTGTCACACAGAGGGAATGGGTTGAGTGATGCTGTTGAATAATAGTGGCATGTTTTGGATTTTGTTTTGTTGGGGTTTTTTGTTTGTTTTTTCCAAATCCTTCCTAGGCCCGAAATGTTGTTATTCTTGTGCCATTTTTGAGGATTCACGTTTAATTTCATCAGGTTTATATAAAGTTTTTATGGAGAAACAAGGAGACAAGGCTGTCAAGTCTTCCTCACACCTCTGTGTAACCCGGCTGTACGCACAAGTTCTTTGTAACCCCATTGATAATTAACTTGATTTGATTTGTTGTGATAGAGACATACTACTGGACTCATGGAGTTTTATTCTCGAGTCCTAAACCAGAAGCAGGTTTAGGCAGCTCATGGAGAGTTTACATTTGACCGATGGTCCTTCCTTACAAAATAGCTAGTTTTTGAAGTTCTCCTTGGAATAAAATGCCGTAAATAATATAAAGGCTTCAACAGAATACTGATACTCTTGTGAATCCTGCACAGCAGAGCAGAACTGGAAATTTTATAGAACATCTTTATGAAAAAATTTCAGATTCTTCCTAAGTAACTAAATCCTTAGATGATGGTGTCGCTATGGACATAGTCTTTCTAGTCTTTAAGAAGGCCTTCGACACTGCCTCTCATCCTCATGAATAAATTAAGTGACTGCGGCATTGATGCCTGCACAGTTGGATAGGTAAAAAATTGGCTGATGGGACGCACCCAGAGAGTAGTGGTGGACGGGTTGTACTCAATCTGGCGAGATGTGAGCAGTGGGGTACCCCAGGGCTTGGTCCTCGGGCCTGCACTGTTTAACATCTTCATCAGCAATTTGGAGGGGGTGGAAAGCACGCTGTCCAAGTTTGCTGATGACACTAAGATGTGGGGTGAGGTGGACACACTTCAAGGGAGAGAGAGTCTGCAACTCGATTTAGACAGACTACAAAAGTGGGCAGATGCAAATAGGATGGGGTTCAACGTAGACAAATACAGGGTGCTGCACCTTGGGAGAAGGAATCCACAGCATACATACAGGCTGGGGAGCTCCCTTCTTGAAAGCACAGAGGCGGAAAGGGATCTTGGAGTCATTATTGACTCCAAGATGAACATAAGCTGCCAATGCCAGACTGCAGCCAGCAAGGCCAGCCGTACCTTGTCATGCATCCAAAGGTGCATCTCAAGCCGGTCCAGACAGGCAATACTCCCCCTCTATGTGACTTTGGTCAGGCCGCAGTTGGAGTACTGCATCCAGTACTGGGCACCACACTTCAAAAGGGATGTGGCCAGCCTGGAGAGGGTTCAGAGGAGGGCCACCCGCTTGGTGAGAGGGCAGCAGGACAGGCCCTACGAGGAGAGACTGAAGGACCTGAACCTGTTCAGCAAGAGGATGCTGAGGGGGGTACCTGATGGCTGCCTACAAGCTCATCAGGGGAGATCAACAGCAAATAGGCAGAGCCCTTTTCTCCCCAGCACCGCCTGGGGTGACAAGGAACAATGGTAATAAGCTGATGGAGAATAGGTTTAGGTTAGAGATCAGAAGGCAATATTTTACAGTTAGGGTAGGCAAAATCTGGAACCAACTTCCCAGGGAAGTGGTCCTCGCCCCTACCTTGGGCAAATTCAAGAGGAGGTTTGGTGATCACCTGTCTGGGGTCTTGTGAATCCAGCATTCATTCCTGCCTGTGGCAGGGGTTCAGGCTAGATGATCTGTTCAGGTCCCTCCTGACCCTAGCTACTACGAAACTACTATGAAACTATTCCTTTCTTTTTCTGCCATAAGTATTTCATTCTTTTGCCACACTTCAGACAAGTTGTCTGGGGTCCCAAATGCTTTCTTAACCAGAGTGCAAGAGGTTACACACCTGCTTCTTTTCTGTTAGTAAAACTATTTATATCTGGGCAAAACGAATAACAGAAAGCTGTTTCAGTTAACTTGTGCAGATGTACATGGCCCCACAGGTACAAAGCCATTGCAAATCAGAACCCATAGGTTTATGGGTAAAGAAGAGCCTCCCCATCAAAGCAGAGGGACAAAATCTGAAGAGTTGAATGTTCTGCTAATCACTAGTAAGAAAGTGGAATCCACTCAACAGCTTCAAGTTACAAAGGCTCCTCTATCTTTTTTGTCAGTGCGTGGAAGAAGCTGCTGGTTTCACTCCAACAGCAGCACCATCTCTGCACAGCCAACCATTACCCTCTCCTATCCTAGGCATGACTTCCTAAATAGCTGTGCTAGCCAGGCTCAACCAACTGCTTTGAAGCAGAGAAACGCTGTAAAATGTTGTATATGCTGTGTATTTTACAAGTTTTGACTCAAAGCTGTGTATGTTCTGGGTGTTTGCAGAATCAGAGCCTTTGTACACAGTAACTTGCCCTGTCTTCTATGGCCCTAAGGTAGCAGAACTTTAGTGAGTCCATTCCATTGTCTCTATACCCATGGAGCATTAAACCCTGGGGGATCCTCTACAGAGCCTTTTGTCCTAGCACGTGAAAAGATGGAAGCATTCTACAGAAGTAGCACTCCCCAATGCATGTTGGTAAGGAAGACATCTGCAGGGACCAATAATGCCTTTAGTTTTCACTTGATACTTACTCAGGCAAAACTACCATTCAAGTTTATTTAGATTTTTTTTGTCTGAAAAAAAGTAAAAATAATACTGTCAAAACTTGTGGATTTGACTCCCAGAGAGTTAATAGATGTGTTATACTAATCCCATTCAACTATTTTCTAGCTCTCTAAGGTAAAACTGGCATACCTTTATTTGTACCCACCAAAACAATGATAAAAATAGTGACGTGACTTGAAATAACCAAAGAAATGTAGATTTCTGAAATAGTATAGGCCTCAATCATTGACTCTGTATTGCACTGTCTAATGTTAAAAAAAATGTTGTTCAGGCTTGTTCCTAAATGTAGTTTAAAGGGTTCTCCTCCCTCCCACCCCAGGTGATTTTTTTTTGCTAATGATTGATGGTGTAAAACTGTTTACCAGGAGGTAGTTTCATTCTTGATCTTGGTTATGTCTGGCAAAACCTGTACATAGAAAAAAAAATCAGTATATTTTATGGAAAAAAAAATCTTATTTTCAAATATATTTAACTGTTATATTTTATTGGAAGAAGGTTGTAAATATTTTAGGAGCTCTAGTGTAAAAAAAAAAAAAAAACAAATTGTACTGTTGGGTGTGGGAAAAGTAATGAAAATAAAACTACATGTTTAATGTAGTTGATTTATTTCAGTTATAGCTTCAGAATATTAGCATCAATCTTGCATGCAATTTAATTTCAGGATGTAACTTATTCAGATTTGCACTAGAATGGCTTAATTTCACAATCTAGTATTTGTTTATCTGTATTTTTTCTTGGATTCAGCATATGTGGTACATATCAAAAAGCACTATGTATAGAGTATTCAGTACTATTTCCTTTTGTAACGGTTGTATCTGTACAATCAAAAGGTTTTATGTAACATTTTGGCAAACAGAGGACAGTATTTTCTAGTGAATTTTATACTTTTGATAAAATGTAGTTTTTTGGGTTTTGCTACCATGGTGAAAATTTCTTTTAATAAATTAATCTGTTTTAAAAAGTATAGGGGGGGTTGAAAAGTTACATGTATGTAAAAAATATATATAGTTACATTGTTGATGGCTTTAAAAGGGCATTCCTTAGTAAGTGGTAATTGGAATTCTGAACCCTTCCAGAAAGAATATTGTTTCCCCTGCATACACCTTCATTTTGGTTTAAAAACAAAAAAAAACAAAAAACTATACCCAAATATTCATGTTGATCACATGATATGGACGTGTTCAGAAAGGGAAAAACTGGATGATGGGCCATAATTCGAAAACAAAAAATAGTCTGTTTAACCCTGTTTTGGAAACATATTTCTGTCCAATAAATACATGAAAACTCTGTCCTCTCCTCCTGTATTTGATATGCATTCTTGTCGCAACACATTTAATGCTGATGTAATTAATTTTGAAACTTCAAAATGTCCTACAGCCAGAATCCAAAGATTTCTTTACTGAATGAATATCTATCGGTAGTTCTAAATTGCACGTACACCAGAGAACTATCACCCAGTGAAAGACTGGATGTACAGGGAATACAGAAGTGTGTCTTACTATTTTTTTTCAGAAACAATGCCCTTTCTGCTCTGAATTCGCATACAACAACCCTACCCCGATTTATTTTTTTTACCCTAATGCCAGGATCTACAAAGAAATGCAAAGTTAGAAATGATATTTTGCTGTTACTATTATATATTGCCTGTTTTTGCAAGTTGTGAAGTTTTTATTTCTAGAAATGCTGAGAGAAGTGAGGTGTGATTAAAATGAGTGCAGTACCTTGGCAAGAGTAGGGAGATCATTTAATAAATAATAGGAAGCATGGGAGAAAAGTCCCCAGGGGGTGGGAACACATTTCAATATAGGTCATGCTTGGATAGAAAGCTTACAGGGTTGTCTGTGAATTGTCATAGAAATATAGGGGCCATAACTTAACGTCTAGTCCAGGCAAGATCAAAGATAGCTGAAGCACCCCCAACGGATATTTGTCTAACCAGGGTAGATCCAGAGGAGGTGCAGTGGTGTGACTGCACCTTCCTTCCTGATTATGCAGCAGGAACTTTGGGACTTATGTCCAGGACATAAATCCCAAAGAAAGTAAAAATTTCTCTCAGTTCCTTTTTCTCTGTGGTCAGAGGCACATTCCCTCTTCTCCCCATCATGGCCACTGCCTTGCTTGCCACTGCAGGTGTCCCTGCTATCCCAGGAGCAAGTGAAGCCCCTGTCCCACTCCAGCTGGGTGTTTCCCATCAGCCTGGAAGAAGGCATGGAGAAACAGAACCTGCTGCTGTTGCCATCCCACGCTGAGCCCAGCCCTTGCACAGCCTGGCTGGAGGAGGATAGGACCTCCCCTTGCCCTTGGGACTGCAGGGACACCAGCAGTGATTGATGGGAGAGGGAAAGGAAGGGAAGGGACATGCCTCTGAGCAAAGGGGAAGGGACTAGGGAAATGTTTATCTTCTTTGGGACTTAGTCACCACCTGCTGCTCCCAGGGCATGGTCTGCCTACCCCGGTGGGAAGTGGGGGACAGAAGATACTGGAAGCAGAGGGTGCAGCCACCAGTGGAGGACTGGTTTCTGTCCCCCCCCCCCCCCCCCCATCAAATCCTGGATCTGCTTCTGTTTCTTTTTTTTTTTTTTTTTATAGCCTCTGAAGATGATACTGCCTGATCCAAAGTGCTTGTAAGCCCCTTGGTGTGGCTTCATCTGCTAATTTTATAGGTGTGGCTAAAGCAAATGAAGTTCTGTGGCAAGAAGAAAAGAGAGGTCACTCCACAGAAAATGTTATGGTAAAACTATGTCTTCCCAACCTGTTCCATCATCCAAGTTATGAATGAATAAGTTATGAATCCAAGTTCATCATGGGGGCACAGAAGGGAATTGGTGAGGTTTTATTCACCAAGGCGCCCCCGGGGGTTACAAGAAATAATGTCCACAAGCTAGCAGCAGATTTAGACGACATTAGGAAGAACTTCTTCATAGTTCGAGTGGCCAAGGTCTGGAATGGGCTCCCAAGGGAGGTGGTGCTCTCCCCTACCCTGGGGGTCTTCAAGAGGAGGTTAGATAGGCATCTAGATGGGGTCATCTAGACCCAGCACTCTTTCCTGCCTATGCAGGGGGTCGGACTCGATGATCTATTGAGGTCCCTTCCAACCCTAACATCTATGAATCTATGAATGAAAATATTGGATAGAACTGAGCCCAAGACACATCCATGCGGGATCCACTTGAGATGCCCTCCTAATTTGACGGAGAACATTGACACGAAGATCTTTAGAATTATATTTTTCAACCAGTTGTACATGCATCTGATGGTGATTACATGTGGTGATTTATAGACCATACCTCCTTACCTTGCTTAGGAAAGCCTTGTGTGAAAGTGTCAAAAGCCTCACTAAAAAAAAAAAATCCTTGCCTTTTATGAAAGTCAAGATATACCAGTAATACTTCTGCTTTCTCTTTATCCACTAAACTAGTTACCCCATTAAATCAAAGTAAATTATTTTGATGTGATATGTTCATGACAAATCGGTGATTGCTGTTTCTTTTATTTTTTTAAACACTTCCTATCTTCCAGGTGATCCCAGTATCTTTGCAGGTCTGGAATTTCATGGATCCCCCTTTTTTAAAAATAGGTGCCATGTTTGCTGTTCTATGGTCTCTGGAGCCTCCCACATCTTCTACAAATTCTCCAAGATGATTATTAGTGGTTCAGAAATTACTTTGGCTAGGTTCTTAAGTACTTTATGGGTAAATTTCATCAGGCTTTGCTGACTAGAGAGATTTTTCCATACTCTGGCCATACCCTGGTCAAATTAAAATTATTTTTTTAAGTATTTAGTAACAGTTTACCTTTTTGTGACTGTTAAAGCAGAGGCATGGGATACTTACCCTTCTTTTCATCATCTGCTTTATTTTGAAAGTCTTCCCTTTGTTTTTCTCTTCCTCCTAATCTATTTATAGCTCTTACTCCTAATTTATTTTTAGAATCTTTTCTTGCTTTCATGTTCCCTGAAAACTGAAACACATTTTGCCCTATTCCTTTATACTCAGTCATGTGTCTTTGCTTCCTTTTTTGGTTTTTAGTAACTGAGGTGTTCCAAATGCAGCTATAATGGTATTTCACTTTGCATCCGTTCTTTCCTTTATATCAGGATAGTTTGTTGCAATGCATTTATAAGAGTCTCCTTCAATAACTGCTGGCTCTCCTGTACTTTTATATCTCTTGGGGGATGAACAAACATACCTTTGTAGCTGCTTTAAAAGGGGAGGGCAATAAACTGCCTTAACTTTGACCCTGGATGAAGCAGGGTTAAAGCTAGAGTGGTTTTGCTACACTTGTGTGCCTTACAGAATTGTCCAGATATTACAGTTGCTTTCTAACAGCCTGTATTCATAATCTTTAATAGTGATACAATTGTTATGTCTGTGTAGCCCAGTGGTGCACACCCCCTGACCCACAGGCCAGATCCAACTTGTGGGGGTTTTCAAGGGGCTGGAAATTAGGCAGCAGTGGCAGTGTTACTTACTGCTCTGCTGCTGCCAAATTTCTGGACCAAAGAGGAACTGCCTGGGCTAGAAAATGGGTGCATAAGGTCAGGCTAGCACACAGCCAAGTTATTGTCCCAAAAGACCCTACCTCTCAGTTCCTTGACATTGTTATGGTCTGCTTTTCTGAAGTCCATTGTCCTCATTCTTTGATTGATGCCTTCTTTGGTGGCAAACTCTTTATCATTTTTTATCAGTTTCATTCGAATTAGGTTCCACTTTGATTCTCAATCAATCCCTGTTAATCAGAATCAATGGCTGCACCTCCACCTTAAACCAAAAGAGAAGCCTCCAAAACCTGTGTCCTGCTACATTGTTGTTCCAACAGGGTATATAGTCTAGTCGAGTCAGTCCTGAGGCCACTGCAATTATTGGGGTACCTTAGATACCTCAGACCTGGTGTGGTGCCCATTCCCTCTCCAGACATGGATGGCCAGTGGCTCACAGGAGCTCATCTGCCTTTTGACAGGTCTTGTGTATAGTTCTGCTGGGTATTCACACACCCTCCTCACCCAGGCTAGTCCAGGTGGGGACACCAGTTTAGTCACTAACAACCTGACCGTGGAACTGGCTGTACTGGTTTATGTAGTATCAGAGAGCCAACAAAGAAAGTAGGGTGATCATCTGTTAGGGCTGTGCAAAACGGCACCATTCCATTTTGACTTGCATTTAAATGTTTTGATGGAACAACATTTCATTTAGAATTTTGTTTCGATTCAACCGCTGGTCCATTTTGTTTTGTTGAAATAGTTTTGCTGTTTCCACGTTTCACCCGTTGGCTATAATGGGGAAGCTCAAAACGGCCTATAACTGTCATTTCTGGTCTGATTTGAATGAACATTGCAGGAATGATAGCCCTGTCTGAGGGCATGAAGCCTGCCAAGTTTCAGGGAGATAGATGCAGGGGTTTGGGGAAAACTGCACCTCAAGCTGCTGAGAAGCAAAAAACTTGTGACATGGGTGACACTGCATCTATTTAGGCGCAGCAGAATAAAACCTGCAGGCCTGCTAGCCCCTGCTGAGGCCACGAAACCTGCCAGCTGTCAAGGAGATAGGTGCCAGGGCTTCTGGGGCCCTGCACCTCTGGCTGCTGACAAGCAAAACGTGTCATGGGTGCCTGTGGGACTGTCTTGCAGCATAGGGGGCTGAAAAGTGCAGGCCTGCTAGGCCCGGAAGCCTGCCAGCTGTTGAGGAGATAGGTGCAGGGGGAGTCTGGGTTCTGGGGCCCTGCACCTCTAGCTGCTGACAGACAAAACTCGTGACATGGGTGGGTGACTCTGTGTGTGTTAAGGTGCGCCCTCACTCAACTGACACCAAGGCAGAAAGCAGGGCAGTTCAAACAATGCTGCCTTTTATGCAGTTTTTCCATCCCTCCTCCAGAGCACTGGGATTGGACGGGACCTCAGGGAAGGATGGCAGTCACTGGTCAGCTACACAGTTAATAATGAGAACACTCCTTCCCCACCACCTTTGCCCCTCATCCCCCTCCCTCTCCTCACTTTAGTTTATGTTTCCTTTCAGGCAAGTCCAGCTTGAGCTTTGAAACTCACAACATTTTGAAATTCTCAGAATGTTTCAACTTGCCTAGTTTCATTTAGAGGCTGTTTTGAAGCTACCCGTTTTGTTTCGATTTCAGTGTTTTGAGCTTGAAACGAGTCAAAACAGCATTGAAACAAAATTGCTGGCAAAATTTTGCACAGCCTTACCAGCTGTCCCTAATTGGGTGGGACAGTCAGGGCTGCGTGACCCTGGGACAGCATTTATCCCAGATTCACAGTCTTGGGCAAGGGCTGCTTGGAGCAGGATACAGGGGGTGGATGCAGGCTGCCCACTGTAGGCTCGGGGCTCCCCATCCTGCCCCAGGCAGCGCAGTGTTGGCTGTGTTGCCATGGCAAGGCACCCCCTGCCCTCCTGCCAGGAGCAGCGGCAGCAGCATGGAGTTGCACCCCCTGCTGCTGTTGGGCCCGCAGGGGGCGCAGGGCTCCTAAGGGAAAGGCAGCAAAGCGGAGAGCCCTAAGCCTGCATCTGTCCTGCTTGGATCTGGTCCAGCCATTCTGCTAGCAGTGGTGGAGGTGGAGGCTGGGGAGCAGAAGGCAGGCATGTGTCCTGCTTTCCCCTTTTGAAAAGGTGGTCACCCTACGAGAGGTGTGGCCTGACAGGACCAACAGGGTATATGGGTAATCAAATCCCACAGGGCTTGTCCTGATTGTTACACAAAAAGGCCTTACTCACCTCCTGCCCCTGATTAAGCAGACCCGTACTGCTCCACCTGTAAGCATAACCCCACCCCTGTTGTTTTCTCCCCCAAAATATTCATGAAGTGGGTTTTTAACCTCTCCCAGATGTAGCTACCCTTGATATGCAACACCAGTCCTCCTCAAAGATGAACCCACCCCATCACAGTGTGACCAGCTGTGTCACACTTTGTACTCAAAAGACTTGCTTCTTGTTTCTTCTCCCCCCTCCTGGTGCTTCTATACTGCTCTGCATTTCTCCCAGTCCCATGACTCCTCCATTCGTATCATAGGCTCACAGAACATGAGGGTTGGAAGGGACCTCAGGAGGTCATCTAGTCCAGTGGTTCTCAGCCGCCTTGTACCACAACCCATTTATAAACAAGGACCTGTCCTGACCCAGTGTCCTTCGCTCCTGCCCCGCTGCCCCAGCCTCCTGGTGTGCGAGGCCGGGGGTAGGTGTGGAATGAACATGTGCCCCCAGAGGCTGGTGGGGTACAACGACTGCCCTCAGCCGGTGGCAGCAGTGGCGGGGGGGCTCCCACAGGTGGCCGCAGTGATGTCGGCAGCAGGGTGGGGTTGGTGAGCACTGACCAATAATCAGTGACCACCCATAGATGCCGCCAGCAGCATTGGTGTTGGCCAGCAGCAATCGGCAACTGCCCGCAGATGATGTTGGGGGGGCGGGGGTGAGTGGTGACCGCCCACATGCATGTGCACCCCCTATGTGTCACCAATGGGTTGTGGGGCAGCATGTGTGCATGTGTGTGTGGGAGGCCAGGCGGTGCCCCAGCAGCCCCTCGCAGGCCGGACCTCTGCCAGCTTGCAAGGGAAAGGGTACCGTTTCCCATGTTTTTCTCCTTTAAAGGAGAATCCATCTGTAAAGTTTGTCTGGCACCCTTTCATATAATCATATAACCCACTTTTGGATTGTGACCCATGCATTG
This sequence comes from Alligator mississippiensis, assembly GCF_030867095.1. Taxonomy (NCBI): domain Eukaryota; kingdom Metazoa; phylum Chordata; order Crocodylia; family Alligatoridae; genus Alligator; species Alligator mississippiensis. Next base: position 191,921,403 of record NC_081824.1, on the reverse strand, counting down.
AGAAACAGGGTTGCCAGCTTTGACTGAAGCTATTCTGGGAGATTTCCCCTCCCCCACCCCCACTGTTACATAACTCATTAATTTCATTTTCTTAAAATATCCTATTAAAATCTCGCAGGTTGCTTTCCATAGTAAGTGGGAGACAGGCGTTGATTCTGGTAGACTCCCGGCCACTCGGGGAGGGTTGGCAACCTTATGGAGAAACCCTGAGTCCAACCCCCTGCTCAAAGCAGGACCCTCTCCAACTAGATCACTCCAGCCCAGGTCGTGTTAAACTGGGCCTTAAAAGCCTCCAAGGATTATTCCCCCTTCTTTCGCTTAGTGCCAGCTTTGCTCACCGCCTCCTCTCAAGCCCCAGCCAAGCCTTCCTGGCTGCCCTGGGCTTTGCGCATTGGTGCCAAGGCGCAGGAACAACTGACGGCCGGGCTGTTTCAGGGGGACAGGGCTTGGGGAAACTAACCGTGAGACCTTGCGAGCGGGACATGCACAGGCCGGTCCCTGGCTCATGGGCCAGGAGTGGCAAGTCGGAGTGTATCCAGGCGGGGCCGTGGGGCACCGAGGCACGAGGCGCGAACGTGACATAACCTCCCACCCTGCGCTCCACACCCAGCCCTATCCTCCTGCGGCTCTGGGTCAGCTGCTGGTCATTGGCTCCTCCCGCCCCTTGGTCCCGCCTCCCGCCAGAGAACGAAACTGCGGGCAGTGGAAGGCGCGTATGGGCGAGGGGGCGGTGCCTGTGTCGGGCCCCGCCCCGTCGCGGCAGCAGTTGGTGGAGCTAGACCCAGCCGACCGCTTCAACGCCTGTGTGAGTGTACGCTGTGGTGGGGGCCGCTTTGGACTTCCGGGGAGGACTCGTTGGTGCAGCGCCCGCCGGAAGTGGCCGGAAGGAGCTTGACAGAGTAACGGGGAGGAACCGGTGTGGGACAAGATGGCAGCGGCGGCGTGGGGCGGAGCGCGCCTCCTGTGGGGGCGGCTCAGGCAGGTAACTCAGCAGGGAAGGGGGAGAGGGATCCCGGTCCCGAGCGCCTGCGCGGGGGCTGGTAGTTGCCTGTCCCATCGCCTGGTAGTTGGGGGTCCCGCGCAGCTCGGAACTCTGCGGGGGGCCGGGGCTCCTGCGTCGACGCATGCGCTTCCCGAGCCGAACCCGGTGACGTCGGGTGGGAGCTGCGCGCCGGGCGGAGCCGCAGGGCAGGTGGCAGTTCGGGCGTGCTTAAAAACCTGCAAGGATGGAAGCTCTGTGGCGAGGGATGGACGCTCTTTGGAGGGCGCGAGTTGCGGGATCTCTTTCTGTCATGGTTGCCTGATGTTTTTGGCCTGTGAGCTGGGTGGGCAGTGGCCGGTCTGTGCAGGCTGTCATCCAGCACTTCTGTTGAACCAAGGACATGGCTGGAATCAAGGTAGACAAGCTCTTGACTGCAAGGTGTTCTTCATAATGAAAGGGACAGTCAGCGTGTAGGACAACTTCAATTTTGTAATTGCTCTTTTCATTTAAAGGTGGGGTGCCCAACCTCCTGCCTGTAGGCCAAATGCAGCCCACAAAGCCTTAGCATCTGACCCACAGGCTCCCCACAGGTCAGGGAACTTGAGGGTGGGGGAACAATGGTAGTTAGTAATGGCTACCAAATTCCCATGCCTGCTCCTCCTGCACAGCCAGGGCATCACAGGGCCCTATCTTCCTGCATAGAAGGGGGCAAAGGGCAGCCTAGCCCTGACCTGACCTGGCTCCTATGGGGGAAGAGGGCATGACCTAGCCACAGTTCCATGGCATGGGGCAGCCTGGCCCTGACTTAGTGGCAGGGGGAAGGATGCCTGGCCCAGCCCCAATCTTGCTGTGCAGGGGGAGCATACGTGGGAATTTGGCAGCCAGGGGAGAGTGCCACTACCAGCTGTCACTGCTCCCCCACCCTCAAATTTCCTGACCTGTGGGAGGGCCTGCAGGCCAGATATGGCTCTGTGGGCTGCATTTGGCCCACAGGCCAGAGGCTGAGCACCCCTGCTTTAAATTAAAGAATGAATGGAGCAATTACAAAACTGAAGAAATTCAGGAGTTTGTCTAACTTAATTCCAGCCATGTAGTTGGTTCAATAAGAGACTACCCCCCAAAAACGCCTGTTGCGTTGTGATAGCTATACACTCAAATTCTATTTGACTATTTCAAATGAAGCTTAACTTTTATTTTATGGAGGCACTTGATGCCCTACTCCCTCTGTAGATTAGTGGCATGCTATCTGGAAATGTAATATTGTAGAAATAAAGCTTTATGGAAGTAAATAATACTAGAATTTGCAGTTTGGTACTGTTAGATGCCCTGACTCATTGCAATGATTTTAAAAAAAACAAACCCTGAAAGAACTTGAAGAAATAGTGAATTGGTTGCAAATGTTTGTATCCAAAATTAAGATTTTAAAAGCATAAATCCAAAGAATGTGATGTATGTATGCAGCAAGGTTAATCTGGCGTTTTATTAATTTTTACTTGAATAAACAATGAGTAAAATCAGATAATAAATATGAGTTTGTGATGCTCTCTGCTGTGGTAGTTTTGAATGGCAAAGTTTCTCCATTGCTTCCATTAAATCAGTATTCATTTCATCTTGCACTATATCCAACTCCTGTAACTATTGCCTTAAATCATGAAAGGTGGCAGATATTATGCTTATAACACATGGTATATACCATGGGAATGTTAACTGTCTGTATAATTCTTGTATAGTTGCAAAATTATGCCCTTTGAAGCAAGGAATTCTGTAACAGGTCCATGCCCCAGGAGTAGAGGTGAGGCCTCTTGGGGCACCCTCTCAGCTTTCTTTGGGCAATCTTCCCTTCAGCTAGCCTCCCACACCTTTATCTTGTTATGTCTTTAGAAAAGGGAGGCTGCCCTAGGGTTCCCCAAACAAGATCTCACTCATGAGCAGGGATTTCTTTTAGCTGGTTTTCTCTGCTTTAAAAAATCCCAAATTCTCTGATTACCACCCCCCCAATCTGCTTTTTTCCATGATTAAAGTAAGATGCCACTATATATGTAGGTAATTAGCTGAACACGGTGTTCTTGGATATACTTACACTTTAAAGCAATTTGGAAGCCTACCAGTGCCTCAATCATTATAATAAAATAAATTCTAAGAACCTATATATTTTGGCATTTGATTTTTTTTTTTTTTTTTTTAAATCATGGGGGAGGGGGATGAGAAATCAGAGCTTCCTCTGCCCCCTTCACTCACCAGGATGCAGATCTAGCTGTGACTGTCCCTCCTGCTGCTTTGTGGCACTGAGCAGCCCTAACATGCCCATACCCCTCGCTCACAATCTGTAGGCCCTGCCATTCACTCCATCCTGGCAGCAGCTCCCCTCCTGCACCAGAACCAATTGTGACTCTCTGCCCTGCTACTTTGTGGCGCTGAGCAGCCCTGCCTGACATGTGGTGCCTTGCCCCTGCTGTTGCCCCTCACTCCCAAGCCACAGCCCCCCTCAGCTCTGCCTGTGCCCCAGTGTCCTGCATTCTGCCATCCCCCAGCAAAGGGCAGCCTGGCAGCAGGCAGGGCAGGTGTGGGCTACCCTGCTGCTCCCAGGTGCTCACCAACCAAGTGGTCCTAGATGGTGGCAGCAGGCACAGCACAGCATGTCCTAGCAGAGCAGGGTAGCAGAACAGCTGCAGGTTCACTGTCACTGCAGCTGGCCCCTGCATGCTGCCCAGGGCCGCTGCCACCTGTCCCTGCTGCAGATCCAGAGCCTCTCTGTTGGAATGTGCTGCATTAGCTCATCGTAGTTCATGCACTACCAGCCCAGAGCATTCAGATGTGCCTGCCACCACCCTCTGGGCAGGGAGCAGCAAGACGGGAGTAGCAGGGACTGTAGCAAGCCAGGGACTTGCATGGGGGCTGTAGGCAGGTGGTTGTGGCCCTCACTTGGTGGTGGCTGAGAAGCAGCTGGGACAGACCCCACCTGGGTTGCTCTTGCTGCATCCCCCTCCCACTTCCCTTCCTCCTCATCTGGGATTGGGGCTCTCCAGCCTCATCTCTTGTACCCTGATCTAGCAAGCTATAGCTTCCTGGCATTCTGGGACCTCCACATCTCCCCTTTTTAGTCCCATCCAGTCCACCAGTAGTAAACTAACAAAAGCATGCTGGCTGTAACAAAAATAACCTGCTCTAGGTATAACATATGACAGCAATAACTCATCCAGCAAGACCTCCCCCTACTAGGAGCTGTGCTCTTTCATAAGGCACCAGCATTTCACTGAGATTGCTTAGCGCAGCTTTGTAGCCAGCCCAGCATCCCCCTGCAGTCCTTGTTTTTTCATCCAGTGACTCGTGGCACTAATTTGCCTAGCTTGGCCCAGGCCCAGGTTTATATGCCACTCAAGCCTTACCCCCACACAGTCAGGTGATTTATCAGCTGGTCTAACTCTAGGGCTGTTTATTAACCCCAGCCTTGCTGGCTCTGGCCTTTGTCTGGTTCACAAAATCTCTTCCCTTTAAAGGGGCCATTCTACTTTTCTGTAGCTGAGTAAGGATTCTGTTACAGACCCCCAGAAGGTTGCTTTTAGTCCCTCATGTTTATGCATTGGTGCACCATTTCATTATATGGTCACATTTTCCGACAGAATCTCTGTGTCGTTTAGTCCAGGGTGCCACAAGTGGCATAGGCAGCCTTGGTGTGTAGCATGTGGCAGATTGAGTAAGGGACAGATAGGGCAGGGAGCACAAAACAGAGCAGAGGAGTGAAGTGGCACTTGGGGAGAAGAAGGCAGGGGCTAATTTATGGCATGCCTGCCAAAAAGGTTGGTCCCCACTGATTTAGTTGATGGTGGTTTAGTTAATGGTCAGATATTCAATAACTTTTCTTACACTCATTGTTTCCATATTTTATATCTTTACCTTTACATTCAAGGCTCACACTGAATAATATTTGCTTCCTTATGGGCTTCTTTATGGTGCTTATACCAGTAATATGTTCCGTAATGTGTCACAAAATTCGTGAAGTCCACAACACCCTTGTAAGGTAAAAAAAACTGATATTTATTTCATATTATATAGATGGGGTACTGAGGTACACTAAAATTAAGGCAAAGATTCTCAAAAGCATCCACTAATTCTAAGATACTTAGGACCAGATTTTTTAGAGTATTATACTTAACATTTTTATAGTGCTTTGTATGTTCATTGTACCGCTTCAGTTTGATTTTAGCTTTGGTTGCTAGTTCCAGGTATGGGCAACAGTAGAGCTTCCCAGTCAATGGCTATAATTATGCCCTGCCTCCCCTATGTTTAAAAAAAAAAAAAAAAAGTTCCTCTCTCCATCCCCCACCTGTATTCTAAGAAATAGCTGAAACATTTTCCCTGAAATGCTTCCCCCTCTCCTGAAAAATTCAGTCTGAGGCAAAGAAACTGAAGGAGTGCAGTTGGTAAACCTAAAAGCAACTAAAACTGATCTTACAATATAAAGTGTTTGTCAGTCTTTTTGGCAGACTACGAGCTCTGCTGTGTACTGTGAAAATAAAGCAATGGAAATCGATTGCACTGTGAAATAACATATCTTTGCAACCTGTATTCCAATATTGAATGTGATGTCATATGCTGGAATAGTTATTGTGCTGATGAAACTGGTAACTTAATTTTATTTTATAATTATGATTTGGTATCCTTGTTGAAAAAATAGGAGCCTTCCTCAGTCTTCTAGAAAAGATAAACAAAATGACTAGTTAATTTTTATGATGCGTGTGGCCCTCGTTTTACTGTGAAGTCCACATCAATGGATTTTGTATAGAAAACAAAATGGTTGTGGTCATGCCTGTATACTGATATAACTTCTAGCTTTCTATAATCTCCTCATATAGAAATCCCCATCTACCGAATCAGCTTTTGAATTGGCATGACAAATAATCTCTGTGTGGCATTGCTCTGCACCTCTACAGGGCAAGGGTTTCTTATAGGCCCTCTAAAGAAAATGTTCACCTTTATGTTTTTCATGCCACGTTCCTGCTTGGGGTTTTCTTAACTCAGCATTTCTTTACTGCTCTCTTTTGTTAGATGTAAACCCTGCACAGAGCAATACATTGTTAGAATGTTCAAGTTTTAGAAAGAGATGCAGGGAATAGCACATTTGTCATTAATTTTCTAGATAGAAAAACTGCTGTGGTCACTGTTTGCATGCTCTGTTCATGTCTATAACTATATATATTCTTCTATGCATAATCATATTTTAATTCTTCTGTTGGTATTGGATGATTCTGAATAATTCTTTGTAGATTTCCTTTGTTTTCTAGTACATCAAACTTGCCCTGCCTAACAGACTGCAAGAAACACAATTCTAGATTAATATGTATAAAAATCACTGGCTTTTAACAAATTCCCTGCTGCCTTCTAATTTGGATGGTGGGGGAAAAACAAACATTTGATTACTTTTTATTTTCACAGGGTTCAGGGACTCTTCCTGGCAGTTATGCAGTTAGAGTTGCACCAAAACAGTATCTTCTTCAGTAAGTACAATATATAACAAAAAGAAGTCCAAAAGGACCTTCTGTCTGCCAACACAAAATACCTTATCTTGTAATTGTGAATATGTTTCTTCCCTCATCTAGAAACAAGAACTTGATGTGGATCCAGTTCTCACTAGGCACTGATTTGCACACTGTTTTTCAGAGTTATGGCAACATGCCTTTGGTAAGTGTTGATAGACTCTTAGGGGACATCTACACATGCGCTTTAATGCAGATTAGCCTATTTTAATGTACATTTAAAGCATCACTAAAAATCATGCTATTTAGTAAATGTGCATTAGAATAGACTAATACACAGTAAGCAGTCACTTTAAAAACCATGTTCTTTAGTTAATGAGCATAAGACAGGGTAATGTGCATTTTCCTAGTACCTCACAATGGAGGGCACTTACACTCATACAGGGAGCTTGCTCCTCAGAGCAGACTAGATCTGGAGCACATAAATTAACACATTCTGGCAGCCTTACACATCACGTGTATTAGTGGTACAGCATGCTTCTGCACTGAGAAAATGACAGCAGTGTGCTTTGAACTAAAACACGTTCAAAATGCTTTAGTTCAAAGCTTACTGCTACCATTTTTGTTAGCGCAGAGTTGTGCTGCGCTGCAGATACACGTGACACATAGGCGCTTTTAATTAGCACAGCTTGCTAATTAAAAGTTCTTAGCACCGTGTTGGGAGTACATGTAAAAATTCCCTTAGCTACTAGATTTAATATGCATTAACTAAAGCATGTTAATGCATGTGTAGACGTGACACTAAAGTTTATAATCTCAGTAACAAGCAAATATACAGAAAATCTCTGGTTTTAATCTTTTTTTCAGCATAGGTAAGGTTTTGTTTTTATTTTATTGATGCCAGATATACAGGGAGTGGTATTTGTGATTTGAAAGATTTACTCAGTGGGGACCTAGAGCAGCATTTTACCCTTGACTAGAAGATGTAGTATTCTTGTCAAATGTCTCCTATTGTTGGATGGATGCATGCTTTAAAACAGTGGTTCTCAACCATTTTTTACTTGAACCCATTTGTAAACATTGACGACCAGTCCAGACCCAGTGCTCCTCATTCCCGACTCACTGCCCCCAGGCCCCCACCCCCCAGTGTGTGTGTGGGAGTGGAGCTGGGGTGCCCAAGCAGCTTTTTGCAGGCTGGAACTCTGCCAGCTTGCAAGGGAAAAGCCATGGTTTCCCACATTTTTCTCTGTTAAAGGAGAATCCATTTTTAAAGTTTGTCCACAACCCTTTCAGGTAGTTGAAGGCTGCTATTACATCCCCTCTCAGTCTTCTCTTTAGACTAAATAAGCCCAGTTCCATCAGCCTCTCCACAGAAGTCATGTGCCCCAGCCCGTAACCATTTTCATTGCCCTGTGTTGGACTCTCTCCAATTTGTCCACATCCTTTCTGTAATGGGAGGCTCAAAACTAGATACACTGCTCCAGATGTGGCCTCACCAATGCCAAATAGAAGGGAATAATCACTTCCATTGATTTGCTGGCAGCACTCCTACCAGGGCAGCCGAGTATGCCATTAGCCTTCTTTGCAACAAGGCCACACTTTAAAAGATGAATACACTACCATGCTGCATCCAAAGAAAAGCCAGTGTTCTCCAGGTAGTTGAATTCTCAATTGACTGGTCTTAGGGAAGAAACACCAGCTCTTTTAGAAGTTGCTTAAGTGTGAAAGTGGCACTCATTCAACCACTACTGTCCTTTGTCATGTTTATTTTCTTCATAACCCTAAAGAACCTTTACCTTTCGCTTTAAAAAACTTCACCAAGGCGCCCCTGGGGTTTACAAGAAATAATGGCCACAAGCTGGCGGAGAGCAGATTTAGACTAGACATTAGGAAGAACTTCACAGTTCGAGTGGCCAGGGTCTGGAATGGGCTCCCAAGGGAGGTGGTGCTCTCCCCTACCCTGGGGGTCTTCAAGAGGAGGTTAGATAGGCATCTGGCTGGGGTCATCTAAACCCAGCACTCTTTCCTGCCTATGCAGGGGGTTGGACTCGATGATTTATTGAGGTCCCTTCCGACCCTAACATCTACGAATCTATGAACTTCATAGCTTTAAATGTTCAAAACTTATTGAGCCATGCACATCCCTGTCAGCCTCAATAGAACTGGCAACAATGGGTAAACAATTTAACAGGATTAAGATGAAATGAGGTTGAGCTGCTAGCAGTGTTTTCTCCTGTTTGGCATAGGGTGTACAAGTTTTATAAAAGTGTAGTGCATTTATTAGCAAAGGATGGTGTATAGCTGCAATTTACTAGCTTTACTCTACTTGCAAATTACAGGTATCCATTTCAGATGAACCAGACACATTATACAGGAGACTGTCAGTTTTAGTTAAAAGCCATGACAAAGCTGTGTTGGACAGTTATGAATACTTTGCAGTGCTTGCTGCTGAAGAACTTGGACTCTCTATTGAAAAAGTGTAAGTAAGTGATTTCTAACATCAGCATTAGCTGCTCCTTGTACTAGATATATCCCTAGTATGGGAACGCATAGTAAATATGAAGTGTTGCTTTACACATTTTGTTCATATTAGACTTGTAACTATTAGGATTATATTTTGGAGTTTTTTATTAGGGTTTGTTACAAAATTCTACATGGGTTTTCAAGAAACAGTTTTATTCAGTGCTTGTAGAACAGAATTCCAGAGCATTTTAGAAAGCATTAGTGTACATGTGTGAACTGAAAGCAGCAACAGCTACTATGCACTCAGCATTATTTTAGATAAAGAAACAGGTCTAACAGAAAATGGATTCTTATCTGGGTTTTCATTCCTTTTCTAAGAAGTATTGTTTCAGTTATGCTGTAAGAACAGAATTACTGAAAGAACATGTGTTCCCTAGTTATGGTTGTCACATACATTAATTAAATGCTCCTGTTTTCCTTTCTTGAGTGTTTTCAGTAGGATCTTTGTTTTTAAGCCAAATACATCTCCCATCAGTGGGTCTGATACTAAAATGTACCAGTATTTCACACTGCTTCATATACGTGTATTATGTAGGGATGCTGGTGCTTTGTTCTAGAGGCATGCATTCTGGATACTATTTGTAATTTACAATATGGGTATGGATATAAATGTAATACAAACTTGTGCTTGTTAGGTATGAACCTCCTAGGAAGATAGAACGAATGACTCTTCTAAAATCAGTACACATTTACAAGAAGCATAGAGTTCAGTATGAAATGAGGACATATTACAGATGTCTAGAAGTGAGTATGTGGGGTGAGGACTGATAGTGTTTGCCTCCTGGCTGGTCCTCCACGAATCAGCGGTGGAAGGCAAAAATTGTTCCATATTTAAAACTGGTTTTTGCCCCCCCGCTGATCATGGGTGAATGGCAAGGACCTCCACCAATCAGCGGTGGGAGGGTGGGGGGGGACCTGCAAAGTTAAAGAAGCTGCTGCGTGGCCCACTTCCACTGCACATTCAGTAGGTCCCTACTTATTGCAAACTACTGTTGGCTAGGCAGTGTTATATAGGAAACCCTTGCCATTCATGGATTCACGATTCGTGGTTTTGAATATTTGCGGTGCAGATATTCAAACCCACACTCTCACCACACACTCTTGACATGCTCCCCCGCAGTCCTGGCAGTGTCTGTGGGAGCTCTGTGCTTGTCATCACCAGGTTCCCACCACCGTTCATGAATGCATTCATGGATTTCCCTGTTCACAGGGATCCCCAGAACGTATACCCCCACAGAAGACGAGGGTTTCCTGTACTTCATGCACCTATTAGGATGCAATTTGAAAGTCATTGTCACTGCACATGTTTCTATAGTGCATCTCTTTCTCTATATGAATTACTGACTTTTTGGAAAATACAATTAATTAACAAAAAGGCCACCATTGGCATTCTGTGTTCTTCCAGAGTCAGGGACTGCCATTTAATATACATTTTTATAGGGCCATCACAACAGGACCCTAACAGAGTTAGGCCCCTAAGCATTAACGCAATAAAGATGTTTGAGAGTACAGAACAGATGAAAAATCTTTGAGATGATGGAAGAAATGAACCCTTCACTATGCTGCTGTAGCTTTTCTAACACTTCGTAGATCTTCCCACTGGAGTATACAGTTGTACAGATAAAATAATTTAATTAGTAGTATGTAATTAACACACTTTTTTCTTTTAGCTAAAACACTTAACTGGCAGTACAGCTAATGTTTACTTGGAATACATCCAACGAAACTTACCTGAAGGGGTTGCCATGGAAGTAAAAAAGGTAATGTGGTTTGTTTTTTGGGGGGGGGGGGGGGTTGGGGGGGACGGGGGGGCGTTGAATCTGTGGAACTCCACTGCAGAGTTTCTCTGTTGGGGAGAGGGGACTAGGAAGTGAAGGAACCATTTAGTGGAGAACGTTTTGGCACGCGGGGGTGGGGGAGTTGTGCTATTCTTAAAATGACTTTGGCCAGGACCTGATAATTTTAGAATTGAATTCATATAAATGTGAATACAGCAAAGAAGATTAGATTATTCCCTTAGAATAACTCAATTGAATGTAAACTGTTAAGTGAAATCTCAGAATATTTATTTGTCATGTTTTTAGACTAAAATAGAAAAGCTACCTGAACATATTCAGAAACCAATATGGGACACGCTGCCTCAAGTAGAAGAAACTGTAAATGAGTCATGAATTCTTCATATACTTCAGCTCTTCCCAGTCTCTGTTGGTATGGGAAGGTCAATTATTTTTTTATCTAAACTTAACATTAATATTTCATAGGACTGCAAATCCTGTTTTGATTTACAAACATAATATAAAACCATGATGAAGATAGAAATGTTCATGTCAGCCCGTGTGAAATTATTTTGGATCCTAGCTCCAGGAACATGCTTTTGACCAACAGCTTATCATGCATTGTCTTGTTCTCTTAAGTTAATCAAAGTTTTGTATATTAAAAAACAAAAGACTTGAGCTATGTGTTCTACAGAATCCATTCCATTCACCATCTTGCTTGAATAGTCTCCTGTGTGAGGGGGTACATTTCTCTTATACTTAGTATTTAGCAAGGTATTGAAAAAAAATGAGAGAACTTCATCAACTCTTAAATGTTGGTATCTTCACTTGAGCAATTGTAAATGTGAGACTTGGATGTCTGTATTTCTAGAGGAGAAATCAGCAACAGAAAGGCTATTTCTGCAGTGCAACTTCTTTATTTCTATTCTTTGCACAGTTCTTGACAAGATATGCAGGTGATCCCAACTTTTGAATATCTCAAGCAAAATGATAACACCTGGGAAGTAACAATTCAGCAAAAACATAGTCTTATTAGAATGATTAAGAGCAAACTCTTGCTGTTTGCTACAGTTCTTATAAATAAACTGCACTTCAAAACTGAACATACTATTTCTGTCCAGATAGTATACAAGCAGGATGCAGAGAAAAATCATTATCTGTAACAGTGTCATTCGATTCTGTCCATAGGAGTAATAACTCATATAAAAACTAGCATATCAGTCACTGTTTGCATGACCTTTTCCATGGATATGGAAAACAAAACGCTTCCATAGGTATTGCTGGGGTTGTCCAGTTATTAGGGTACTAAACCAGGGACTCAAAGCTTTTCTCTTTCATACTGTCCTGTGTGACTTTGCATGAGTCACTTAAAGAAGTACAGAAGCACTTTGAAAGGAGGAGCAAAACCCCACACTGCTGTCTCTCAAACAGTGGTTATTTGCTCCCTCTAATGGAGAGGGAGGTCACAGTAGAGTGCCAGCCCAAGGGTAGTAGATATTTCAGAAACATCCATTAACTGTTTTTCTATTGTTCAACATTTGGAGACTAAAGTAGTAAGCCTCTTACTGTGAACGGATAACTCGGCTTTTCTCATCATGTTTCACACTTCTTACATGCTCGCGTTACCTATTTTAAATAAATTGGGATTTGGGGATTGGTCTCCCCACTCTCCCTTGAAAATGGGTTTTCTGGCAAAAGAGGTTCAACCTCTGCCATCCTTGGGCTGCCAGAAAGCATGTAGATGTTCTCTCTTAGTTTGACAGCCTGTTGTATTTAGTCAAATCAGATGTTTATTTTACCATTAGCTCCATAGTGGGGGAAGTCTATGTTTACAGTTAAAAGCAACAGCCATGATATGGCCAGATTGTGTTCTCAGAATTTAATAAATTCCAGCATCTCAATCCCACCCTGTAAATTTAAGAAGAAAGGCGGTGGAAGAGCTAGGAGAACAGGGCTCCAACACTGGGTTTTTGGCAAAGGAGGAAGTGGAGCTACAGTGATGAGCTTCAGATCTGTGAGAGAAGTGCATAAAGCATATCAGAAGGGCCACTTTCTGCCTGAGGAATAACAACTACTCCCCAGCAACTTCCAAAATCTGAGCAGTAGGAGCCTTGGAGTGTTGCTAACTTGCGCATCCCTTCCCCCTCTTCGCCTCCCATTCTACCACCACAATGCAATTATATGCCTGTCTCTACTGCTTAATTCACCTGATGAGATGCAGAGAATAATTTGGAGTATTCCTGCCAGATCCAGATACTGGGATGCTGGAACATTACGATCAGGGCCTCTATAGGATTCTGAACTGAGAGGCAACAATATACTGCCATTAGACCTTGCAGTTCCCTGCAATGAAAGTCTTTCCAGCTTGAAACAGTCAAAAAGCCAAAAAGATGGCTTCAAATCAGGTTATTTTCATTTGCAGTCTAGGGCAAACATGCAGTATGTGGCACTGCTGACCCATCTGCAGCACCACAGCACACATGCAGGTGTGCCCCTGCCTTGCAGCATGGAAGGGAGTGGTTTGACCCCAGAAAATCCCAGGGTCAAAAAAGGCCACGCCAAAAAAAGCAGGGCAGTGCATGTGGCGGCAGCACACCACACTCCAGCTGCTGCCTAGGCTTCCTGCCATGGCTGCAGCCCCGGGATGCCCCAAAGACCTCCGGTAAGGCTGTTCAGACCAGCGCAGTTGCTGGTCCCAGGCTTCCCTACCCCACTCGGGGTGAGCTGCTGTGTGCCAGAACATACATGGCAGGGGTGTTCCCCAGGCACAAGTAGCAACGGCACAAGGTGTGCTGCTGCTACTTGTCCCTGGGGAAATAAATGTCCATGCTCCTCTGGACACGCCCTAGGAGGCTTTTGGTGTCATGCTTTCCATTTTGTTCCAAAAGTATAAGGGGTAGAAATGTAACTTGCCTTCCATTTTATAAACTGTTGCGAGTGAACTGATTACTCCTGAGTCTGGAGCTTCAAGATAAATTTTCCCATTGCTCTTTTATTCACACAAACATACTTTCAGAAATGAGTTGCGTTCAACAAGTACTTGAAATTGGAAGTGTTGCAGAAGAAGATTCCCTCTCCAATCCTCCAAGGCAAACCAGAAGATTCCCAGATTTTTGTCTCTGAGCAGATTGGCATGAAGGGGATATGGTTACCAAGTGGACTTTCTGTACCTTACCACAGGAAAAATATATGCATTTACAGCAAGGCTGGATACAAAATAAAAGAAAAAAAAAAAAAAACACACATATCTACCCTACTACCTGTAATGGGTAATGCCTTTAAACCTGAGATTCCCCAGATAGAATCCTAGCAGAACTCCAGAAACTCTTTCAACCAGCAAAAATGTCACGTGTTGAAAAGATGCCTGAGGAATCTGGAGAAGCAAGGGATCAGCATGGCTGACTCGTGATTTTTCAAATCTTAAATGATGAATTAGTCTGTGATAGATTTTTAACTAGAATGCTCAGAGTGCTCACTCTAGGCTCTACCTAGAACTGTAAGTGCACAAAGCTAATGAACAAAACTAACATTCAAATGAAAAACATAGGTGGAGCAGAGAAAAAGATCATTCATTAAGAACAAGGAAACTAGGAAAATGCAAGCAAATCCTCATCAAAACTTGTGCAAAGGCAAATGCACAAATTACAGAGTAATTTGTGACAAAATGCAAAGGCAAACTGGAAAAAGGTAAAGAAAAACATGAGTATACTTAATGCCCTGCATGCATTTATTTATTAGATTTATATCCCATCCTATCCAGTAGGCTCAGAGTGGTTTACAACAAACAACCCACAGATGGTGATGGATGCTTTGCAAGAGCTGCAACAAGAGAAATAATTGTCAAACCGTGTATGTGCACACGTGCACCAGCCACCTTCTCCAGGTAGCCTGGTTATTAAGAGGCTGAGATTTTGCACATATGACAATGCAGCATGAAGCAGCAAAAATATAGTATTACAAACAATAAAATAGAAGCAAAGACCTTATACAAATAGGTAACAGTACCAAGTAAACACTGGGGCATTAGTAAATATGCCTAGTGACAAAGGTTTTCTTTGTTAGGCAAAACTGCAATGAAGCACAGACAAATTAAAATTACAAAGTAGCACAATCATGATGTCACAAGGCCAACATAATTTACAAGCACAGTACCAAGTGAAAGTATCAGACGTGTGCCAAACCTGAACAATTTCTTGAGCTAGAATGGTTAAGCCATGCCAATTTCTGTAGCCAACAGTATTGCCTTTTGACTTCAGCCCAAAGGACCTGGAACCTATTTACAGCTGTGTTGACTGAATGAATGCATGAATTCAAAGCAGGGTTCAAACTTGCACCTTTAGAACCAACAAGATTCCCTAGCTGCATTATCTTGATGTAGGCAGAACAAATTTGTTCTAAAGCCTTACCTAACATGAGGTCAGAGAAATGGACCTGCAGTGGTTACCCAGGTTACTTTCTCTCTTCTAAATGATAGGTTCAAAAGTTCATTACACATGATTATCCAGTCATGGGTTACTCCCATCGCTTGACAGATTTGTTCAACTTACTCATGCCTGAATCTTCAATTTCATGTGCCAGTTCATTCAGAATTCTGGGAAGCAGCTTATCCAGTTCCCATTTCCTTCTGGGTTGAGATCATTAAGCACTTTTTGTTTTGCCACAATTAATATTGTAGCAATTTCCACACCCTTATACCTTGTATAGCTGTCTTGTCTTTGTTACTGTACTGAAACGTGAATAATTCATTTCATTCCTATATACCGATACTCTACCCCTTTGTCACTGAAGAACTGCCTTGCTGCAAAGCAGTGAAGAATTTCGGCCAACACGGTATCTAAAGCACTGTCATTTCAAGCAGTGGATCCCAATTTGCTTGCACTGAGTTTGTACTGTGTAGGAATTCAGTCATTCGACAGTGTTGCCACAACACTGCAGTTGAAACAAACAGACTGTACAAACCAAAGAATACTGCAAAAAACAAAGAAAATAAATGTTAAGACGCACAAACTGAGTAATAGTGCTGCAGAGAGGGCTTTAGTATCAAGCCTATCATCTTATTAAGATGTACACATACCTTGGTGTCTACAGCCATGCTACACCAGTCATTGTGGATGGAGTAACATCAGAAAAGGAAGAGACATGTAAAGGCCAAAAAACCTATTACAACCATCAAGCTGAAGGATTTCCACCACCCCCCCCCCCACCTGAACAACTAGGAAACTTAGCATCAGACTATTTCCTGGGGGCATACCCTGCACTTGGAAAGAAGCTTCATGGGCTGAACAGGTAAGTCAGAACAGCTACTGTTCTCAGTGGTGGTAGATGACAGAACAAGGGAAGCTTAGGTTAGTTATATATTAGGAAAAACTCTTTCACAAGGAGGGTAGTAAAGCACTGGAACAGATTACCCAGAGAGACTGTGGAATCTCCATCTGTGGAGGTTTTTAAGACCCAGCGAGACAAAGCTTTGACTGGGATGATATAGGTGGGAATGGTCCTGCTTTGAGTAGGGGGTTGGACTAGGTGACCTCCTCAGGTCCCTTCCAACCCTCATTTTCTATCATTCTGAGTCTTTGTTGACATACTATAGGAGCAAGGTACTCGCCAGATACAGCAGATACTTCACCAAAACTGCAAATACATTTGCACGCTATGAATCCAGAACAAGGACACAGCTATAATGCAATATGCAGCTGAGACTTGATCAGCTGGACACAGGCTACCAACTGACTGAATGATATCAGAATACTCTTAAAACACCACTTCACCAGTCAGACTCCTTTTACTGCAAGAAGGGTTTGCACTTGCTTCTGTGTCAAATGTCCTGCAGGGTAAACATAAGACTGTACAACATTAAAGCATGGAAGAACAAACCTCCCAAAGAGGGAAATGATTTTGTTGCCAAAAAAGTTAAGCATTCTTGTATAGTTTCTAGTCCTCCCATAGTCTAGTATGATTGTGTATAAGAATTTAGAGAACTTTGCTTTCAGGAAGTGCTTGGGGAGAGAAAATAGCACAAGTGGAGGAAGGTCAGAATGTTATACTTGTTTCCTTCTCTTGTCAGTAAACACTGAACAGGAGATACTGAGGGGAGGTAGACAGACTGCATGACAGAGGAGTCAAGTAATAGAAATGATATTAGGTATAGTACTATGAAGTGCAAGTTCATGCACTTAGGCCTAACAAGAATTTCTAGACAGAAAGCTCATGAAAAATGAGAGTTGCAATGAATTAATCAAAATATGACCATGAGCCTCACCTTGAGTAAGTTCTTCACTGTACCTTTCAACTGGAGGGGCTCAAAGCCATATGAAAAGACATCTGCTAAATCTGTTGGAGATTCCCTGAAGGAGACTACTGTTGTTCTGACCCTGCTTTACACTGACAAGAAAAAGCCACTACCTACAGAAAACCCCTTCTGACAGGCTCTCACCACCTTTTAGTGTGTATCAGAAGTAGAGACTGGAGCTTTTGGCTACTGAGTATCAGTAAGCACTGTCTTCTGGGCAGTCCAGAATACTTCTGACAGCTATTTCCAGCCCACACACTGTGACAGTCCCACCAGTTGAAACTACCTTCCCCAGAGCAATTTACAGGCCAGCAGGTTGACTGAGGTGCTTGGTTCGGTGAAGAGATAGGAAGCAGATGGGCTGCAGGGGCAAGCTTCATCTGTGACTATTCCCACCTTGCAATCTAATTCAGAAGTATCAGTGTTTTAGCATTTAGAAAACATCCCTCCAAGAGCAGGTTTCCCAGAAGACCAAGCTCAGTCCCAGTGACAACCAAGTCACCAATAGTCAACAAGGGGTGGGAGATCAATGTTACTGGCAAGCAGGGATAGAAGTCCACCAGATAAATGTAATTTTCCTTCACCCCAGAACAGCCACAGCTCTAGGAAGATGAAAGAAGGAGCAATGTCATGGAGTCAAGGAAGGGAGAGTTGAGGCATGGTCTTGAAGACAGAGCAACTGGGAGGTAGGAGCAGCTTTCCAGAAAGCATTGTTAAAGTCTCACTGCAGAGATTCAGGAGCCAATTAGTGGTGTAACAGGATCAATAACAAGGCATTCCACAGAACAGGATATTCAGGGCAACTTTGGTCCCTGTGAAGCTTCGACATCTCCTACAACCACCCCATTTTTTCCCTATGAAGTCACTATGGTTCGGACTTTTACCTGGTGAGCCTTCTCCTAGGTTTCCAGCCTATTCTCTGGGAACCTAAGGGGATGTAGTCAGCCCCATCCTGAGCCAGCTACATATTGATTCTACATCTGCCAGGCCAGAGTAGTGATTGAGCTCTGTGGTCCTTAGAACTAATCAGACTGAATAGCCTTTTGATGATGGTTACTTTCCTAAAAAAGAAAAAAAAAAAAAAAAAAGGGAGGTGCTGGGCAAGGAAGCTTAGGTCTGCACTGCTTCCCCTGCCCTTCCTGATGACAGTGGAGACATTTGTGCATTTCAAGAAGAGTTCCAGCCACTCATGATGCATGTTGAAGGAAGACTCCAAAATACGAATGAGTTCATCCCCGAACAGGGCTTCTTAGCCCTGGTCATCCATATGTAGTTTCCCTACTTCATAACCTCAGAGACTTCACAATTGGGATACAGCCTGGTTGGGTGCATCCTGCTGGAGGTGCTAGGTCTTCATTTTAAGTTCCCTGTTGGTTGACCTGAGGGAAATATTTTCTTTTCCTGTCTCTGCTGCTTTGTAATGATGAGTCATGATCTTTGGGGAAAAGGGACTGTCCGAGCCATTTGTCACAGCAATGAGCACCACAAGAGAACAAGCACTGAGGAGACAGAAAAGAACATGGAACCTCTCCTCGCCAGGGCCCAGCTCAAGATAAGGGCATCTATGGGGCTGCTTCCCCTCATCTGACCCACAGTAGCTACACAGGTGAGAACTGAGCAAATCAAATTCCTCCACCCAACCCCACCCACCTCCACTCTTCTGAGGGAAAATTAAAAAACAAAAATAGTGAAAGCTATCTGAAAGTATTTTGGCTGTTGATATATTTATCATTGAAAAAAAGATACCATAACAATCAATATTGAATATTTCAGCCATCAGTAATTCGAAATATTTTAGGAAGCATTATACACATTTTTACTTGATCTTTTGGGGTAATTGATTAATTATACTTTCTGTCTTGAGACTAGAGACACTCAAGGAGACAGCAGCTTTAATGCCACCTGTCAAAATATTCTGTACCATGCACTTCTTAAAAAAGTGATTCTCCTTAAAAACACTGGTCCAAAGCAGCCTGTGTGCATATGCATAATTTTGGGCAGGCAATTACTCCTAGTGATTTTTCCATTTGAACTTGTGGAAGTTCCTCTGGAATTTCACAGGATGAACAATAATAGTTTCCACTATAAGCAATGGTACAGAAGTATACACAATCTGTTACCAATATCAAGCACGTAGGGAAAGCATACATAATTTTGGTGAACTGACAATTTTTGGCTGGTCTGTGCAGTCCTGAACAGTCTACACTTGCTCCCAATAAAGTTAATGGCAAACACCAGTTGACATCAGTAGCAGCAAGATTAGGTCCTGTTAGTTCCGAAAGTGCAACTAAATTATCATACGATCCATTCCCATTATCCTAGATCTTATTTTCCTACTTTTAAAATGGATGCGTACTGATAAGTGACTTAGCAACTTCAGTCATCCAATATAGGCTGAACAATTCTGCGTGTAAAGATCATTTGCTTTTTGAACTCTTGTATTTACTGTACCCAAATTTATTTCCAACAAAGTTTAAATTTTGAAGTTTAAATTGGAATTCAAACTCTTTACATTTTAGAAACTCTACAGAAACCTGACGTTCTCATTTGTCACATATGATGCGAAAGAAAAGGAATACGCACATTATTTATTCCTTAAGTTTATAGTGCTGACTAAAGGCCATTCCTATAACTTCAATTTCTACTTTCCATTACCAGAAATGCTGAAAAAGGGATTCAACTCAGCCCCTATGCTTTACCAATATGAAGTCCACCACAGTCATATTTTACAGTAATGGATTATGTGCTTTTTGTAACACACTCCATTCTCATTTTTTTTTTTCTCCTCCCACACCTCTCAAGTCAGAAGAAAACAGGATGAAGAATGTTTAATTCTTATGGAAAGTTTACCCTTTCTGGGGATTTAAATCTTTTCATTACTAGCACTGAACAAAAGATTAACAATACTAAGATTTCATTAAAATAACTCAAGACAGCTTCAGCTTCTGGAGCTGTCAATTACAGGTTATTTCATCACATCTTTTAAGCTTTGGAAGAAAAAACCTTAAAGTTTGGCAGAGTCAGAATTTGGGTTGACTGTCAGGTGTCTGTCTCAGAATGAGTTATATTAGGAATTTTCAGCTAAAATGGTTCCGCCATTTGCTGGGAAAGATCAGGAAAAAATATTTTTTTCCATTAAAGATTCTGGTGACTTTCTTTGAATAGTTCTAGCACCCTAGTTTGGAAGGAGACACCCCATCTTTTTGCCAGAGATATAGCTTTCACCATGTCCATTGAATTCAAATGACTGATCATGTTAAACATGTTGCACATGCTCAGCTGACACCTGCAGGAGCTTTGCAGCTGCATTCCCTGCCAATTTCATATGCACCCAGCACTTTTTAATGCACAGCTGACCAATGCTTGCTCTGCAGTTGGTTGGATGGGATGCTGCAGGCCAGGTTCTGCAGCTGAAGCCAAGGATTTCCATCTCTTCTGCACTCTCAGTGCTCTCCACAAAAGAGGAAGTAGTCCAGATATGAATACAGAGGCACAAGACCCAGACCGGAGGGCGAGTAGGAGATTGGAAAAAGAAACCTGGAGTGAGGAAAGAGTTTGGTGAAGGGAAAGGAGAAAATGGCACTGTTGAGGACAGTCATACTATCTACTCAAAACTGCTTAGAACAGGAACTGGGTAAGGAGGTGGGAAATGGGGTAGAGAGAACAGACTTGAGAAGGAGCCAAGGAAAGTCAGACTAGTGGCCAGATGGAACAGAACAAGACAGATCAGATAAAAAGACTGAAAAGCTGGGATTGTCTTGACACAGACTGGAAGAGAAAACTGGGGCTTAGAGCAGAATAAGCAAGGTTAAACAAGGACTTCAGTAACTGCAATTTGAAGCCAGTGGAGAGGCATTAAAATGGAGAGGGAGAGAAATATAAAAGGACCTAGGAGATGGAGCGGTCCTGAGACTGGCTGGGAAAGTAGGAAACGACTGAGATTAACAGGTTAAACAGTAGAAATCAGGACATGTTGGAGGGGCAGGAGGAGACAGGATTGGGAAAAGATGGTGAAAGTAGATGATACTAGACTGTGTCACAATGCATATGCTTAAAGGAAGGAAACTGATTTAAGTTGCATGTGCATTCTGCAGTTTTTTATTCTGACAATTTTTAACTTTGGAGAGCTTGATTTTGCAACTTTAACAATGCTCTTTTAGTGAAAGTGAATCTCTCATATATATGAGATACATTTGCAACTGTACATATGCAATATATGAGATGAGAATACCCCTCAAAATATTAAAAGTAATTCAACTGAAGCTTGTAGGGGAGGGGCTTACGTGCTCGTGCATACACACATTTTCTTTTTTACACTATCCTTCATGATGAAATTTAATTCTAGTAAGAGTAGAAGCCTTCATCTCAAATGATTTGAAGTTCTGCCATGTCAGACGTGTTCTTTTCAACTAGAGTTGCCTGGGAACTTTTATCCTCATGCTGATTTTCCAATAAAAAGTTTGTTTTCTGTAAAAATAAAAAATGTCCACTTGAAAATTATTTTTTCCCAAAACAGAAAAAAAAATCCATCAAATGTTTCCAGCTCCATTATTCCCCTACTCCTGGGCAGCCCAAGGATCCTCAAAAGTTCTGAAAAGGTCAAAACAAAATGTCATTCTAAATTTCAAACAAAACAGCGAGATTCCTCAGTCAAGAAATATCTTGAGTTTGTTTTTGTTATATTTCTGGAAAGTTCCATCTTCAATGCAAATTGTTTCCTAACTTAAGAAATGTAAACTTCATACCAGAAAACAGCAGGAGTGTCACCTTGAAACTGAACAAGAAACCAGTCCACACACCTGGAAAAGAACATTAGCTATTCTTAAACTAGAGACAGGTCTTAATTTTCAGATTATTTATTAGGCAAATTTAACCCCTAGACTTGCTTTCAATGGAATTAGAGACAGATTTTTTCTTATTAGTAGGTAAGTCTGTCTCTAATGTTCTGATACATACTTACACTATCAAGTGAACTGATGTAAGGCCAAATCCTGCCATCCATCTTTTAATTTGTAAAAGTCTGTAAGTGAGCTTTCACATGGTGATCATCAGTATTATTGGATCATTTCTATGGCAAATAAAACATTACAACCCAAAACATAAGAAAGACATTACTAATCAGTCAATGTTCAACTCTTTCTGAGACCAAGCTAACAAGAAAATGTAAAAATCTAACAGCCATTTCAGACAACTCATTTATTATGGTAAACATAACAATAAGATGGGTATTCATTATTCCCACATAAGTATCTTCCACTTGGCAGAGCAGGTTTCATTAGATTTGATATTTATAAAAGAAATAGCATGCACAGCAGATGGAAAGGTCAGGAGATGAATATGCATTTCAACCAGCTGTTTTCTGTGAAGAGGCTTACTACAGTATCTCCCCACCATAAAGCACATCAAGTCAGATAAGATTCTTGCTAGTCATCTCTCACAAAGACAGACTACAATGCAAGAAAAATAAGTTGGCAAATATTTATCCTGTATTTCTTTGAGACTGATGGAAAGTCTGGTAACAGTGTTTTGAACTATAGAACCGGTAACCGCAGATATTAGTTATAGATATACTTATCATTTCTTTCATCACAGATGCTTACAACAGCAAAATAGCACATTAATGCATTCCGTACAGCTCTTAAGAAAATTTGGCCCTTAACCAAGTGCCACCTACTGGTTATACAAGTGTAGTTGAGTCCATATTTTGATGGGCTAGTGTTCAACAGGAACTTAGTAGGCTAGACTGCCCAAAAGTAGTTACTAATGTAACCCGGGCGGTACTCCAAAAGGTACCCCCTCTCCAATTGAAGGGATCAAAGCAGGTGCACAAGGGCTGTGGGAGGTGTAGGGACTCTCCTCCCCCTATAGAGTAGGGCCAGACCACCACTGGGGACTTAACCATATACCTTTTATGGAGGGAACAATACTGGGAACATAACAGGCATAATCAGGGGGTATAGTGGACACTACAGTGCCCCAAGGGGCAGGATTCAACAAAGGTTAGACACTTACAATCATTGACAAAAGACAGGGTCAACAAAATATAAAACACAAACAGCAGAGCAAACAATACTGGTTGGGGAAATATAAAAAGGCACAAAATACAGAGGACAAAGAAATACAGGGCCTAGGTACCTGGAAAGGGAGAAAGCACAATAGCTCCTCCCCAATTCAAGGGGAACTTTTCCTTGTTAGTTCACTCACCCAAGTCACCAAAGCTGAGACTTGAACTTGGATCTCCCACATGGTGGGCAAGAACACTGCCACACAACCACCAGTGCTGATATTGCTCCAAGCTGCTAGGGGTCTTGACCTTCCTGGAGCCCCAGCCTAACATCACGCTGCCTGGTCTCTGATTAGAGGAGCTGGAAGCCGAGCTGGGAACCTCTCAGGTCACTACTCAGATCCTTGCTGAAGCAGGAAGCCTCTTCTGCCGGCCACACACCATGCTGCTGAGGGTCCAACTGCTGCCTGCAGGTCCTGTTCCTTCAGGCTCTTCCAGGGCAACTGCTTCCACCCTACTGGCTCAGCTCTTTGAAACTCCTTCCTCATGGTCCCTCAGTGGTCTCCCCTGAGTCAGCCATGCTGCCCCTTTTATCCTCCTCCAGGTGACCCAAGGGGCCAATCAGGGGACATGAGGGGTGAGTCTCTGGGGCCTGATTGGTGAGGAAAGGGAATCCCAAGTCCTCCAATCATCTTTTGCCCTTTCAAAACCCCTGGGCTAGGTCACTGCCAGCCAGCCCATCACACTAATTTATCCATATTTGATTTCAAATGAGATCTTATGGTTCAGTGTATACTCCTTATACTCCAGGGTCTCATTTCATTGTTTTATTTTCTAATGGAGTGTTTCAGCAGCAGACAAGTCCCCTGCTGTGCCCCTCAGACAGGAACACTTCAAAAATCACCACAGCTGCAAAAAAGGAAAAAAAAGTCCTATCCTGCTTTGGCAGGGAGATGAACAATACCTATAAGCTATATCTAGCTGCTGTGGTTCAATCTAATGACTTTGCTTTTGTCACCACTGCATAAAATTCCAAGAATACAAATGTTTATTATATAATGGGACATTGCTTTATAAATATATGCACATTTTCACCACAGGCAATTTCCTTTAGACCATGTCATTCCCTCCAGAATTTAACACCAGTGGGAGTCAGATATGCCTGTGCTTCATGTGCAATTTCAATTTTACATGTTGTGGTCAAGTGTTAATGATCTACATGAACTACCTCCATCAAACTCTGCTTACCAAAGCTTTACCTTAAATAAGCTTGTGGCAGGGCACCTTTGGTGCCCGCCATTTTAAGGGGCTTGAGCGGGCTGCAGAGCACCCTGCAGGTGAGAGCAGAGACAATCCGGTAGTCACATGGCAACAAGAAAGCCCAGGGAGCAGGGCCAACAGTTGTAACTAAGAAGCTGATGGAGTAACATCCAGCTGGAGGAGTCTGCTCCTAGAACACCATGGAGGTTAGGGTAGGAACTATGGGGAAGGAAGAAGTTCCTAGGGACCCAGGTGAGGTCCAGAGCCTTTAGGAGGGGCCTGAAGGCCTGGGGCTGTGGAGAGGCCAGCCTATAGTAAGGGGCCATGTATACAGAGGCTCAAGAGGCCAGAATGGCTTAGTGAGAGAGGTTGGGTATACAAGGGCCTAGAGAACACACAGACCAGTCCAAGCAGAAGGGGTTTAGAGCTTGTGGGCTTACAGAGGGGCTAGGCAAGCCCCTGAATAGAACTGGTGAGAGTATGGGTGATCAAGGAGAGGCCTGGGGGAACCTAGGGAGGAGGGCTGACCCTGGAGGGTCACAAATAAGCCCAGTGAAGTAAAGGGCTGCTTTGTACAAGATCTGTGGGGCTCCAGGCAAGCCCAGTGTGAGAAGATTGATTTCTGGAAGGGCCCAGGGGTGGACCCCTATCGAGTGAGAGAGTCAGCTGTTTGTAGATTGACCCAGGGCTCTTGACTGGCCCAAGCTGGGGCCAGGGCCTGAGTGGCTGAAGGGTAGGTATGCCCACCATGAGGGTCTCCAGAACTGGGAGCCTGGGGTCCCGACTGGCTGGAGAGCAGGGCCAGGCTCAAGTGAGCGAAGGTGTCTTGGGAAAGACCACTGGTGAGATAGTAAGAGGGTAAGCCAGCAAGCAGTCTGGAATAATGAAGGCTGAAGCTCAGCCATCTGATGGGAGGTATCCTGTAAGGGGTCTGAGAGAGTGTTGGGGCCAGGGACTGAGGGTTATAAGGTGGAGGCTGGAACACAGTGCCCAGGAGTGAGTAGTTCAGGAAGAACACCAAGGAGCCTAGAGAGGGAGGAGAAAGACTAGGACAGGTAGGCCTGCAGTGGGTCCTGGGTAAGTCCTGAAACTGTACCCTGCTGGGGTTGTTTAGTATGGGGGCAGTCTGCAGGAAATGCTACACCTGTGCCTCCTCAGTGAAAGGCAAGTATGGGGTGCTGGAAAGCCTCAGCTCCTGCTGCCTTGTGGGTACCCCATGGAAGGGAAAGGCTAAGGGAGCACACCCTGAAAGCAGCAGGCTTGGGCAACAGCACAGGGGCCAGGAGGGCTCAAGGCCCAATGCCTTAGAGAGTGGGGCCTATGGGTGGCAACATGGGGGCCAGGAGGGCTCAAGACCTAAAGCCTGGGAGAGTGGGGCTTATGGGCAAGACCATGGGGGCCAGGAAGGCCGAGAGTGGGGCTTATGGGCAAGGCTGGTGGAAACTGGCCTGAAGAAGGGTGAGTCCTGAATAAGAACAAAGCCTAGCAAGAGGCCAAGTTAGGGGTCCAGGTATGTTGGCAGACACCTGAGGTCTGAGTGGGCCGTAGGCCAAGTTTGAGATGCCCAAGACCAGAGGCCAGAATCAGCCCAGTGTGTGGGGCAGTAGGCATGATGCCCTGTTATAAAGTAGGGCCAGAATTGGGAGGCCTGAGGGTCTGCGAGGGGTCAGGACAAGCCTGAAGGGCTGTATGGAGTAGGAGCAAGGGGGCCTGAGGGGCCATACAGAGTAGGGCAGAGTGCATATGGCCTAAAGTGAGGCAAGAATGAGTGTAACCCAGTAAAAGGAGCAGTGTGAGTGAGACCCAGTTATGGGGTGCATGTAGGAGGTGCACTATAGGGACAGAGTCCAGCCCTGGAGAGGGCTAAGTGAGTGTCAGCTGTTTGGAGGCCATCTATGAAGCATGGGACATGGTAAAGGGAAGGTCAGAGCTGTGTATTTTGTCCTTGGATTAGATTAACATCAGATTTTATGTAACAGCAAAGGCGTGGCAAGAGAAATGGGGCTTCCCTAGACAAGTGGGCGGGCCAACATTGAGCTTGGCTGGGGCAGCCCCCTGTCACAAAGCTTTGCCTTGAATAACAATCTCAAGGTTCCCCCTATGGGACACTCCTGTAAATGGGATGCTTCTAACTTGCCTACAGAAGGCTCTTAAGGGCTCTCTTCTCCCATTTGAGAGCTCTTTCCCCACTCCGTAGTTCACCACACCAGTGAAAAAAAAATTTATGTGCCATGATGCATCATGAACAAACTGTACCACTTTCTTTTAATATAAACAAAAGCCATAGATGTGCACAATTAAACAGCATCTTTTAGCTCAAACACTAATAAATAATTGTAATGCTCACCATAGATGTCTTAAATACAAGTAAAATACTTAGAAGTTCAGTGGGTTTGGTTACTGGCACAGAAAAAGATACAGTATTTTAACAGGAGCAGAGCTCAGAGACCATATCATTCTATTCTGCTGAATGTTGGGTCACTTCAAAGTGCTGCATTTGTGTGCAAGAATACTGAAAGGGTAATCATTCTGGTGAGAACAGTGAGATGTTTTAGTATAACAGCAAGAGGGCACAACTATTTGTAAAACAAATACTGTCACGAAGCCTTAATTTTAGTATTTCTTCAGCAACCTGCACTTAGTGATTTGTGCTTACTCTCTTCTGTAGATGCTTTTTTTTCTTTTTTGAATAACAACAAAATACAGTTTGACTTTGGAAGTGCCCAGCTTCTTTCCATCAGCTCATTATGCTCCTCCAGGGCCCAGTAGCCTGTCACATCCCTTGTCAGGAATTTTGCTTCTACTCTTGGTTGCAGGAAGTTCCAGCTGAACCTATCCCTTTGACTGTCATGGGGATTAAAGAAACACACCTCCAGACCAGGATCCCTAAATGTCCCTTGTCCCTTTGCTTGTGCACACTCACAGTAGGCTTAATGCAAATCACATTTCTGGGTTTGTTCACTTCATGTGGGGTACCAAGTTCCATTTGTGTTGGGCTTAGGGAAGCCCCAATCCCTCAAAAAGCCTAGCTTAGTCTGACACCATCCCTGTGCAAATTTGTTGCATTTGCTCCATTACTTGTTGATTGGCTCAAATGAGAGACTGTTTTACTATTTTAACACCTCTGTATTTGAAAGTTTGCACACACTCTTCAGTTTAATATTTAAGCATTTTTCTAGTTCATTTTAGGAGACCATTTCCTTTTATTTTCTGGTCTACTTGTATTGTTGCATCAGGAAAATGGAAGTTATTCCCTGTCCCCTGATTTAACATAAGCACAACATAAGCTTAAGATTTTTGTTTTTTTGTGGGGGAGAGGGGTGGAGATAGAGCTATTGGATTGTGTATTTATTTTTTTAAAGCACTTTACTGCCATTAGGAAACATGGCAGAGTGCCAGACAATACATGTTTATTGGTAAGCTACTGTTATCTAATTACTTACTGGAACACTTTATTTAAAATTAAAGCAAATTATTAATATAAAATGGCTTTTAAGAAAAGGCATGCATTAAAGCTATTGGTTAGTTAACAATTAAAATAATTTAATACAGTATACCAAAGCACTAAGTGATACAAGTATTTGATCCCTACTTCTCCAACCAGTGTTTAGCCAAGTACCATTTGTACAAGGAAATATGCAGCATGGGCATAGGAAGTGTAAACTTCCTCTGAAACATTTAAGTGTATATTATCCTTGATTATATTAGTAGCCTACAAATCATCTGTATTCTGAAAGACGTGCTAGAGGACAGAAAACACATGAGAATACAGAAGTCAACCCATTATGTATGATCTTTCTACTAAACTGACTGATTTCTCCAAGATTACAGTGACTGTAGTGCAATGTCTTGAACACTAAAAAGCCTCAGGAATCACAGACAAGAGTTTGCAAGTTAGTTTATTAAACCAGGTAAAACATATTCAGTTATAATGAAAGAAGCTTTCTTGATGCAGTGTTTTCCTACTTAAATACTGTAGTCTGAAAAGGAATATATGCACAAGAAACACAAAACCACATTTTAAAAAATAAAGTTATTTTTACTTCTGTCAAAAACCAACATGCTCATTGCTCCAAACTGAACTTGCTAACTCAATGAAAAAAGCAATCTTCTTTTGAGAGGGGTGCACTGAAAAAGGTTAAATGTGACATCCAAGTTAGACAACTGTAAAGAATTTATCCAGCTAAAAATATACTACTACTTGACAGTATGAAATCATTCCTGATATGAAAAGCTCTCTCTATCATATCAGAAATTGTCAGTTTCTTCCTTGAAAATTGTTCAGCAAACACTAACTCCTCTCATGCTTGCATATCAGGAAAAGAAACGGTTATAAATTAAAAGCAATCCATTGTTTTAAAAAGTAGTGAGAACTATAGTTTTAATACGTACAGTAAAAGCTGTGTTAACCAACATGAGTGGGGAACATGGTGTGCCGGTTATATAAAAATCCCGGTTACCTGAGGCAGGGTTTTTCAGCAGGATGCGGAGCTGTGGGGGGAGGGAAAATGATGGCAGCGGCCAGATGCAGAGCAGCAGCAGCACAGGGTGGTGGGTGCCAGTGGTGGTGGCAGCCGCATGCAAGCTGTGGCAGAGCCTCACTTGGGGCAGGTGCGGGCTCTGCTGGCTCCGGGGAACTGCTCTGTGGGCTCTGCCAGCTCTGGGGAACTGCTCCACTCCTCAGCCCTTACGCCACATGCCTCCTCGCTCCCCGAGGCAATGCGGGGGAGCAGAGCAGTTCCCCAGAGCTGGTGGAGCCCACGCCAGGCCCCAGCCCCTGTCTCTGCCTCTGCCTCCACGAGGAGTTTACCTTCAGTAAGTGTCCCATGCCACAGCCCAGCTCCTGTCCCGGTGGGTGCGCAGCCTTCAAATTTTGTGTGCGGCAAGACTTTTACTTGTGTGTGGCTGTGCACGCATGCACCTTAGAGGGAAACTTGGTCAGAGACGCTTTAGATGATAGAGGTTTTTAAATGCTCTCACTTGAAACAGGGCCTTGCTGTAAGCTCTTCAATAAATCTGCATATCCCTTCCAGCTGGCCTCAAAGGGTGAAGATAATAGCATCATTCTTTTACCATACAACAGAACAAGCATGAGATTAAAAACCTGTAAATCATGTCACTTAGCTTTGTAAGTGGTTAACACATTCGTTTTCAAAAAAGTATGCAAAATATAGTAAATAAGATATGCAAAAAAGTACTGGCTAACAGTAATGATCATAGCCAAAAGGATTAAATGTTCAAACCCACACCACAATACATAATGCTTAACTGAACATTAAATATAAATATTCTGAATTCTCAGAAATAAAAAAAATACTTAATTTATCCTGAGAGCTAATATGTAGAGCATTATAAATACAGCCAGCTATGGTTTCATCACTATTAAAATACGGTACTTCAAGAAGTTTTGTCTGATAAAAGATTCATTGGAAGCCAGGTATAAAGTGGGCAATACCCACTTCTTTCTGCTCTCTCATACCTCAATGTATTGCTTTTTTCATATATTTTGCTTGCAGGCTTTGGACCTAGTGTAGGGATTGCTTAAAATTAAGAAAGCCTCTTTAACAGCAGCTGCCACCTGGTGGTCCAGGCCATCTCTGGCCCCATCCAGGTGATGGAGGTGGTTCACCGAGTCCATCGTGAAAGCTGTGTGAAGGGATGAAAATCAGAATAGCTTTTTTTTCCTTTAGATAATGATTTTTGAAAAACAACAAAAAAGTAACACTGCTATATTACAACTTGGATTTAAACTTACTTTGATATTAATAAAATCTCATACATATTTAAAAGACTTGCACAGCAGTTAAAAATACTACAGCAATGGAATCTGAAATGCTTATGGGATTTGTCTTTAGATTTTAATACTTAAAAAATGAAAGCTAACTTTTTGTAAAAGTTATGCTACTGCAATTTTAGTTTTCAGATAATGGGATTTTTTTAAAAGACTAAAGAAATATTCTTACCCTCTGGGGGGATGAAAACAGCTTCTTGGTATCAGGGGCATTCCTCTGGCTCTGAGAGGATGTGGCCTGCCTCTGAAGCACAGTGGTGGTGGTAATCCAGGTATGCAGAGACAAGCCTAATTAACAATGTCATATTCCTAGGAGGAGGGTTGGGGTTGATAATATTCCGGACTTTTACCAAACTGTATTAGCTTCTCACTGACATACAGTGGATCAAAGCACTACATTTAACACTACTCCATTTATTGTTTTTAAACAAACCTTTTCATCAGAGTTCTTCACACTAACTTTGGTGGTGGTCAGAAAGAACCTCTCATCATTCCTCTCATTGCGGCAGGGGGGCGGGGGGGGGTGTCGGGGGTCGCAGAGGAAGAGGTGGGCTTCCTCTTCAGCCTCCAGGTCACGGCAAGCAAAATGTGGCCTGTGGGCTGGATGTGGCCTGCCAGGCCATTCTATCTGGCCCACAGGGCCCCTAAATATTAATTTTCTATATTTTTTTTAATCTGCTCCTGGCTGCCTGTCACGTGGCCCTCGATGGCTTGCCAAAACTCAGTAAGCAGTCCTCTGCCCAAAATAATTGCCCGCCCCTGGGGTACGGGCACGTTCTTCCAGTCTCATGTCTTCAAAGACATTTTGAGTATAGATATGAAAGTTAACAATACAACATGTACAATTTAATGCATTTAGTACAAACTGAAGAAAAGCTAACTCTCTTCTAGGACTGATTCATTATTAGGGTATTCAAGTGAAGGTTTAAACTTGAACATTAAGTTACTGGTCTCAATTCTTGCCTTTCATTTTGTGACAACATTTACTAAATTATTTCTTAGTGTTTCTGCAGTAAAATAGAATTATTCTTTTATGAAAACGGCCAACAGTTATGGACAATTCAGTATTTCAGGCACCTTTACTACAGTAGGCATGAGAAACTAAATAATGGGCATCATAGAAAATACTAGGATAGAAAAAACTATAGCAATGAGTCTATTTAAAGATTTTATTAAGCTGAACTTTGCAGCCATGCAATAATGTATAAAG
This sequence comes from Alligator mississippiensis, assembly GCF_030867095.1. NCBI lineage: Eukaryota > Metazoa > Chordata > Crocodylia > Alligatoridae > Alligator > Alligator mississippiensis. Next base: position 191,890,095 of record NC_081824.1, on the reverse strand, counting down.
CTAGGTTACTTTAAAATATATATATTGTTTTTATTAAGTCTGTCTGAAGGCATCAGCGGGTCAAGGGTATATTTTACAAGTTGTGGAATCACAAGGAAAGTATATAAATAGAGAGCCCTTATGGATGCACACACAAATTTAAGACATTCTGGCCCTTCAAGTTAGAATCTCTTTGCAGAGAGATTAGTTCAAGAAAAACAAAAGTAAAAATGTTTTGACTGCTAATCCCAGCCTTTTTACAGACCACCTTTTTGCTTTTAGGCAAATCAAGTCATGTAATTGGTGCTTCTTTCCCCCACATTTGGAAAATAGCCTGATAATAACACTTCTGGTTCCTTGCTGGGCCCATGTGATAGAGAGCAGGTTCTCTGCATTAGTCTGATTGTAAGACCCTTCCTTCCTTCGTTGGCTTTGCTGTTTATGAGAGATATTATTTTGTGGAAAAAATCCTCCATCTGGAAGAATCTCTGCCATAGTAGTGTCCTGTGCAGCACACTCCTAAACTTCAATGGTCAGCAGGTTCCCTTCTCTATCATACTCCTGCTCTAGTGCTTCAACATCCCTAATGAGTTTGTGCTTTTATTTTCTCCTAAGAAGCAAAGAAGTTTACCTAGCGCAGTTTCAGGGCTGTAAATATCATTACAAAAATTATCTGTTTAACCTCCTCTAATTATATTGGTTAAACGGTTAACACAGAAGCTTGTGTACAGGCTGCTGGGAGCCACTCCCAGAGCTCTTTAAAGTGGGGGAGAGGAAGACAGTGGTAAACCTAGGCAGACAACACAGGCCTTGTGAAGCCCCATCCTGGGAGGGAGGGAGACCTGTGAAAGAGCAGTTAATTGCTTAATTGATGAGACATGGGTTCACCTAGTTTCCTCTTTAACCTCATAAACTATGGGTACTAGTCCCCCTCATCCCTGTCCCTCCCTGCCACCTCCTGGTTCCTGCTAGGGCACTTCAGGGTTTCCCTTCCCCCACTTTCCCTGCCAGACTGTGCCCCACCCCATACTAAACAATAACTGGTAAACTAACTGCTTATTACTGGGTTTATCAGTTAAGTGATTCATCATTTAACCTGTCACCTATAACCTAAGTAACTAATGCAAAACATACAGATTTTAAGTCACAGGTTCCCAAAGTTGGCCTGTGGGACACTTACAGCCTGCAGTGCTTTGTGCATGGCCTGCAACAGGCCTTGGCTGTCTTCAACAGAACCAGATGATTGAGGATGTTGTAACAATCCTGTTCAGTAGTACCTGACTGACAAACCTTGCTCATGATCTCTGTTAAGGATAGCCAGTGTCCTTTATAATGGGTTTAGTAAGCCCACAGGGAGTTTCCCTATACCATGAATGGATACAGGCTGCTCAATGTTTTGGAGACACTGAGCTACATGAACTAGACTGACATGTTTTATCAGCAAGAGAAATCAATTGCATAAAATCCCATTCAAGATTGGATTAAGCAACAATGCTGGATTGTAACTGTATATGTAAAGCTTATTACATTGCATCTATTGGACATAGGGTATCATATTACAGATTCATTTTATGTGGCCCCTAGCCTGATGTTTTACCTATTAAGTGGCCCACCCTGAACAAAAACTTAGGCAAGGCCTGCTTTATGTTATTTGATCATAGCAACTTGCTTGCTTTCCATTTCCATCACTTCTGCACTTTCAGTAGCAGTCAGACTGTTCCGCTTGTATCTCTGAATCCTCCTCCATCTTTTTTAATGGGAAAAAGAAAAGATCATGCATCAAACTGAAGGTCCTATTATCAAAATGCCCTATTACTATATGACAGGGAAAAAACTGACAATATATAGCTTAGCTTTGTTCTCAGAAAACAAAAAGACCCCACTGAAAATAATCTGAATGAATAGCAAACCTCCAAAAATTGACATAACTAACAGACTGAGGAAGCTGCACTACTAATGACCAAAGATTACTGCTGACTGAATTTAATCACATGACAGCTCATGTCTGGGCACAAAAGTAGGTTAAAAGAGCACATTATAAAAAAGAAAATCTAGAGAAAGGCTTGATTTATCTCAAGACTAACATTCAGACTTGGTCATGTCAAATTCAGTTATCAATACTTAATTATTTCTTGTAAAATAAGTATGTGTATTTTAAAGTTGTATGCAACTCAATATATGAACAGGTAACCTTTCCTATAAGGCTGTACAAAGCAATTAAAAAAAATCAGGACTCAATTCCCATCTTCCTACAGATTTCATGTGTAGCCATGGGCAGAACACTTGATCTAAATGCTTTATCTTTCCATCTTTAAATGAGGCCAATACTTCTTATGCTTTTTGTCTCATTATAAATTCCTTAGACAGGAACTGTCTTTTATTTTGACAGTGCACTGATATGACATCCCTGATCTCTTTTAAAGCCTATGGGTACTAGAGTAGGGGAGACCAAACTCCCTAATCCTTCTATTTGCAAACCAAAATCTTGACAACAGGGTGCTGCAGGACACACAACTTTTGAGATGTTCATGCCCCTAAGTCAATGATGTGTGCACAGATTCCCAGTTCAAATACTTTGTGGTTAAATGACTTCTTAGAATAAATAATAAGCATGAACTGAAGAAAATGAGAAAGAGTGCTTTTATTTTTCTGCCTCCATCTTCAGAGACCACCATCTTTAGAGTGCTTACAAGCCACATGAAGGTTACAAGCTATAGTTCAGCCACCCAGCGAAACAAAGTATTCAGGTTATACATGCAAGTGATGCAATCTATAAATAAAAGGCAACATATCTCTGAATTTCACTTAACAGCTTTGGTTAAGATAGCTACTGCTGTAAAAAAAAGGTTGCTTACATAGTAAACCAAAGCAATCCAGCCACTACTTTTGTCTCTTATCTAACCAACAAAGACTTTCTATCTCCAAATAAAAGATCCAGCTTGTTTATGTGTAAAGATCTACTAAATTGGATTGCTCTCCCTCAATATCAGACAACAGATCTGAGAGAATGCAAGTATCTGTTACATTTGATAATTGGGTTTTGTAATGTTCGGTATCCACTTTTATGTGAAGATATCAAAGCCTTCAAAGGAGAAGTTAAAATGAGTTGCCACAAGTCACACACTGAAGGCCTGGTAGGACAAAGCACAGAATCCAGACAATCCAGCCTACAAACTGCCATAGTTCAAGCGCTGGATTAACATAAAGTGTGGTTATAGGAGAAAAAACCTGAAACATACAGAGGAGCAGTTCCATATTTTTGGTTAACTGACAATACTAAGTATATATAAAGAAAAACCCTTTAAATTACTAGCACTTAAGATCTGGTTTGGGATGAAATCAAGAGGAAAGTTTGAAGCAGGTATTTATCAGACAATAGTTATTGTATTCATCAGAGGCAGAATAGACAACAGCTTGCCCCACCATAGCTATATTGATTTGGGAATACTGACAGAAAGACTGCTGAATATTATATACAGCCACATTCTAGGTACTTGAAAGTGATGTCTGCAGGGCCCATACAGTGACAACAGTTTACATATAGAAAAATACAATTTTTCATAAATTCAAGGTTTTCAAAAGTCACTCATGAACAGCTATTAACAGCAGTTGAAAAATGGGGGCAATAGTTCTTATATGCAACTATGAAATAATACTTATATGCTAAAACACCTGTCAACTGTGATACTGTTTCAGCTGATACCTCTGTACTCCACAGAGCACTGGCATTCCTTGGTAAACAAATTTACAATTAAAATAAATGTATCTGTATGACTTTGTGGGAAGAAGCAGCAAAGAAATTGCAGTTGAAGATAATGTGGTATTTTTCAGTTCCCCTAAGAATCAAAATTAGCATGTGAGCCACTTGGAAAATAAAACCCTGAAGTTCATTTTTGAAGTTGTACTTCTGTGCTCACTTCTGCCTGTTACCATGCAGCTAACAGGTGAAATGTAAGCATCAGTGTTAGGCAAAAGTTACAGTTATCACAAGGCTGCAATTCGTAGAATGTAGCAGGAAAAGAGGATCAGATTTCAGGACAAATTGAGAAAAAGAAAAATTGTGAAGGTTTTAATAGAAGCATTAAAAATCTACCTTTGCAGAAGGCAGTTGAGCCTTATGTGAAAAATATTACACCCCATAGTATATGCACCTCTAGCAGCAGAAAAACCAGTGTAGGCACAGCTCTGCCTGCAGATGGTGGCTTCTCCAAGGACTTTGAGAACTTAAGAACTGCCATTTACTGGGGCAGACCTTAGGGCAGGGGCATACAATTACTTTGGGTAGAGGGCCGTGTGACAGGGGGGTCTCAGAGCCAAAACTCAGTGCTCGCCTGCCCACCTGTCCAAGGAGCAGTCCACCCAGTCTTGCCTGCCACAACTTACTGTTTAATAAACACAATGTAATAAGCGGGAGGCTGCCCATCTTAATGCCCCAACACCTAGGTCAATATACATGCGTCTGACCTTCCCTGTACTGTGTCCCATGCCTCACCAATGACGCACTGTTGTAATATGGATGCCACACTATGACCCAAGCTCCAGAGTCTCACATGGGACTCTCACTCCCCACTGGAGCTTGCAGTGGGCAGTTCTTAATCTGATGACCCAAACTCAGCCTCACAATGTCTGAGGGCTTACCGGGGTCTCCCTTTGACCCAAACTTGGCCTCAGGCGTCCATGGACTTACCTTGGCCTTTCTGCCTCCTCCCTGGGGCTTCAACTGACACCCTTCCACTAAGGTCTTCTACTCATGCCCTCTCACCAGGGCCTCCTTCTTAGATCAACACTTGTGGGGGGTTGGCCCATTGTGCTGCACTTCAGGTCGGCCCTGCAATCCTAATAAGCACACCCCCTGTGCAGCACTTCAGGTCCTCCTGGGCAGACCCTACTCTACACCCTTCATGCACAGCACTTCAGGTTGCCACCACGCACCCTACTCTATGCAGGCCTCAACATGTACTTCTGCCCCCTCTCTCTGGGGCCACTTGGTCTTATATCCTAGGGGCTTAGGTGCCTCTCCCTAGGCGTGCCTGGCCCCCATACTCAACTGCCACCTCACTAGGGCCACCAGGGTCTCACATCCCATGGGGCTCAGGTGTCTGAAGACATGCCTGGCCCCTGTGCCTGTCCCCATCACTGGGTAACCCACCAGGATGTGGGGGCTGGGGTTATAAGGCACCCCTATCCGCCTTTCCCTGGAGAGGCAGCTAGCCTGTAGTTTCTAGGGAACTACCCCACCACAGGCAGTCCCACCAGGACATCCTTCCCCAGCAGGGTATACTTTTCGGTCATACCCAGGATCAGGAGCCTTCTGCCATCCCCATAGATCCTGCCATTGTGTCCAAGGATGTTCTGAGCAGCTGCTCAGCCAGATGACATCCTTCCGGCTGCCAGCAGCAGACTACTGGCTCAGCTCTGAGGGCCTGGGTTAAAATGGAGGCTGCTCTGCCCCCTCCTCCAATTACAAGGCTCTCCTGCAGTCATGTAACTGCCACATCAGGCTGTGCTGCACCTACCGGCTGCCCTGCTGCCTGATCTAAGCCTTAAAGTGGCAGGCACCAAAGGTGCTCTGTCACAGGCCACTTAACAAGTTTTGGCGAGCTGTTGGGGGCCACATAGGTATCCCCACCCCTTGACAGCTGCCCCTAGTTGCCACTTGGGACCAGAAGTCCTCCCCTCAACCCCTGATCTTTGCCACTGGAAGTCCCACCCCTTGTTGGCCCCCCCGCCATTACTCCTTTTGGGAGGGGGGGTTTGCCATCTTAGAACCAGAAGAAAAACAAATCATACACTAGAAGTCAAATCTACTATAACATATTTTAATTTTATTGCAAAAAATATTTGTCATGACTTGCATTTGTGTACTGTATATAGAAGGGATTGTATAATAACCCAAAAATAAAGTGTCACTTTTTTATATTGTGTCGGTGGGGAGTGGGGGGTTGTGAGAGGCCTGGGGAGTATGTATATGTTAATGGGGTTTGTGGGGGCAGGGTGTGGATGTGTGAGGTGTCAGGGAGGGTGACGGGGTGTATGGACTCCCACACACTCCCCCCATGGCATGCAGCCCCTGCTGCCTGGCAGCAGCAGTAAGCAGGGAGGTCAGGGCGCTCATGCCCAGTGCAGGCACCTGGTGGGGTGCGGCTCTGCACTGCCTGCCTGCCTGCCTGCAGCTCCAGCATTCGCAGTGGGGGGAAGCCCCTGCTGGAGTTTGCTGACTCCCCTACCCCCTGCTGTGCAGGTCCCTGCACTCTGCTGGAAGTGGAGGGAGCCCCACCCCCTGCTTCCCCATGGAGTCCAGCGTGGGGCTTCCCTGCTGCAAGTGCAGGGCTGCAGGCACATGACACAGAGCCCCTGCAACAGAGGCAGCCAGTGCTGTGCTGGTGGTGAAGAGCGCATCCCCACACAACATGCCTAGCCTCTTCTGGTCTATTGCTAGATCTTTGTTTAGTAAATTTTTTTTTTACGTTTTTAGCATTGTTGTCTTTATTTCTGATGTAGGAATGCAACAGTTCATTGGACTGATGAAATCTATCAACTGTGCATTGCATCAGTGAATTGATGAGATGTATTCTAGTTACAAAAGTAAATTTACTTTTAGTAAATCGCACAATGTATGAACCAACTTACATCAACAACTGTGAATTCAAATGTGACAATAATGGCCCTAGGATCATTATGGTACAATCTGTGGGCAAGGCAAGAGCCCCCAAGGGGACACGTGCCTGCCTGTATACAAATGCCAGGAGCTTGGGGAATAAGCAGGAGGAACTCGTCCTCCTGCTTAACACAAATAATTACGACATCATAGGGATAACAGAGACCTGGTGGGACTCCACCCATGACTGGACCATGGGTATAGACAGCTATACCCTGTACAGGAGAGTTCAAGTAGATAAAAGGGGCGGGGGTGTAGCTCTCTATGTTAAGGAATGCTATGCGTTTCTGCAAGCTGATGTTGGTGACCAGGGAGGACAACTGGAGACCCTCTGGGTTAAAATCCATGGGGAACACAGCACAGGGGACACAACGGTGGGAGTCTACTACTGACCTCCCACCCAAAGTCAAGACCTTGACCAGGAGTTCACCCGGGAACTGGCTGAGGCTGCATGCTCCAGGACCATGGTTGTCATGAGTGACTTCAACTACCCAGACATCTTGTGGGAAGATCACTCAGCAAAATCCAAGCGGTAACAAAGCTTCCTATCATGCGTGAATGACCTCTACCTGACTCAAGAAGTCTACGGGCCAATGAGAGGTAAAGCATTGCTCAACCTGGTACCGGCTACTGGGGATGACCTAATCGATGACCTAGTGATCGATGGGAAGCTGGGTGACAGTGACCATGAGCTGATTACCTTCACCATCCACCATAAAGCTGGCAAATCAGCAACACTGAAGTCCTTGACTTCAGGAAAGCCGGCTTTGACAATTTCAGGAGGCTTGTCAGTGAGGCCCTAAGGGACCACGACCCCAGGGGGAGGGGAGTTCAGGAAGAGTGGTTGCTCCTCAAGGGAGCGGTCCTCAATGCACAAGCTAATTCTAGTCCATCTTGGAGGAAAGGCAGCAAGAGGGCACAGCAGCCACCCTGGCTCTCCAGGGACCTAGCAGACCTCCTGAAGCTAAAAAGAAAGGCCTACAAAGGATGGAAGACGGGATTCCCCTCCAAGGAGGAATATTTTGCACTGGTCCAGTCCTGCAGGGAGCAAACCAGGAAAGCCAAGGCTGCAAATGAACTCCAGCTAGCTTCGAGTATCAAGGACAATATAAAGTCCTTTTTCAGATATCATAGAATCATAGAAGTAGGGTCAGAAGGGACCTTGTAGATTTTCAAGTCCGACCCCCTGCCTGGGCAGGAGGAAAACTGGGCTCAAGTGACCCCAGCCAGGAAGGCATCGAGCCACTTCTTAAAGACCCCCAGGGCAGGAGCCAGCACCACTTCCCTTGGAAGTAGGTTCCAGATCCTAGCCACCCTAACTGTGAAGTGGTTCCTACGGATGTCTAATCTAAACCTACTCTCCAACAACTTGTGACCGTTATTCCTTGTTATCCCGGGGGGCACTAGGGGAAACAAGGTCTCCCCCAAACCCTTCTGGTCCCCCCTAGTGAGTTTATAGACGGTCACAAGGTCCCCCCTCAGCCTTCTGTTGTGAAGGCTGAACAGGTTCAGGTCCTGTAGCCTCTCATTGTAGGGTCTCTTCTGGACCCTCTCAAGGTTGTCCACATCCCTCTTGAAATGGGGTGCCCAGAACTGGACACAGTACTCCAGCTGTGGCCTGACCAGTGTCACGTAGAGGGGGAGGATCACCTCCTTGGCCCTACTTGAGATGCACCTGTGGATGCACGATAGGGTCCGGTTAGCCCTCGCATTGTCGGCCCATGTTCATCTTGGAGTCAATGATGACTCCAAGATCCCTTTCTGCCTCCGTGCTCTCAAGAAGGGAGTTTCCCATCTTATAAGTGTGCTGCTGGTTACTCTGCCCAAGTGCAGCACCCTGCACTTGTCAGTATTGAAATGCATCCTGTTTTTGTTAGCCCACCCTTGCAACCTATCCAGGTCTTGCTGCAGTCTTTCCCTCCCTACTAGTGTGCCCACCTTACCCCAAATTTTATTATCATCAGCAAATTTGAACAGGTTGCTTTTCACCCTGTTGTCCAAATCGCTGATAAAGAAATTGAACAGCGCAGGCCCAAGGACCGAGCCCTGGGGGACTCCGCTGCCCAATTCCCCCCAGTTTGAATATGACCTGTCCACCACCACCCTCTGAGTACGACCCTTCAGCCAATTAGCAATCCATCTGACTGTGTAGGCATCAATGCCACAGTTGCCTAGTTTTTTAATGAGGATGGGGTGGGAGACAGTGTCAAAGGCCTTGCTGAAGTCCAGAAAGACTACATCCACGGCAACACCTGTATCCAATGCTTTTGTGACCTGATCATAAAAGGCAATCAGGTTGGTCTGACATGACCATGTGGGGAGCCAGAGGAAAAGCAAGGGCAACATTGGACCCCTGCTAAACCAGATGGGACAACTGACAACTGATGTCCAGGAAAAAGCCAACCTATTAAATGGGTACTTTGCGTCGGTCTTTCATCAGTCCCATGGGATGCCCATGCCCACTACGGGACAGGGAGGTCCAGGTGAAGGAGATCCCCTGCCCTCCATCAATGCTGACCTCATGAACACCTTGAGAGGCTGGGCACCTCAAGTCAGTCGGCCCTAACAATCTACACCCCAGGGAGCTGGCGAGCATCATAGCCCAGACCCTGGCACGGCTTTTTGAGAACTCCTGGTGCTCTGGTGTAGTGCCCGAAGACTGGAAGATGGCCAATGTGGTGTTTATCCTCAAGAAAAGGAGGAAAGTGGATCTGGCAAACTATAGGCCCTTCGGCCTGACCTCTATCCCAGGGAAGGTCTTAGAAAACTTTATTAAAGAGGCCATCCTTAATGGACTGGCCAACACCAACATCCTGAGGGATAGCCAGCACGGGTTTGTTACGGGTAGGTCTTGCTTGACCAATCTCATTTCCTTTTACGACCAGGTGGCCTATCACCTGGACAAGGGAGAAGAGATTGATGTCACATATCTTGACTTCAAAAAAGCCTTCGATCTGGTATCCCATCATCAACTCTTGGTGAAACTGGCCAATTGTGGCCTTGGGTCCACCACGATCCACTGGCTGGGAAACTGGCTCCGTGGTCAGACCCAGAGGGTGGTAATTAACAGAAGTCAATCATCATGGTGCCCTGTGACCAGTGGGGTCCCCCAAGGCTCTGTCCCTGGACCCATATTGTTCAACATCTTCATTAATGATGTGGACATTGGAGTCACAAGCGGACTGGCCAGGTTCGCCAATGACACCAAACTCTGGGGCAAACCATCCACACCAGAAGACAGGAGAGCGATCCAGGCTGACCTAGACAGGCTCAGCAAATGGGTGGACGAGAACCTGATGGTGTTTAACACTGGAAAATGCAAGGTTCTCCACCTTGGGGGGAAAAACCTGCAGCATCCTTATAGGCTCGGCAGTGCTACACTGGCTAGCACTACGGAAGAAAGAGACTTGGGGATTATCATTGACCACAAGCATCATTGAACATGAGCCTTCAATGCAATGCTGCGGCTAGTAAAGCGAGCAAAACAATGGCTTGCATCCATAAATGCTTCTCAAGCAAATCCCAGGACGTCATTCTCCCCTTGTACTTGGCCTTGGTGAGGCCACAGCTGGAGTACCGTGTCCAGTTTTGAACCCCACAATTCAAAAAGGATGTTGGGAAGCTTGAGAGAGTTCAAAGAGCCACGCACATGACCAGAGGTCAGGAAAACAGATCTTATGACGACAGGCCGAGAGCTATGGGGTTCTTTAGCCTGGAAAAGCGTAGGCTCAGGGGTGATCTGATGGCCACCTATTAGTTTATCAGGGGTGACCACCAGTATCTGGGGGAATGTTTGTTCACCAGAACGCCCCAAAGGATGAAAAGGTCGAATGGTTATAAACTACTGCAAGACCATTTCAGGCTGGACATAAGGAAGAATTTCTTTACCGTCTGAGCCTCCAAGGTCTGGAATATCCTGCCATTGGAGGTGGTTCAAACACCTACATTGAACACCTTCAAGAAAAAAATGGATGTTTATCTTGCTGGGATCCCATGACCCCAGCTGACTTCCTGCCCCTCGGGCAGGGGGCTGGACTCGACGATCTTCCAAGGTCCCTTCCAGCCCTAAAGTCTATGAAATAAAGACCTTATTTTCAGTTGTGCTATCCACCTTTAACAGTCTAGACTTAAGTTTTCCAGGCTGGATGGATATCTGCCTAAGGCTGATTTTTTTTTGTAAGACAATTTCTTCCAAGTTAGGTTAGCTGTTTCTGAGAACAAGACTAGAGGAATATGTTGATTATTCCCTATTACAGGGGTTGTCAATTACGCATACCCCTGGGGGTACTTGGGAAGACCTCAGTGGATATCCAGCAGTGGCATGGAGAAACGGAGGCACTTCCAGTTTCGCCAGCAGCACTTCCAGTTTTGCCGGTGGGGGGGTGAAGGGGCGGGGTGAACACACTCCCCCTCCCCCCCTGCTTGTCCACAGGCCAGGGGGACTCTGCTTCTTGAGTGGCTGCCGGGGGTACACCAACCAAAAAAGGTTAAAAACCCCTGCCCTATTAAAATTCCAAGGACCTTTTCTTTGAACTAATCTAGCACTCCCAAGCTTTCACAGGGGGACAGGACAGCCTTTGTGTCAGGAATGTGCTTTTTGCCATCATGATGAAAATCCACCCAAATGTTTATGTATGCTCAGACTTGGATTTAACACTAAATTTATCTGAAGATTGCATCTGCCAAGCTGGAACTTTCCAGTGATTGTAGTTTTAGGCTGCTTTGGGCAACAGTGTAAGAAGGTGGGTGGTGACCAGGGTATTAGGCCTAGGCTGCCACTTAGGGGGGAGTGCAAAAATAGCGGTTACCACAGCTGTTGGATGGCTGCACTGCTGCTAGTGACAGCCCATGAATTGAAGGGCTCATGGACTATATGATGAACACCAAAGAAAAACACAGGAAGAAATCAATTAACCTGTTTTCAGAGCATACCATGCAGTAAATCACACGCCCAGAAATTGCACAGCAGGAATTATCCATGCATGGTATGCACTTACACCATGGGCCTAAATTAAGGTTTCATGAGCAAACCTAATTCTGGCAGTTCCTGGCCTACACAGAGAGGGATTTGTGTGTAATCTTGTTTCCAACATCAATAGGCCACTTTCATTATCTGCAAGGTTATCGTTATTGAATAATTTAACAATCTTCTATATGAAAAAGTTTAATTTTCCATTTATTGCCTCACCGCTGCTATATAGTTTGCTTGTTTCCTTTGTCTACAGAGAGGACAAAAGTGATGTTTTGCCTAACAAAGAGAAAATGAATTTGTCATTAGAAATCAAAGTCCTGATCCTGCAAACAAAACACCATTGGTGACCAGGGCCTCCCTTCATGGAACCTATACTATATTCCAGGTCCTACAAGTAATATACAGGAATATAATTTAAAAAATGTAAGTAACCTGTTGCAGTCACTAGAACAAGAAGCATGCTTAATTGGCTTTTGCCAATTGATATTTCCTTGTTTTTAGTATTTGACATAGTGGATTCAAATACTGGATTGTACCATCTGTGGCTAATAACCAAATTATTAAAAACCCGAGTTACTGATTTAAGTCCTTTTTATGTACTTCAGGATACATGGAATATAGGATTCTTACACAAAGATTAAGGTCAGTTTTTAAGACATGAAAATGTCTCAATGCACTGATTAAAATCACTAAACCATGTTTGTTTTCTGTCAGTTTTATTTTTAAAAAGACATTTAACTTCACTAAATTAAATTCTTTCTATAATTTGCCTTACTTTTGTCTTTTGTGAAGGAGTTACAATTGACAAAGATAAATGAGCTTGAAGGAAAATATAAAACACTTTGATACTGGGCAAAATTTAGAAAGCCAGTTTAGATGCCTTCAACTCAGTATCTGGCCCTGGGAGGGTTCTGAAGACAGAATTTGACATCTAGGCTTCTTATGTAGTAAATAGGGAGAGATTGATGTCTCCTAAGGCAGAAAAGAAATAATGCACTAGCACTTGTAGCTGATATGGAAAATGTAGAGTCAATGTTACTTAAGATGCTAAGACTGAATTTAATTTTTCCTCAGAGAGAATTGCAAACTGACAGAAAAAGGAATTTTGTTTTCTGTTTGCACTCTGGCAGTATAATTTAATATACAATATTATTATAAACTCGGTCTTATATACTCTTACAGCAAGAATTTGATTTAAGATTAACTTTAAAAAGGTATTTTAATCATAGATCATAGAAACAATGGTAAGGCTATTATAACATTTTATTTTTCTACAATAGCAGGATGTAGGCACTAATTGAGGATTTATTACATTCTGAACAAATATGAATTTTTCAAGTGCTGTGTGTATTGACCTAGCATTTGAAACAAGATTAGGACAGAAATGCACTTTTACTTAGTAGGAATAAGCGAACACCACTTTAAATACAGAAAACGAGAAACAGTGTGGGGCTTGTTTCAAGAGGTGTGGGGAATAGGCTAAAGCAAGGACTCTCAAGCTGGTGCCATGGCACCCAGAGGTGTGAGATCTTTTTAAGTGGGCTGTGGGGTGCCACAAAATATTAGCACTGTTAAAAGTGCACAAACAAAATTATTATTATTATTCACAAAATAAATCCAGACTTTCCAAACAGGAATCCAGAGCGCCAAAGCCATTCTGACTTTTTATGGTCTTTTTGAGTTATTTGCAACAGATAGATTCCTCTATTATTTTTACACAGTCAAAAAATGAGTGAAAGCCAAGAACTGGCATGTTCTAAGGGGTTCTCTGATGTCTAAGGAGGAGTGCCTTGGGTTTATAAAAGCTGAGAACCTCAAGGCTAAAGTATGACTCATTCTATTCTCCTGTTTGAAGGTCAAAAAGGCAATACCTAACATTTTGTTTCTGCGTTATAGTTTCATAGTATCATAGTTTCATAGTAGGTAGGGTCAGAAGGGACCTGAGCAGATCATCAAGTCCGACCCCCTGCCATGGCAGGAAAGAATGCCGGGGTCAAATGACCCTAGCCAGGTGACTGTCTAGCCTCCTTTTGAAGATCCCCAGGGTAGGAGCCAGCGCCACTTCCCTTGGAAGCTGGTTCCAGATCCTGGCCGCCCTGACTGTGAAGTAGTGCCTCCTAATATCTAGCCTGAATCTACTCTTAGTTAACTTATGGTCGTTATTCCTTGTTACTCCTGGTAGTGCTCAGGGGAACAGGGACTCTCCCATTGCCTGCTGGTCCCCCTTGGCCAGTTTACAGACGGCTACCAGATTCCCTCACAGCCTTCTCTTGTGGAGGCTAAACAGGTTCAGGTCCTGTAGCCTCACCACGTAGATCCTGCCTTGCTGCCCCCTGATCATGTGGGTGGCCCTCCTCTGGACCCTCTCGATGCTGGCCACATCCCTCCTGAAGTGTGTTGCCCAGAAATGGACGCAGTACTCCAACTGTGGCCTGACCAGGGTCGCATAGAGGGGGAGGCTCACCTCCTTTGACCTGCTTGTGATGAATCTGTGGATACATGACAAGGTGCGATTAGCCTTCCTGACTGCGTCCCCACACTGTTGGCCCATGTTCATCTTGGAATTGATAATGACTCCAAGATCCTTTTCTGCCTCTGTGCTGATGAGAAGGGCGTTCCCCAGCCTGTAGGTATGCTGCTGGTTCTTCCTCCCCAGGTGCAATACCTTGCACTTGTCAGTGTTGAAACCCATCCTGTTCTCATCCGCCCACCCCTGTAACCTGTCCAGATCTAGTTGCAGCCTGTCCCTCTCCTCTAGTGTGCCCACTTCTCCCCACATCTTAGTGTCAGCCGTGAATTTGAACAAGGTACTTTTCACCCCCTCGTCCAAGTCACTGATGAAGATGTTGAACAGTGCAGGCCTGAGGACCAAGCCCTGGGGGACTCCACTGCTCACATCCCTCCAGGTCGAAAATGACCCGTCCACCACCACTCTCTGGGTGCGGCCCTCCAGCCAATTTGCAACCCATCTGACTGTGTAGGCATTGACACCACAGTCGCCTAATTTTTTAATGAGGATGGGGTGAGAGACAGTGTCGAAGGCCTTCCTAAAGTCCAGAAAGACTATGTCCACCGTGACACCTGCATCCAAGGATTTTGTGACCTGGTCATAGAAGGCCACCAGGTTGGTCTGACAGGACCTGCCTCTAATGAACCCATGTTGGTTGCCTGTAAGCATAATCTCCCCTGCTGGTCCCTCGCAGATGTGCTCATGGATAATTTTCTCGAAGAGCTTCCCCAGGACCAAGATAAGACTAATGGGCCTATAGTTTCCTGGGTCCTCCTTCCTCCCTTTTTTGAAAATGGGGACCATACTGGCCCTTTTCCAGTCCTCTGGCACCTCGCCAGAGCACCATGATTGTTCGTAAAGGCATGCCAGGGGTCCTGCAAAGACCTCTGCTAATTCCCTCAGCACTCAAGGGTGGAGATTGTCAGGACCTGCTGATTTGAATACGTCTAGTCCCACCAGAAGTTCCCTGACTAGGTCCTCAGTGACCCTGGGCCTGGCTGCGCCTCCCCTGGGTCTGTCTGGGATCCTGGTGAAGGGGATAACCCGGTCCCTGCTTAGAAAAATGGAGGCAAAGAAATTGTTAAAGAGATTAGCTTTGTCGTCTGGTGTGACCACCAGATTTCTTAGCGTGTCCTGCAGAGGCCCCACGTTGCCCGGTACCTTCTTTTTACCCGATACGTAGTTAAAAAAGGACTTCTTGTTATCCTTGATCCAGGTTGCTAATCCCAGTTCTGTCTCCACTTTAGCCTTTCTAACAGCCCCCCTACAATCTTGAGCAATGGAAGTATAATCCTCCTTGGTGATGGCCCCTCTCTTCCATTGAGTGTACACCTCCTTTTTAGCTTTGAGACGTTCCTGGATGCTTTTGGTGAGCCATGAGGGCTTTTGAGCACGCTTGCCCCCTTTGATCCATGTTGGGATTGTCACCCTTTGGGCTTGGAGGATCATTATACTTCAGTAAGAAGTATATTTGGTATAATCTTGCAACCCTTACTTGTATAAACATCTGGACTTCAACATCTGTATTCTTTGGTTACTTTGCAGTTGAACTTTTGAGCAAAATCTTGGATTAGGATAGGCAGCATGAATTCAGTTTGCAGTAATGTGAAATGTATACTGTAATATACTATGAGAGTCTAAGGGCCCTGTTTAACAGGGACCCTTACTCCTGCTACAGGTGGGAAGCAGGAGCAGTGTTGCAAGAGGCAGGCTAGGGGAATGCAATAGAAAGTTGAGTGGCAGGCCTCTGAGCAGTTCATGAAGGGAATGAGAGCCCGTGTGGTGGATTTGGGATTGGCAGCACTTGGGCCCTGTTTTTGCAAAGGGCTAGGGCAGAGAACCAGAGGCAGAGGAGTCAAGGGCTGCATAAGCCCTAGCACAGGGGTAGGAATAGGGTCTCCACCTTTTCAAAAGAGGAAGGTGGGACACGCCACACCCCCGCCAGCTGCCGGCATGGCTGGACCAGACTCAAGCGGAGTGGAGATGGGGGCAGATGTGGTCTGCCTGCTGCAGCCTTGGGGCTCCCCGCCCTGCTGACTTTCCCCTGGGAGCCCCACACTGGTTGTGCACCTCTTGCCTGCCCAGCAGCAGCAGGGGGCACAACTCTGCAGGGCAGGGAGCCCCAAGCCCACAGCAGGCAGCCCACATCTGCCCCTGCCCCACACACAAATCTGCCGGGGGGGGACATGTCCACCATCCACTGGAAGAGCCACCTGTGGCCCTGTCCCGCTCCTTGTCCTGGCCCCATGCACCGCCCTGGCTGGGCAGTACCGCCAGCCCCTGGCCCCCCTCCCTCCCTCACCATGGGGGCCTTGATCTGCTCTCCATGCTTCCCAGCTGTATTTCCTGGCCATGTGCATGTGTGCAGGCATGCACATGCATGCAGCACCCCTTGCATCCTGCTCCTGGCAGCCCTTTGTAGGCTGAAATGCTGTGAATCTGGGAAAAATGCTGTCTTGGAGTCATGCAGCTCAGGACTGGCTGCTATATAGATATAGTGGTGTTTCATTTTAATCACGGAAAAATGTGGTTTTGGGGTTACTTTTTTTAAAACCAAAAATTGTTTTTTTTTTTTAAATCAGAGAAAACCAGGATCCCTGCTCATCAGCCTCTGTTAGGTCTTTGTTTGCCCCTATATACGGACACTTGCTGGCAGTTGCTACTGGCTACTATCGCAGCATATTTTCCCCCTATTTTTAATGCTGCATTTCCACCCCTTTTTTTGAGAGCCTAGCTATATGGATCTGAATGGATAATTCAGTCTCCTTGTACATCACTCCTTTATCTCGTTGCTGAGAATGCCATGAAAAGATGGGGGTAAACTTTCAAACATGGCTTCTGATGTTTCTTTCTTATTAAAAATACCTTTGCATAGCTTTAGGTACATTATCCTAAAACTATTTGGGGTTATTCATTTATTTCCTTGGAACTGGACTAGTAATCATCTTTGCATGGAGGATTGAAACCACTTTCTTTTGAATGGCCTAAAAGATCTCAGAAAGTAATGACCTGGTTTTATGAATGTTGATCTGAATAGGAATGGGTGATGTAAGAGGTGAAAGCTTTGGATCTAATTTCTTTCATATTAAAGAAAGCTTGCTTTTAATTTCAGTAATAAGATAGTGTAAATTAAGGTAATCCGTCCTATGATTTGCTGTCCTCCTCCTTGCTATGAGTAGAAGGCTGGTCTGCTGGCACACTTCATACAGGAGAGGAAGCATAAATAGATTGCAGGACAGCTAATTGTCACTGTATATTCCATGGTCATGCATCTCAATTAAGCAAATAAGAATTTTGAGCCAGCACAGAATGCAAGCCAGTAAAAGAATCTGAACTTTTTAAACTGGTTACTGCATCCTTTGGGATACCTTTTGTATAAGCACAAACCTTTGATCACCTAAATATCACAACATTTAAGGGGATTTGATATTGACAAGATAGAGAAAACTGTTTTGTGTTGCCTTTTTTGGTGAAAAATGGTCTTTGTGGTGTCTGAGTAGAAAAGGTGACCAAACGCTCAGCCAGACCAATGCAGAACACGAGAGCAGGTCATGTTCAGCGTGTGAAGAGCTCATGATCATGATGCTGACCAGCTCGTGATCAGACAGCCTTAACGAACCAGGAGCTGCAGAAGCGTGGCTGCCTGGCCAGCAGACACACTCTCTTAACTGTAAATCAGCAGCCTCCTCTGATTGGCTGAAGAGTTTATAAAAGGGACAGCGCGCTAAAGCACAGGGTCCTGGGTTCCACACAGGCCCTCAGATAGGACTGATCACCCTGTCCAGGAATCAGTGTCCCCATGGCCGAATAGTCATACGAATAGTCATATGAATAGTCACACTCTGGCTATTATTTCACTGAATAGTGAGCTGCCCATCCGCATGTACATCGGAAAAAGCAATTGCTATCTCCTACCTGTCATCTTTAACTACTGCTTCACCACTGTCGTTTTGTTGTGTAACCACTGTTGAAATCTTACTGTAAGTAAACGTTAAGTTCAATTTTACTATCTTCCAACTGAGTCAGTGTCCCTTTCATCCCTGGCCTGTCCGTAAGGCTGGTTGGTCATCCACCCACCCCCCGGTTCAACTGGTAAACCGCCTGGTGAGTGCTGCGGTTACTAACATGTGGGTGTGTGTTCTCTGTCTCTTCTCCACCCGCCTTAGTGCCTTTTTTCTAGGCCACACACAGCTTTTTTCAGTATAAAGATTAAATCCATGTTCCAAGTCCTGCAAGATGCTCTTGCTTGGATCGTTTTTATTTGAGTAACCTTTACGTGAGTAGCCCACTTGTGACACTTATGTTAATAAGCCTTCAGCAGATCATGTCCTTTAGCCAGACTACCTTAAAGATTATTTCTTCTTTTAGATGTAAATGAGGATCAGAATGAACGGAGTATTCCCATTACCAGAGGTATGATGGTTTGATTCAGACCTATAAAATGTAGAGGCTTTTTTGATTAAAAACTTCCAGAGGGCAAGGCAGAGCTCCAGGGAATAACAGTACTATCTTGCCTGTACCCTAGGTACTTGCCCAATCTGAATTTTAATTTTATGTGGAAAAAGACTTTATTAATAAAAGCATTGTGGTTAAAACTTTGGAAGCACAAAATGCTAGTGTAGGGAACAGAGCAGCAGGTTGTCAGAATCCCTTCTGTCTGCCTAATTACACTGATTCTGTACTTAAAACTCTGCATATTGTCCTTATACTGATGTTTCTGTCAAGTTAAAAGTCATCATGGTTTGCTGGAAGAAGTGGAAAGCATGAAACCACTAACCAACTCTGCACTGTGCTATTTATATATCTATCACAGTTTGGTCAATCATGGAAAAAAAATTCTGGAGAAAACTAGCCACACAACAGTGAGTACAGGCTGTATTGCAACAACACAATACACAGCAGCCATCTACAGGCTCTGGTGCAATCAGCTGAGTATCACCCCTTAATACAGGGAGAGAATTTATTTCCTTCTCATTAATTTTCTCTCTCTCTTTGTAAAATGGTCACAAAAATTAATGAGTTTGACATAAGTGACACAGTGTAAATTGCATGAGAGCAGGTTTATAACTCAAATACAAAACAGTTTTTCTTCTCTTCCTCCTAAGAGGATAGGATTTCTATGGGAGTAGCTGTACCAATACTCACTCCATATTTGGGAGAGCAGTAAGATTGCCTTCGGGGAGAACAGCTGTTCTTAGAACCATTTTCATTGCACTAAGATTAGTCACTAGTCCTTTGGGAACTCTGTTTCTCCAAATAATCCAACACAGAGAAAACAGAAAAGAACTGATTTAACAACAAATGTCATTACAGGCCTGGTTTAGGTGAGTTTTTTGTGCCCAAGCAGTAACAATTTGAAGATGTGCTGTTTTAATGATAGTTAAATCTCACTGAAACAACAAATAGGCCACATGCAGACATGCAGGGGCAGGATGTTTGTGGTGTCACAAACTGCACACAGAAAACATTAAAATGTGCCCCGTGCTGCAAATTTGCAGTACGTGGCCAAAATTTGCTACCAGGATTTCTGGTAGCAAAAATCTCCCAAAACAAAAACAACCTCCTCCTCCCCAAACCACCCAGAAGAAAAAGCAGCGCAACACATACATAACAAGCATGCATCAGTACGCACAGAGGATAGGCTGTCCAGAGCAATGCTCTGGCTGCTGTCCAGGCCTCCATGCTGCCCAACCTGTGCCCCTGCTGCTCCAGGCCACCAGGTAAGACTGCTGGGACCAGCATCAGTGTTGACCCCAGCATCCAGCTCTCCCTGGTTGAAGAGCTAGTAGGAGCTGGGCAAGGGCAGTTTGCCTGTTGCAGGACAATTTGTCTTGCAGCAAAGCTCACACGTAGGGACGTGCATTGTGGAAATTTATGCCGCTGCAAGCACGTGCCCCTGCATGTCTGGAAGTGGCCATAGAGTCCATTAAATGCAGATGCTGTACTAATTGCCTTATGCTTATCTTAAGCCAAGTTGCTTTTTGCAAGTGAATGAAAGTTTTCAGTTCTTATTGTATACCAGTTCATTAGGATGAATATTTATATGACTCAGAAATCCTCTCTCCTAGGATAAACAGACACCCCTGTCTAATACCATGAAACATTCAGTCAACAAGGGTAAGATCAGCCAGAAACATGGGATTTTGGCATAGTTTAGATACCTAAATCCAAAACTGAAATCCTTAACATACCTGCCAGTAATGTTCCCTATGCACCTGAATTTCTGCACATATCTGGAATTGCCAGTATTTTGCTTGGTCTGAGCAGTTTCGTGTCCATTTCATGCCTAATCCCATTTGGGATTCTCCATTTGTATTTCCATTCTGAGGACCAGAGGTATTTCTCCTCCAGAATCCCTGGATGGTGAACTCTATAACCCTCTTCAGGGATGAGATGTCTTGATGTCATGTTCAAGAACTGCATAGAGAATCAGAGTAATTCCTGATATGTTATGTGACAATTAGCTAAATTTCAATAATCAGTACAAATAAACTGCTAAACTTGGTTTTACAAGCACAGGCCAGAACAAGCTGCATTAGTAGGTACAATGTCTATTATGCTGAGGATCAGTCTATACTACAGCATAGTGTAGAGCAGTGGCACCCAACCCACAGCTCACAGGGTGACATATTGCTGATACTGCTCATGACTGCAGGGATTATAAAGTTAAAACCAAGGTCAACAGGGAAAGTAAGATACAATTTTGCCTGTGGCATGTTATTTGCTTGGTATTGTTGTCCATGGGCCAATGAAGGTTCGATACCACTCAGGGTTGCCAACCCCCCAATTTTCTTTTTTTTTACTGACAATCTGCAAACTTTTTACTGACAGCCAACCTTTTGTACTGACGTATGTTTTATGTATTGTTTTCTGCCAGGCCCTGGATGGCAGTAAGAAGGGCTAAGTTCAAATTTAGAAGTTTAACACTTGGGTGCCTTGAGTCCCGCACGGAAACACAGGAAAATACATTTTAACTGAGTGTTCTGAAGTGAACAAAACTCTACTCACAAGCAATGTTCAACTAAAACAGGGTTTATTACGGGGGGGGGGGGGGGGGAAGGGATAAACGCATGACCTTGGAGAAAACCTTAGCCATTAATCATTAAGTGAAACTCAAATAATTAATAATCTCAGTCAGCAAACCAAGCAAGGGGAGCTACCACCTAGCTCACTTTTCTGGAAGGGAGGCTCACCCATGGCTGCTGTCTGGGGGTTCTACCACCTGTGCTAGCCAAAAGTAACCCGCAAACAGCAAGATCTAGGCCCTGCCTACCTTTGTGGTGAGCAGCTGTTATAGCAGGTAATGGCAGACAGGATGCAGCAGCAGTATGTGGCTACCAAAAGGAGGAGACCACGAAGCCCTGACAGAGAACTCCCCATAGGGCACCAAGTTGCGTTCCAGCTCAGGGTGCAGACAGAAGTGACAATTTTCGTCCAATCTGGCCAGAGAAAGCAGTTTCAGCTGTGACCAAACACAAATGCACGGCTGCAGACAACTTAAAAAATGGCCTATCAAGTGAAAATCTGACCCCTCATTGCATGAGGTATCAGATGAAGGCATTTAAAAATACAGTGTCTTTTGTAACTTGTGTCTGCAGAGCTCCCAGGCTGTCACTGTTTTCAGAATGGGAAGAGGAAAAGGGAGTGGAGGAAGTTCAGTTTGGGGTGGTTTCAGCCCCCCCCCCCCCTCGAGGGTGGGGCAGGTGTATTGGAGCTCCCCAGAGGGGAGGGGGAGCTCCAATTCACCCACCCCACCCTTCAGCACCAGCTGGGGAGCCCCAAGAACAAGCTCCCTTTGCTGCCTTTTGTCCCTCCCATTATGACAACAGTGAGCACTGGCAGAGAGCCATGGCCATTGTTGTGGGAACCTGGCTGCAGGCTCCTAGCCCACAGCTAGATTCCCCTTCCCCTGGAGCCAACAATGAACTTCTCTTTGGTCCTGGGGTAATGGCGGAAAAGGCTCTGAGTTACAGCTGGGAGCTGCACTTCTGTCTGCACTGTGAAACACAAGGTGGCACTGCTCTGCTCTGTCCATAACACTTGCATCCAGCCTCATTCTGATGGCACATCTTCAATCAAGTTAATGATTTTGAAACTTTTTTTTACAAATGGCTCAACTTTATCTAGTGGATTTTACAGACTAGCATTTGAAGCCTTTTTTTTTTTAATGGACTATCCAAAAATTTAGACAGCGGCAGCCCTGATCCCACTACTGCAGAGACACCCAAGCTAGCTCTACATGAACCAGCCAGGATACCCACAACAGTGGCAGCGGCACAGCCCCAGCAGTTCGGAGCATGCCCCAGGCTGGTTTACTGTGTCAGGAAAGGTCATTCCTAGTGTTGCCAGGTGTACGCTAATCATCCTACTTATACCCTAACTCCAACTCTTGTACCATGTATGATTGATAATGATAAAAGCGTTCAAAAGGTACGATCATTTTTGAGGCAGTTAACTGATACAGCATATAGAAAATACAAGTCACTCTCCGGTTTGCCGTCAGCACTTTCTTATGCCGGCTTGCGTCGAAATAAAAGACAAGCTTCAACTTTGGTGACCCAGTTGTCACTCACTCACCGGAGAGTCGGTGAGCAACAGAAAGTCAGTAAGAGACTTATTTGCATGGGCACAGTCGTTTTTCAGCACATATGATAATTTTGGGCTTCCAATAGGATCGTTTTATATTTAAGGCCTGGCACACTGGTGGCTCCGGTCTCAACGTAAGGGGGCCGCCCAGGGTTGGAGTCCCACGCCGACTCCTGGCGGGGCAGCCCGGGGGCTCAGCCCCTCAAGCCCGCCTATTTTGAGCGCTGGCGCAGGCGGCTTGCTGCAGGCTTTCTGCCCGTACTACACCGACGTCCTGCCCGGGAAGAGGCGGTGGCGGGCGGGTCTGTGGCCGCGGGGCCGGCCCTGGAGCCTTGCAGAGACAACGCGGGCTGAGGAAGTAGCCGTGCGCTGCGCCCCTGGCGGCCGCGCGGGGACGGACAAGCTCTCCGGCGCGGAGGGGGGGCGGGGGTGACGGCACAGCAGGGCCGGGCCGACGTCAGTTCTCTCGGAACTCCGTCGCGCATGACGCGAGCGCTCGAGAACCCCGCCCCCCTTCGTTGTCGCGCAGCAGCCGCAAAGTGCCTGGCAGACGCATGTGCCTCCCTTTTCCTGCTGTTGCCAGGCCGGGGCCGGCATGGGGAAGCGGCGGGCGCGCGGCCCGGCGTTAGCCGGCCTCAGCAAACGGCAGAAGAGGCACCTCCGCGACTTCGGGGAGCAGCACCCGGTCCGCGACGCGTGAGTGGGACCCACCCGTGGGTTTAGTGCGTCATCGGCACTAGCAGTGACGTCAGTCTGCAATCCCCCTTCCCCCCCGGGCAGCGGCCGGCGCCCTTCCAGCAGCCTGGTTGGGGCGAGGCGGGCACAGCTCCTCCAGGCCAAGCCGTCCGGCTCCACAGCCATGGACCTACTCGCTACCACTGCCCTGGTGCTGCCGGGTCTTGCTCGCCCTGCCTGGGTCAGGCTCCCAACAGCCGGGGGGTAGACATGAGGTCATGCCCATCAGAGGTCATCTCCCTGTGGTGGGCATGAGGTTATTTCCCTGGAGACTGGTTATGAATACTGGAGCATTCACTGGTAGCAGTTATGTGTGAGAGGGAGACCCAGAAAAATCAGAAAAAAAGGCTGAGAAGCGCTCTAGGAACTTTTCTCTTGAGAAGGAAAACGATTGGGTTTCGAGGGCTGTTGCTACCATCTTTTATGGACAGTGGTAGTGATCAAGTTTCACAACACAAAATTCAAGACGTTTCTAATAATTTCACTTTTCGTTCTTGCGTATCTGACAGTACAGAAGTGCTAAAGCCAACCTCTTCCTTCTCATGAGACAGATGTAGAAATGATATTGGTTGACTGGTTTATAGTAAGATTTGTTGACAGTGGTTTTATGTAGAGTTTAGGTTGTGGGTTGGGGTAGGGATGATCCTGCCTCAGGCAGGGGTTTGGCCTGGTTGACCTCTGGAGGTCCCTCAAAGCCTGACTTTTCTATCATTTTCCTGTGCTGCCATCATATGATGCCTGGTCACCTGAACCAATTGGCCCAAACCTGTCATTCACAGTCACTATTGGGGCCTTCTCTTGAATGGCTCACTTCACCCCTGGCACTCGGCTTCAGCCTCCAAACTTGGTTTTAGCTGCAGGGAGACTGAGGGCCTTCTTGCGTGGTAATTTTGGGTGGCTCCTGGAGCTCATAACCCCTGGATTGTCTGCACATTAACACCTGAAACTTGTTTTAAGCACTCGTTATTATGGCTCAAAGTTATACCACTCTAGGGCAGCAATTCCCAAGCTGTAGTATGCAGACAGCCCTGTTGGTGGTATGTGTTAATGGATTTATCATAATTACTTTATGACAAAAATATGCTGGTGATACTTAAGATTGAACTGAAAAATGTGCTGGTGGTACTTACGGTTGTATCATTTTACGTTAGTGGTGCCCAATCTGTCAGTTTGAGAACCACTGGTGTTATCTCTGATCCATGTTACCCAGCTCCTGTTTCGCTATGGTATAGCCACTCTACCCTCGCCTTCTGGCCTGGATAAAGCCTACTGTCCTCCTACCCTTTCCAGTATCTCAGATCCCTGCTCACTATCCCTACTGCCTCCACCGCTGTGCTCACTTGTGGCTGCCCTTGCTCTGTCTTTCCTAGTAGAGAAGGGTTAACCTGCCTGCCCAACCAGTGCAGCAGCTCAGCTGCAGGGATAGCCTGGCAGGTTAACCCTTCCCTACCTGCTCCCCTGGGACAGACATCTGGGCAGCTACAAGTAGGCAGGGGGAAACTGGGGGCAGGGGGCAAGTCTGTAATGGGAGAGGAGATTCTTTTTTTCTAGTCTTCCAGGCCCCTGCTGGCCTAAACACGTGACGGCTCCAAAATTGAGCTAGCACTAACACCCATCAACATTTCTGCCGCTCACAGTGTAAGGGATAACAAAGTCCTTACATTCTTTTGGATAATATAGATTACTCCCTTTTCCCTAGCACTCATTGAAAACTGAAATTGATTTCTGTTTATTTCTTCAGGGTTTCTGGAAGAGAAGTCACTCAAATTTGTGAACTGGTAACATACTCTAATTGTTTTTCATATTCTCCTTTTGTATTGCTGTTATACAAATTATACAGATGTAATGGAAGCTGTCAGACAGGATGAAGTTATTTTAGCTCTCAGGGTAAATTGCAGATAAAAACCTCGTTCCAGAATTTTTCAGTTGTGTTAAGAGCAGCTAGGGAACATGGAAGAAAATATTTAAAATCAAACAAAAACAAAGTTTGCAGTCCAAGACTTACAGCTGTGTATGAAGTCAAGAGAGCCAGGCAGTGACACTGAATGGAAACTGCCCAAGCTTAGTGTTTAATATCTTGCATTTCATTCAGCAATAATGATGACCAACCCATTAGACTTCTAAACTTGAGTGTTAAAAATAAATGAGTTATACAAACCTCAGGACATTCCTTTCACTTTACCTTGGTGACTGTTGCCCATTATAGAATCACAGAAAATTAGGGTCGGGAGGGACTTCAGAAGGTCATCCCCAACTAGATCATTCCAACTGGGGCTTTATCAAGCTGGGCCTTAAAAAACCCCAAGGATGGAGATTCCACAGCCTCGCTAGGTAGCTCTTTCCAGTGCTTCACCACCCTCCTAGTGAGAGAGTTTTTCCTAATATCCAACTTAAATTTCCCTTGCTGCAACTTGAGACCATTGCTCTTTGTTCTGCCATCTGCTACCAGCGAGAACAATCTAGCTTCATCCTCTTTGAAACCCCCCTTCAGGTAGTTGAAGGCTGCTATTAAATTCCCTCTCAGTCTTCTCTTCTCCAGACTAAATAAGCCCAGTTCCCTCAGCCTCTCCTCAGAAATCATGTACCCCAGCATCCTAACCATTTCTGTTGCCCTCCATTGGGCTCTTCCAACTTGTCCATATCCTTTTTGTAGTTGGAGAGCCAAAACTGGACACAATACTCCAGATGTGGCCTGACCAGTGCAGAATAGAGGAAAATAATTACTTCTCTTCATCTGCTGGCAATGCTTCTACTAATGCATCCCAGTATACTGTTAGCCTTCTTGACAACAAGGGCACGCTTTACTTCTATCCAGCTTCTTGTCCTGTGTAACCCCCAGGTCCTTTTCTACAGAGCTGTTGCTTAGCTAGTTGGTCCCAAGCCTGTACTGGTGCATGGGATTCTTCCGTCCTAAGTGCAAGACTTTGCACTTGTCCTTGTTGAACCCCGTGAGATTTCTTTTGGCCCAATCCTCCAGTTTGTCAAGGTTCCTCTGAATCCTAGCCCTGCCCTCCAGTGTATCTCCTACTCCCCCCAACTTGGTGACATCCGCAAGATTATGGGGTAAAAAAAATTATTTTCATTCTTCACTAAATTATATTTCTCCTCTCAGTGAAGACCTACAGCAATCCTAATTTTTCTTATCCTGGTCTGTAGCACTTAATTTTCTTTTTTGGTTGTGGGGGGTGGTGGTTAGTTTTTTTGATCAGGAGGAATCCTTGCTCTCATCACTTTTCAAATGGACGAGATGACTTCAAAACTTTGAGGGGAAAAATAAGTTGTTCTTCTAGTTTCTCTTGGCAACACACTAGGATCTGGCTCTGAGTCAATGTCTTCTGGTTGTGAAGTAGACTAAACTAGAGCAGGTTTCTATTCATGCTCCCTCTGTGTGCTTCTTTTTTGTATATCAGTTTAGTGGAATTTGTTGCCTGTGTAGACTGCAGACATTCTCATCTTCTCCCTGACCATGGGTTAGATTGATAGGGTCAAATCTCTGCAAGTTCACTGAGATAAAACATTTCAGGATTAGATGCTCCTAGAGTCAGTATTTAAAAGCCCAGTGACAAGAGTTCACTGTTGAGATATTGGTGTCTAAATGTACAAACTCTTCTATTCCTAGACAATTTTCGTGTTCTGACCTGGGGAGATTGTCCTTTTGTACTGTGCACAGACTTCCTTTACAGGAAGGTTTCCTAACAAGAGTTCATTTAATATGAACCTCATGAACAGAGTCAAAAAGAAAGCAATATTGTACCAATATCTGTTGCCAGTGTTTCTTGCTTACAGTAGTGCTTTGTTTCTAGAGTTGCATTTTTCAGAACTCTTAAGTTCTCTGAATTTCATTCCAGCGCTTACATGGTACTGATTGCACTTGGAGAAGGGGAATTAAATTTGCAGAAGTACTTGGGGGAGAGAGCCACACAATTTATAGTAAAATTAATGGGATTTTTGTATTTAAATACGCTACGATGCTTTTAGAATTTTTTTTGGCGGGGGGTGGGGGGGTCTGTCTTAGTTCGTTGAACTTCAGAGATGCAATGAAACTATACTAGTCTGTTCAAAAGTAGAACTGGAAAGCAAGACTTAAAATGGGAGATGCTGGGTTAAATATGCACATTAAGTGAAGATGCTGTCACTATGCTTATATGTACTTTCTGTAAGCCTGTGGGCTTTTAGGAGCATGGTAAATGACCAATGTTTTGTGTTTTAGCCTGAGAATTCTGATCAATCGAGTTCAGAGAGTGAGGCAGAGAATGAACCAGAACGTGTCTCAGAGTATCACAAGCTTCTGGCCTTGTTAAAAACTGTTCCGGGTGCTGAAGAGGAGGAGGAGGAGGATGAAGATGAGTCTGAAGAAGGTGATGAAAGTGAGGCAGAAACAAACAGTGAAGGGCCTCAAGAAGTTGGAGGTACAGATGAAGAAGATGATGAGAGTGATGTGCTGGGCCAGGAAGAAGGTAGTTTTATTTTTTTCAGATTTATTAGTGATGTTTGAATCATAAAGTACAAACAGACTGTGATACTGGATCCTAGAGCAGCTGGGCTCTCTGCTGGGTTTCTTGTTAGAGGTGCATTTGCTTTGGGCGCGACTGTGGGGCTTGAGATGAAAGTAGTTACCACGTCTTCTGTGCCTCGACTTTCCTGTGGCAACAACTATTAGATGCATGCAGTTGTTGAGACACAACTCTCTTGTACCCTGGCAAGTAGCCAGCCTTTCCTGACCTCCCATCCAGGGAATCTTCATGCTGTTTGATTCTGTTACACATGGGCAGTCTGGAGGCTCTAAACTCTGCTTTCCCCCATGGCATGATCTGCCATAGAAGATGGGGCAGGATTTACCTGTTAGAGAAAATACTACTTTCTGCTTTGCAAGGAGACAGTTGTATTTATGAGGTCAGCAAAGAATCCTGGCAAAGAGGTGTCAGCTTTATGCAGCTTTTACCCATTTAAAATAATGTGTCTGTTTTGCAGATGGGTATTCTGGTTGCCAAAGGTATTATTTTAAAACAATCCTGAAGGCAACACAATATGGTGCATGTCACATTTGGCATGTGAGGTGACAGAAGGTAACACATGAACCTTCTGTTCTTTGCTCAGAACAGAGCGCTTGAGTACTTGGAAAAATATAAGTACAAAGCTGAACTAGTGTTAAAATCTAAGCAGTAAGAGTCAGGTAACTGTACAGAACGTTTCTCCTAGGAGAACCTAACCTATTTCTATCTCCAATAAGTCACAGCTAAAGACGCAATAAAGCAGGCAGTTGGCCAGGAGCAAGCTGATGAAACGGATAACTCTGGTGACCCAAAACATGGAGCAATTGAGGAGTTCACTGATGTGAAACATGAATCTGAATTTAGCCTGGAAACCAATTTCATGGAAGAAGAGAGTGGAGATTACAGTGCAGCTGAAAGAGAGAGCAGCTCTTCTCGAGAGGTTTCTGAAGGTAAAATTTGGTGCGTGTGTGCAAGTGTGTGTATTCAATGAGCTGTCCCCAAAGCAGGTTCTCCTGTTTGCAGTCTTAATGTGCATAACAGTCTCTCTATATTTATATAGCTTACTCCTTGGGGCATTTGAATTCTTGTGGTACCTTATACGGTTTGTACTCAGCCAGTTACATAAGTTATAGTTGAAGCTAATGTGGATGTACATTTTTTAATTCAGTCTTGGGAGTATCTTTTTCTTTCTGTACTTGTGCACAGCACTCCAGTAACAGTGCTCTGTGCATAACGCTTGTTAGGATTCATTGATTTTTCTTTTTTTTTTTAAAAAAAAACATCCAGCCTTGGTGTAGAACCCGGGTTGTTGGTGTTGGAAAATCTACCACATTCCTTTATAACTTTTTTTCTTGTGATTAATAATAGGGCTGCGCAACATTTTGCTGGCAGTTTCATTTTGATGCTGTTTCGATTCATTTCGAGCTTAAAACGGTGAAATCAAAACGAAGCGGAGAGCTTTGAAACAGCCTTGAAACGAAATGAGGCAAGTCGAAACATTTCAAAATGTGAGTTTCAAAGCTCAAGCTGGGCTTGCCTGCAAGGAAACACAAACTAAAGTGAGGAGAGGGAAGGGAAAGTGGTGGGGAAGGAGTGCTCTCATTATTGACTGTGTAGCTGGCCAGTGACTGCCATCTTTCCCTGAGGTCTCTCCCAATCCCAGTGCTCTGGGGGAGGGATGGAAAAACTGCATAAAAGGCAGCATTGTTTGAACTGCCCTGCTTTCTGCAGCATTGTTTGAACTGCCCTGCTTTCTGCCTTGGGGTCAGTTGAGTGAGGGCGCACCTTAGCACGTGTGTACACACACACACACACACACACACACACACACAGAGTCACCCACCCATGTCACGAGTTTTGCCTGTCAGCAGCTAGAGGTGCAGGGCCCCAGAACCCAGACTCCTCCTGCACCTATCTCCTTGACAGCTGGCAGGCTTCATGGCTGCAGCAGGGCCTAGCAGGCCTGCAGTTTTCACCCCCCTACGCTGCAAGACAGACACAGTCCCACAAGCACCCATGTTATGAATTTTGCCTGTCTGCAGCTAGAGGTGCAGGGCCCTAGAACTCAGAAGCCCCTGCACCCATCTCCTTGAAAGCTGGCAGGTTTCGTGGCCTCTGCAGGGGCTACCATCCCTGCAGCTTTCACCCTACTGCGCCTTAACACACACACACTGTCACCCATGTCATGAGTTTTGCTTCTCAGCAGCTTGAGGTGCAGTTTTCCCCCAAGCCCCTACGCCTATCTCCTTGAAACTTGGCATGCTTCATGCCCTCGGAAGGGGCTATCATTCCTTCACATTTCTTCCAAATCGGGCCAGAAATGATGACAAAGTTATAGACTGTTTTGAGTTTCCCCATTATAGCTTATGGGCAAAATGTCAAAACAGCGAAATGAAACAGAACAGCGGTTTTTAAATGAAATGCTGTTCCTTTGAAATGAAAAGGCGCTGTTTCACACAGCCCTAACTAATAACTCTTACTGGGTTTTTTTAAAGATAAAAAACAAACAAACCTTCACTTTGTTTCAAGTCTTGATTTGTCTAGTTTCAATTTCCAACTATTATATCATTTTTATGTATTTGTCTGCCAGAGAAAGCACTCCGTTACAGAATTTCTGTGTTCCACATGGGTAGGTATTAACTGTAATCAAATCACTTTACCTTCTCTTTAATACTCTAATTAGATAGAGCTATACTTAGGATGTCTGTGGATGGCACCAACAAATAGCTCAATCCTGTTGCCATCTTCCACTGATGGCAATACTAATGGTCCTACTAGCATGGCATTGTGTGCCTGTTAGTTTGTTCTTTTGGCCCCTCATTTTGCTTCCTTACAGAACAATTACCTTAGCTATCACAAGGCCAGCAGACTCGATCAATCAATCAGCAAGCTGTGAGTCAGTTTGTTGACTGTTTAATAAGAGCTCTGAAATTGTTAACTATGGGACTGGCTAACAGCAGTCAGTTTTTTTTCTGTTTATAGCTGGATTTGCTGCTGCGGCCAGACAGCTAATGCTGCTGCCCAGCAGTGGTTGAGGCAGACTTCAAAGTGTGACCATGCATCATGCCTGCCAGGCAAAGAAGTGTTTGCCAAATGACTTGTGATAAAGTGCATCTTTTTGTAATATTGTATGTTTCTTAATGAAAAGGTTGGGCTCTCTTGGCATATGCCAAGTCTGTTTTTATCAAAACTGTTATCAGGATCAGCCAATCCTTTAATCTCATTAAAACTAACTCATCTTTCTCAAAAGATGTCATTTCCATAAACCCATGCTGACTGACATCAAATGACATCGCTCTTCTTTAATTATTTATTAATCCAGTACTCTAGCAGTACTTTCATCATTTTGCCCAGCACTGAGGTCACTCTGACTGGCCAGTAATTATGTGAATTATCCCACCCAACCTTTTTCAAGTATTGACACATTACAAACTTTTTCTGTTCCCCTAGGCTTTTGAGACTTCTTGAAAATCATTGTTAAAAGTTCCTTAAAGTTCAGATTGTGTAGAAGTTATCTAGACTTGCTGACTAATAATTATGTAACTCTTCAGGCACAGAACTCATGATATAAACCAGTTGGTGGAAACCTTTTTGGTAGATGTGCTACAAATTAGCCCCTCATCATTCCCGAGTACCGCTCTGGTCTGCTTCCTCTACCTAATCTTCTGCTTTGCTTTCTGCTCCCTATTCTATATTTCCTGCCCGATCTTTTCTGCTTCCTGCCCTGTGCTCCCTGCCCTCTCTGATGCTCTGGTTCCTATTCCTTCCTTGATCTACCATGTGCCACACACAGTGGCTGTCCATGCCATTTGCAGCACTCAGGCCACACAAGTTGGCTACTCCTGATACAAATCCATCATCTAGCTTTTTTCGTAAATATACAGATAACAAAAAATAATTGTTGACTATTCTTCTGCATTATTGACAATTCTATCATTTCCCTGTAGCAATAGAACAGGGGCGGGCAATTATTTCGGGCGGAGTGCTGCTTACCCAGTTCTGGCACGCTGTCGAGGGCCACATGTGTAGCCCTGCCCCTTCACAGGTACCCCGCCCCCTGGTCACCATCTTGGGACCAATGTCCCAATGTCTTTGGTCCTAAGACACTGGGACATTGGTCCCATATCCCGGGGCCAGCACTGGTGGGGCACAGGCTGGCAGGGGCGGGAGCCAGGCTGGCCTGCACCAGCAGGGAGAGGGGGGAGCTGGCCTGGCTCCATAGAGACCCTGCCGGCCAGGACCTTGTACTCTTGTCACCCTTCTCTAGGCCCTGCCGGCAGTAGCCCTGTGACACCTGTGCAGGCCCTGTGTTCCCACTGGCTCCCGCACCTGCTCACTCCCAGTGCCCCCCAGCCCTACGGTACAGGCAGGGGGCAGTGCACAGCCCCGACTCCCTGCTTGCTGGCAGGGAAGAAGCTGGTGCTGAGTGCAGGGAAAAGTGGCTCCTTGCCTGCCTCATGGCCAGTGCTCCCTGCTGCAGCCGCTCGCAGCCCACATGGGGCTGTCCTGATCAGGCACAGGCAGTGCCACATGGGCTGTGAGCGGCTGCTGCGTGGGGCACTGGCCACAGGGTGAGTGAAGGGCTGCTTTTCTCCACACTCAGCACCAGCTTGTAACTTGGCTTCGGGCTCACCTGTTAGGGCTGCGCACAGCGGCAGCAGCTGCAGCCCCCCACGTGCCATACTGGGCAGTGTTGGCTGCTGCTGCCCGTCCGGAGCACGCGCTGGACAGCCCACAGGTGGCCGTGGCAAACAGTGCCTGGTGCAGCAGGTGGGGAGGGCTGCAGCCGCTGTTGCCACGTGCAACCTTGACAGGCGAGCCTGGAGCCACATGGGGCCCAGGCTGGCAGTGGGATCGGGTTACAAGGTGGTGCTGAGTGCAGGGGGTAGGAGGGGAAGCAGCCTCTTGCCCGCCCCATGGCTGGCGTCCCACACTGCAGCCACTCTCAGCCTGCCTGTGCCTGCTCAGGGCAGCCCTGCGCAGGCTGCGAGCAGCTGCAGCATGAAGTGCTGGCCACAGGATGGGGAAGGTCCACTTTTTCTTCCACACCGGGAAGGAGCCCAGGGGAAAGTGGCCCCTCCCCCGCCCCGTGGCCAGCGCTCCCTGCTGCCCCATGTGGGCTGCGAGCGACTGCAGTGCGGGGTGTCGGCCACAGGGCAGGCAAGGCACCACTCCCTGTGCTCAGCTTTTTCCCAGGCTCCTTTCCTGCCCAGGTCCTCCCCTGCCCCTCCCCCCCCCCTCCCCCGGAGGTTCCAGTTCGGGGCAGCCATGTGGTCGCAGGCCAGAAGCCCCTCTGGGGCTTTTGGCTGTGGGGGGCGGGGCCGTGCAAGCCCTGCTGTTGTGGGAGCCCACTGGGCTTCCCCTGGGTCATACTGCCCTTGCTTCCTGTCATTTTTGACAGGAAACAAGGGCAGAGAAATATTAATTTTCTAAATTTTTTTAGGGTCCTTGCAGGCCAGATAGAATGGTCTCACGGGCTGAATCCGGCCTGCAGGCTGTATTTTGCCCACCCCTGCAATAGAACAATACCCTGTTAATTGTTTTTGTTCCTGATGTATGTTCTGAACTCTGCCAAGTCTTTTTTTTCACTGCCTTCTCCACATCTTTTGCCAATTTTCTAGAATTTCTAGCTTGTAATTTTTCAGCCTCCCCTCTTTTCCTATGTGGTTTTTTGTTTTTTTTTCTTACTATTTTCCTTTTTGTACCTGCTTTTGATTCCCCTCAAAGTCGTCAAGGTGGTTTTTAAAAAAAATTACAACAGATTAGCAATCTATCTCTGTTTTGGTTTTCTGGGTTCCTAGTGAAATATTAATTGGTTTCCAATTATCATGAACACTTTTATGTTTAGATTCTTTCTTCCAAAGAGAGACTAAAATATTCAGTTCTTTATGTGCTCTCTCACACCATCAAGGAGAATTCTTAGCTCCTAAGATGGTAGCAAACAAAGCTAGCTTGAACTTTAAGAACTTACACCCAGTCTACATTTCATTTCTTGAAATTGGGAATATGTTAGAGTGAGGTTCTCTACCCATGCTTTGGCTTCTTTAGGGTGGTTTAAAAGACCAAAATCATGTAAAGTTCCCCCTAAACATCCTTTATGTGGTTGGGGGAAGATTTCCTTAGTTCAGCTACTGAGAAACGTAGTCAAAAGTCTGCTTCCTAAGGATGCCCTCACAAATTCTGATGTACCGGGTATGCTAGGGCATGCAGTGAAATTCTGGGCAGTTCTGTTTCCCATAAGACAGTCATGGCGAGCTGAGAGAGGACAGGGGAAGTTGTCCAGCTCAGGGTTGGTAAGGTACAAAGTGGGATGTGAATTGTATGCTGTGCCCCAAGAAACGGAGCCCAGAATCTCATCCCAGACATTATGGAATGTTGAGATGTGAAACCTGAACTCCTGTACCATGCTACCTTGTGTATGTAATGTGAATACTTCTGGTCTTTTCAGTGATGTACCACATGTTGGCACTGGAAGATATTCTGTTCCCATTTCATGTTATGTGGCTTTAACATTTAATGGCGTGGCCTAAGAGAGAAGCCCTACGCTTGCAGCATCCCTGGTGACATTTGGTTACCTCCATAGAGCAGCAGGCGACACTAAATCTGAGATGCTCTCTGCCCTCTGATAGTGTGGAAGCACCAAAGGGCTGTACTATGACCAGGGATCCTGGTTTTCCCTGAAAAAAAAAACCTAATTCCCTGGTAAAAAAACCCAAAATCGGTAATTAGAATTAAAGCCCAGCTCCCCTGGCCTTGCTGGTGCCCCTCGCCTCCCACCCACAGCCCCAGGTCCCCCAGCTGCCAGAGCTATGGACCCGGGTCCACAGCCCCCTAACCCAGCTTCCCCCTGCTGCGGGCTCTGGTGGGCTGGCTCCCTGCCACCACACGGACTCCCGGGGGGGGGGGGGGGGAGGGGGTTCTGCACCCCCCAGATCTGTACCTGGGGCAGGCGCAGGCTGCGGGCTTGAGCTCCTGCCCTGCTTTCATCCCTCCACAGCCTCCGGAGACCAGCAGGTATGACCTGGCATGGCTGGGGATCTCCTAGCTGCTGCTGGCAATGTGCCTTCAGCTCCTGCTGCTTTGAGGTGTGCACATAAGAGGCATGTTGCCGGGGCAGCTGGGGGGTGACGAGTAGCAGCAAGGAGATCCTTGCGTGGCTCCGCTGCTGCCTTCTGCACTGGGTTGTGTCCACCGGGCTCCGAAGGCCTTGGGGGAGGAAAGCAGGGCAGTAGGGAACAGCAGCTAGCAGCTTCTCCATGTGGCTCCACTGTCCCCTGCCACCCTGCTTCCCTCCCCTGTGTGGCTCTGGTGGCCCTGGGGGAGGGAAGCAGAGCAGAAGCCTGCAGCCTGCACCTGCCCTGGGTACAGATCTGGAGGGCACAAGTCC
Organism: Alligator mississippiensis; assembly: GCF_030867095.1. Taxonomy (NCBI): domain Eukaryota; kingdom Metazoa; phylum Chordata; order Crocodylia; family Alligatoridae; genus Alligator; species Alligator mississippiensis. The sequence goes on along the minus strand of NC_081824.1, from coordinate 191,854,776 downwards.
CCTCTGCCCCCAGGAGTGCGTGCAACAGGGGAGGCCACCCTCCCCTGGACAAGCCACTCATGGCTCCGTCCTGCTCCCTACTGGGTCCCTGCAGCTGTGCATTGCAGCCCCAGGCCCCAAGCCCCACCCAGCCTCAGCCCTGCCCAGCTCCCTCTCTCTTCCACTTAACTCTGGAGCTGCTCTGCAATCTGTGCACCTGGCACCCCCTGTCTCTCTGCTTTCCTCCCGCTCTCTGCCAGCCTGCAGAGAGCTCATTGCAAAATGGCAAAATCCGCGGCTATCTCTTGTAAAATGAGAAATCTCAGTTTGCCTCCGGTAGAAAGTAAAATCTGCGGTTTACTCCATTTTTCTGTGGGAAACGGAAAACCCAGATCCTTGATGATTACTTAACAGTTTGTTGTTGTTATCACAGCAGTATTGCTTGTGCTCATTGCTTTGCATTTTAACAGGAACCTCCTGTTTTTCAGATGCAGAATGAGGCACATGTTGGATGTGTACAAGCATTACGTTTTGATCATCCTAACTGAGCTTAGGGAGAGAGAAATGCCTAGGTGTGCAAACATTTGCAAGGCTTAGGTCACCCTAAAAGTCTAATGTTAGTTCTCATCATATGAGAGCCAACTTTAGATTGGCATGGGGTTAACCTGAGCTAGCAAGGGTTAACTTGGCCTAGTGAATGCTTGGATGGGTCCCCAAAACAGTTCAGATGCTGAGAAAGCCCAACCGTTCTCTGAAGCTTCAGGGATGAGCTGTTTTTACCACCCCTCCCATCCGCCTACCGGACTTACCTGCTTCCAGCTGCCTGCACAAACGTTTGCGCATGGCAATCCTGACTCGGGTTTAGGTGGCTTAAACCAAGCTGTCTAGACCTGAGCCAGGTCTTCTGAGTGCTTGTTTGCACCTATAGTCTATAGTCAAAGAGGAGAAATGAGAGTTTCTAGAACAGCAGCAGACATGGATGCATGTTGGCAGGGAACAAATTTCTGTTCTGCTCTTATCACGAGGTAGTGAATGGTCTTGGATATATGACATATGCCACTGCTGAGACTATCTCGTTCTGGAGTCTGTAAAACCAGTAATGGAGGAAAGAAATCTGTAGGACATGCTCAGTTAGCCAAACTCTCAGTTCTTTGAATGGTGACTTAGTTTTACTAACTGGTAACCACTGTTGTTGTGTAACACTATTCTCTCTTTAAGCTTCATTGAATTCAGTACTGTATTTGTACGTGGGTTAGAAAAATAATTTTATGGATATTGTGCAATGAATTAGTCTTTCAGTTTTACTGTGAATTAATATTTTGACTGGTATGGGTTTAATGATATGTATCATGTGTTAGCCTGTAGCATTCTTCACAGGTGAAAATGCAGTATCTTACCAGAACAAGTTCAGCTGGAAAAGAGAGGCTGTACTATATTGTTATTGATATCCTGTTCAGTTGCATCATTTGGAAGATACCCACAGCATTGTCACAATTTGGAAGCAAAAGGATCTGGATCTGGATAACCTCAGGAAGTTCTCACTATTCCGTTATAGACACTAGGATTATCTATATGGTGGGCATTTTCTTTATTCAGTGAACAGTCCTGTGAAATATGGTCATTACACAGGTTCTGAATTTGAGAAGCTATACATGTGATCGTGTATGCCACTGTGCCTGCATGACTACTTGCTACGCTTTGCAATTCTTTGCTTAACTTAAATGAAAATCAGCTCCTTGAAGTCCTGGAGTTCTTCGCAGGGAGATTGACTCTGACTTGTCTACCCACCTCTAGGGAAATCTTGAAAAAATCTCATTTGATTAATTTTTTTCCACCATAACCCAAACAGGAGTCGCAGCATCAGCCAAAAGCACTGCACATATACCAGAATTTTTTTTTTAGAGATTTAAAAGGCAAATGAGCTCATTAAGGACAATCCTATTGGCAACTGATTTCATATGCAAGGAACTGAGATATTAAATGATGGGCATTGCTATGAAACTCTAAGATAATTTACTACACATTTGGAATATTCTCCCTTACCTTATATCAAAAGTTGTAACCTTATTTACAGTTGTGGTTTTTTGTTTGTTTGTTTGGAAGATTTTCTGTTTATACAATAGTGGCATTTTAATTTAGTTCATGTACAGAATATTTTATATTGTGTACAAGTAGAATGTCTGTTACTTCCTAGTGACTTGCTATGTGTGGCTTTAAAAATCACGTCTGACTCAACGTGCAAAACCCATTCAGAAATACTATTAGAGTTTTAATCATAATGCTTCTTGATTTTTTTTTTTAATTTTTTTTTTGAACTAGATCCATATAGAGCACATATGAACAAAGAACTGGAAGAAAAAGAAATAGAAAACATTTCAGCATGTTCTAAAACTACAAGTCAGTTGAAGGTAATATTGTCTTGTTGCCTAGTCCTGAGTTTATAGCATAATTGGATTGTTGGTGAAAGTTAGTTCTTTTGTATGTATTATTATTCCACAGTTGCATAGTTGGCACTGGACTAGATTCAGAATGTTTATTGGGTGGTGGAACTGGTGTTGTCAGTGTTCAGATAAAATCCCAGCAACAATTCATTCTTCGTTTATCTCAAGCTAAAGTCAAAATCAAAGACCAGTTCCTGCAACTGATATATGTGAGTACAGCTGAGAATCTAGGCCTTAGGGTCCAGTTTGTAGTATATTGAAATCAGTAAAGGTGTTGAGTTTTGATGAGGGTAACATTAGCCGTTCCAGGTCTGATTTTTTGCGGGGTGGGGTTGGGGGGTGACAAGCAATTTCTGTGATAGGCCTCCGAGCTGAAATCCTGTCATTACCATTTGAATTATCCAGCTGGAAACTTTGATCTTGTTCTATGGATTTTAAGATAGGAAAGGTGGCTAGACTAGATTCAAGGTGGACAAAATCTGGCCCAGCAAGGAATTTTATCTGGCCTGTGGTGGATCCCTCAGCCTGGCCCAGGCTCAGGGTACAGCCCAAACCACGGTCCATGCAGCTAGTGGTGCATGCAACCCACTGCATCCAGGCATGCAGCTGACTCCCCGGGTACTGTCCCATCTGTCCTTCACCCACCTCTAGGGGGTGCCAGACAGTGGGTGGGTGGGGTCTCAATGGAGACCAGCCTGGGACCCGTGCAGGCATGACACACTTAGCTGGGTAGATGGGATGGTGCCCATCCCCACGAGAGGACAGAGAGCAGCATTTGGGAGCAGGATGGCCAGGGCTGGAAATGCAGGGCAGTGATAATGCAGGGCTGGGGGCCAAGGCATGGGGCAGATCTGCAGTCCGCTCGGGCAGTGGATTGTGGCTCTGCCATGGCCCGCGCTGTCACCGCCCTGCGATCCTGGCCCTGGCCTTGTCTGCCCATTCCACTCCCAGACACCACTCCCCACCTACTTGTGTCCCCATCCCATCTGTCCACCTGAGCATGCTCTGCTTGTGTGGGTCCCATGCCAGTCTCCATGGAGACCCTGGGATCACCAGGCAGTGACAACATGGAGTTTTGGTGAGCTGTTGCAGGCTGGGGAAAGAAAGGGATGAAGATTCTGACTTGGTCTGCAACACCGCACCAAAACTCTCTGAGTGGCCCTCCAGCCCAAATAATTGCCCGTTCCATGGACTAGAGAGAGAGTTTCAGAAACTCAGGTTCATCCAGGGCTTTAACCCTGGGCATGTGGCATCCAAAACAAGAATTAGAGTAAAAAACCAAAGAGCCCTGGCCCAAATCGCTATACTCTGATTTAAGTTTTTATAACTAAACATTTTTCACTAGGGCATCTTGCATGGGGGATGGCAATGAAGTGAGTCCAACATATCTCACTGACAAAAGGGAACTCCTCTGGGATGCTCTTACTGAAATCTGTAGGTGTGGTTTAAGGGCCCCTCTAGGTGAGGGCATAATAGGATCTCACGCGATTCACGCAGTCGCTCCTCTTGCTGTACTGTACATGCATGGCAGGAGGTGTGACTGTGGGATCCAGTGTCAGAACCAAGCACACCTTATTGCTGGTGCAGAGGGAGCCCAGGATCATGCAGCAGCTTATGATGCACCCCTACAGCTAGGAGCCCCCAACCACAGGCATATAGCTTCTTGCTCCACATTCAAATTTTAAAGCTAGATAGAAACCAGCTATGAACTTATTACACATTTTCCAGCTCTAACTTTAACTTTATAGCTGAATGAAGCTTCTTAAGGTGTGATTAGTTAATTTGCACATGTAGCCAGTCTAAATTAATTTTGCAGTTAACCAGTTAATTGTGTAAAACATGCACAGGTTTCCCTCGCTTTATGTAGGTTCTGTATGTGCAAATTTGCTCTTATGCAACGACTCTTTTTTTTTTTTTACCAAAAATTCATTATCTGCAAGGTAAATTCACTCTTTTGTAACTGGTGTGGTGGAAGCTCACAGTCATCTGCTTTGTGCGGTGCATTGTGGGAGTGATGCGTATCAAAATATAGTCTCATTTGTGGATCTGTGCCCCTCGTTTGTTGTGTGCGACACGTCTCTCTGTAGGTGCCATCCCCATTATGGCTTCTTAGCGTCCCACTAGCTTATCTCCTACTCCTCTCCCTGGTCCATCAATGAAGCGCAAGAGAACTTTACTAACACTTACAGGTGGCCATCAGATCACCCCTGAGCCTGCGCTTTTCTAGGCTAAAGAGCCCCATAGCTCTCAGCCTGTCATTGTAAGGTCCGTTTTCCTGACCTCTGATCATGCGTGTGGCTCTTCTCTGGACTCTCTCAAGCTTCTCCATAACCTTTTTGAATTGTGGGGCCCAAAACTGGATGCAGTACTCCAGCTGCAGCCTCACAAAGGCCAAGTACAAGGGGAGAATGACGTCCCGGGATTTGCTTGAGAAGCATCTATGGATGCAAGCCACCGTTTTGCTTGCTTTACTAGCCGCAGCATTGCATTGAAGGCTCGTGTTCATCTTGTGGTCAATGATGACCCCCAAGTCTTTCTTCCATAGTGCTAGCCAGCGTAGCACTGCTGAGCCTATAAGGATGCTGCAGGTTTTACCTCCCAAGGTGGACAACCTTGCATTTTTCAGTGTTAAACACTATCAGGTTCTCATCTGCCCATTTGCTGAGCCTGTCTAGGTCAGCCTGGATCGCCCTCCTGTCTTCTGGTGTGGATGCTTTGCCCCAGAGTTTGGTGTCATTGGTGAACTTGGCCAGTCCGCTTCTGACTCCAATGTCCACATCATTAATGAAGATGTTGAACAATATGGGTCCAGGGACAGAGCCTTGGGGGACCCCACTGGTCACAGGGCACCATGATGAGTGACTTCCATCTATTACCACCCTCTGGGTCCGATCACGGAGCCAATTTCCCAGCCAGTGGATCGTGGCGGACCCAAGGCCACAATTGGCCAGTTTCGCCAAGAGGTGATCATCAAAGGCTTTTTTGAAGTCAAGATATATGACATCAATTTCTTCTCCCTTGTCGAGGTGATAGGTCACCTGGTCGTAAAAGGACATGAGATTGGTCAAGCGAGACCTACCTGCAATAAACCCGTGCTGGCTATCCCTCAGGATGTTGGCATCGGCCAGTCCATTAAGGGTGGCCTCTTTAATAAACTTTTCTAAGACCTTCCCTGGGATAGAGGTCAGGCTGATGGGCCTGTAGTTTGCTGGATCCACTTTCCTCCCTTTCTTGAAGATAGACACCACATTGGCCTTCTTCCAGTCTTTAGGCACTTTACCAGAGCGCCAGGAGTTTTCAAAGATATACCAGCATGGGTGGAGTCCCACCAGGTCTCCATTATCCCTATGATGTCGTAATTATTTTTTTAAGCAGGAGGACGAGTTCCTACTGCTTATTCCCCAAGCTCCTGGCATTTGTGTACAGGCAAGCAAGTGTCCCCTTGGGGGCTCTTGCCTTGCCTACAGATTGTACCAGGGCTAGAGCAGGGGTGGGCTCCCTCAAGTGCCTTGGCCTGCTGGCTTTGCAAGGGTTGCTCAGCGGGCCAGCAGCGGTGGTAGTTCCCCCATCCCCCAGTGGGTTTAGTTTAAAGCCTGGTGAAGCAGGTCAGCCAGTCTGGCTGAGAAGAGCCCTCCTCCCCAGTGAAGAGAGATGGAGGCCGTTCCTTCCCAGCAGCTCGCTGCCTCTCTCACCAAAGAGCGGGCTGTGGTCATGGAAGCCAAAGCCTTCCCGATGACACCAGTACTGCAGTCTTTAGTTCACTACCTGGATCCTCCTCTCCCTCCTCAGCCCATACCCCGAGGCTGGGAGGATCAAAGAAAACACCACCTGTGCTCCCAGGCCCTTTAGCCCCACTCCCGAATCCCTGTAGCGCCTCATGACCCGACTGGGAGTGCTCCGAGCCGTGTCATTGGTGCCCACATGAATAAGGAGCATGGGAAAGTGGTCTGTGGGCTGGAGGAGCTCTGGGATCTTCTCCTCAGTGTCTCGGATGCGGGCCCCCGGGAAGCAGCAGACTTCCCGGGCTAAGGGGTTGGGGTGGCAGGTTACCCCTTCATTCCCCCTCAGGATGGAGTCTCCCACAGCTAATGCTTTGAGTTTTGTCTTGGGGAGAGCGGGGGTGGTAGCTGCAGTTGAGCCTGTGTTGCCTGCGGAAGCTGGCAACTCAGCAGGCTCTGCTGGGGCTGCAAGAGGTTTGTACCTGTTGCTCAGCTCCAGCGGGGCAGGGGCCTTGGTGCAGCAGGCCTTAGGGCCCTTAACCACCTTGGTCCATCCCCCTGACTGGACAGAGTGGGAGGTCCTGGAGGGAGACCCTGACTTTAATGTTACTTTCATTGTCAGTCAGCAAAGCAAATACTTTACCACTCCCAATCTTTTGTAGGACTTCACATATTTTACTACTGATATACTCTGCCTATTCTCTCCTGTTTCAATGCTTCTGTAAAAAACTGGTTGAGATGTTGTTATCACAAAGCTTATGATTTCTTCTCCCCACACATTTGTCCATCCATCTGTAAGTACAGTGCTTCACTGACTTTTCCTTGCACAGGTTGCATTACACGTTCATATTCTGACTCTAAAAGAGGCTTGCTCAAAGAATGTCTGCTGGGCAAATGGCATGGTGGTCTTAGTAATTTAAAAGCTTCTTGCTAGTATGTATTTTATGTATTTTCAGTTATTGACAATGGTGTCCCAGAAGAATATATTGCTCTTGCAAGAGCTTGGTCGATTCCTTCCCCCCCACCCCCTCCCCTTGGATTTTTAGGTGTCATCTTGTCTACAAATGAAGCTACTGAGAGTCTTTTGCATACAGTTGGTTGCAGTATTTGGTTACTTGAGGGTGTTGCTTGGGCAACCCTTTGTGATGCTGATGGTATAGAAGAAACAGCAGTAGGAGAACTTCTGGATCGAGCACATTGGAAAGAGCTACTTGCGCTTTCATCATCATGATCTACCTCCTCACTTACACCCATGAAGGATTTTCTTAATGTCTGCAGGACACTTTTTACATACAAGGATGTATTTGGTCATCCTAGTAGCATTTGGAAATGCATCTTTCATTTGACAGTATTTGCAAATCACCTTTTTTTTTTTTTTTTCCTCTCAGAATAACTTGCAGTGTGGAAATGCTTCCATATGCTAGAAGTTAGTCGCACCATTTTATTGAGGGAGAAAAAAGAAAAATGTAATTTAACGGCTAGCTTGCATATATAAACACTAAGCTACAGCATGTACAAATTTAGTAGTGGGTGGAGGAGAGACCTCCTCAGAGTTAACTGTGAACAACTTCCCCGCCCTGCAGGCGTCACCTCGCTGCTAAGGTTGAGTGATTTGATACAAAACATCAGATTAGTAGGAATTCAATTATGAATTACATAGGTTATGAAAATATACTAATGAAGCTAAAATATGGTTTAATATACTGAATTCAGAGAAATTTAAACTCTTACCCTCCAATAAAGAAGTATACTTTCTTTCAGCTCCTTTGTGCTGCTTCTGTACTTCTGTGGATCGTGAGGTCACAGGGTCAAGAGGAGGCAAGTTCCTTCCAACTCCAAAATCTTTAGACTTGCTCTGTCTCCTTTCCTGAGGCTTTTGAGCAACAACGGCAATAAGCTGCTTGTTTCTAATCTGTACAGGAATGAATAGACGCCAGTGTCCACTCCCAGTCCTTTGAGGCCTAGGCAGGAGGATAGGAGCAGATCCACCAACCTCTAGATCAAAAGTCAACAACAGAAGAAGTCCACAAGAAAAGAAGGCACTGCATCCTTCCTTCTCTTGTGAAAATGGCAGTGCCCCCCTAGGGGCAGAAATGCATCTTGCTCTTGCATTTGAGAGTTGTACTGTACTGGTTGTCCTTGGTGTACAGGAATTGTAATGACTGTAGTAGATAGTCTTACATAAAAGTCTTCCTATTACTTAGTTTTTAGAAAACATAAAAGAGTAGCAATGTATGAACACCTTGTCTTAAACATTCTATTTATCATTCTCAAAGAAAATATTTTGTAAGAGGTTGGGTTTTTTTTAATTTTTCAAAAAATTTTCAATTTTTCAGAAAAAAAAACAAGCCCTTGGGGTGGGGTGTGGGGAGGAATCTTTCTCCTCAATTTTTCTGGGTTTTTTTTTTTTTCCCAGCCTTCACATCTCTAAACCTGTGCTTGTGTGTACTGTCTACTGTTGTTGAGTACCAAAATTATCTTGTAAAAGTGTTAGAAATGAGTCTGGGGGTCAGTACAGTCAGTCTTGGAACGTATCCCTATTTGTTACATTGTAAAGTGGGTTCTCTTTGTGCAAATTTGAGTTATACAACATTGTCCAGGAACGCATGTACAGCATAAAGTGAAGGAAACCTGTGATGTGTAGAGCGGGCCTAACACTAGACTGTGATTTTGTTGTTCTTGTTGTAGAAGGGCTCAAAGCAAGTCTGGACTAAGGCATAGGTGATGTGTAAAGTGATGTACAAGATATATTGGGGAAATTGGATGCTAGTACAAAAGAGCCCAGATTTGTGGTAACTTTTAATGGCAAGAGGCTAGAAAAAGCTAGAGCTTTATTTAATTTGCACCTGGCTGTTTCATCTTTGCTCTATCCATCACTTTTGGCTTAAACAAAAAGTAACTTAATCTGTTATCTTATTAAAAGTAGCAGTGATGGCAACATGGCATTTACTGCAAAATGGTTGGTTACAACACGCTTGATTTCTTTTTCTTCCAGTGGCCAACACTGGGCCAGTTGGTGTTTTCTTCTATAACACAGAAGTTGAAAACTTTTAAGCCAGATAAAGAAATGGATTTGAAACGACTTCATCTTCACAAGCCTTTGGATTTTACATGGCCAAAAGTGAATTGCCAGCTCCTGTCCATGCTAAATAAGCCAAGTGATTCCCCGTTCACACTGTTACAAAGGGAACTGTTTTGTATTATGAATTTGTACAAGGACTTATTTTACCCTGAAAGAACTGCGTTAGGGAATGGGGAAGAGATCCGTCAGGCTTATTGCCTACATGCACTGAATCATGTCCTGAAGGCTAATGCCCAGGTTCTCAGCAATAATGCCAAACGAAGAGACCAAAAGCCAGGAGTTGACAGCGATGATTTCAGGGATCAAGGGCTCACTAGACCAAAGGTAAAAGGGGTTAATTAGTATAATATTTTGCAGTCTGATTTGTTCTGCCATACAGATGTTTCTTCTGCCATTATCCCCAAGGTGTCAATATGCTCCCAGGTGTCTCTCTCCAGACACATTAATCATGTCTTGAAGCTGTTTGATGAGCAAGTAGCCTAGGAGAAATGATAACTTTGAAAGTTTTGTGGTCAAACTAATTCCATGGAGAGCTGTTTACCTGGAAGAGTTTTTCTTGTGCCTTCATGAGATTTGATTTCTCTTCTCTTCCTTCTTCTGATCCCACTGCTTCTGCACTAGCAATACTGTAAGGACCTTCATGTCTACCTCTAAAACTGATGTTGCCTGTGCTTTTGGAGATCAACATCTGTGCAGGCGGCTTCTGAGAATAGTTTGTCATTCCTGTGCCCTGTAGGGACTGCTCCATTTAGCCATTGCTCTTCTTCCAAGATTTAATGAGTCCCCAGTTCCTTCCCCTGCTTCTTCAGGGCTGTTGCAACTGAAAGTCATGCTGTGCGTCAGGCTCTTGTTATATCTGGTGTGGTATAACTTGTTAGCAAATTTCCCTTGCTTTTATTGCATAGCTCTATCACTGTCAGCTAAGAATCAGCAGGGAGTCTTTTATATTGAACATAGTGAATCTAGCCAATAAGCTTAAGCAAAGCTGCTTTTCACTTTTAGTGGCAGTGGGGCTTAATTCAGTGCTAGCTGTCTTGTCAAATTGTCCTTTTAATAGGGAGCTTGCCAATAATCTATAATCTCGATTGATGGATAATGGGTTCAGTTTGCAAGGAGCTTCATTTAAAAGGTCCAAAGTTGAACTGTCATGAGAGTTCTGGAATATGCCATGCATCTCTTTAAAACTCCCCATTTTGGCTTTTCCTTGTGCCAATGTTATTTAGGTTTAATATGTAAGTAGTTTGAGTGCTTTGTGACTTAGCTTTTGCAGGAACTAAAGTTAGGCTCAAGTGGAAACCCAAGCAGCTCAATGACAGGTGTATGTGTGTGTGGGGGAGGATTTACTTGCTCAAGGAGAACAGAAGTATCTCCATGGTGGTAAATCCTCCGATTCCCCATCTCCATGATGCATTGGGGGTGTATGCTAACTTGTAACACCTTTTGTCCCAAAGCAGCCACCCCGATCCCTGGTAAAACAGAATTTATCAGTGGCCCTTATTGCTTTGTATTACATTTCCTTTTTCCATCTGAGTAGCTTATACTTAACTGGTAACAAGGGGTTTGGGCAGCTAGCAGGGAGTCCTATTTCTGTGAAAGGGCACCTTAAAACACATTGCTGACCTAGTCTTGGGTCAGACTAGGTCAAGCCTGTTTGTTCAGTCATTTGGCAAGCATGATAGCCGGGTTTGGAATTTATTTGTGGGAGGTGCCTACATTTAATTGAATGGTTGGGAAGTGCAAGCAGCAGCACTACGTAAAATGAAGTGCAAAAATATGCTTATTCATGGTGGATCCCTCCCTCCTCTAGAGAAGACATCCCTTTCTCAAGTAACCTTTTTATAATTGTTCTGGTCCACACAGGTACTGATAGTGGTGCCCTTCCGCGAATCAGCCTTACGGGTGGTGCAGATTTTCATCAGCCTTCTTGAATCAGGGAACAAAAAACAAATAGATGTAAGTAACAAGAAGCGCTTCAAAGGAGAGTTTGGTTCTGATCCAGATGAGAAACCCCCCAACCTGAAAAGACCTGAGGATTATGAAGCTGTGTTTGCTGGCAACATTGATGACCATTTCAGGATAGGTAATAGCATATCAGACAACTTGTTTTAGCTTTCAAGACCAGGCTGCAGTGTTTATAACTTATTCCTAAATGTCTTTGAAGCCTAAGTTCCACTGACTTCTAATGAGACTTAAGCTCCTTAAGCCATGCTGGAGTTGAAATTTGTGCATTGCTATTTTATTATTTTAAATGTAATGTTCTTCAGGTTTTTGGTTAAGGTCTCTTGCAGGCTCAGATCAAGTATAATGTAAAACCTTAAAACTTTTTAAAACCTTTTAAAATAAACCTTTTAATGAAGCTGGGAAAGTCCACCTTGCCATAGAGGATGAAGGACTTGATGTATATATTTGACCTTTTTAATCTCTAACCACTATAGCCTGGATCCTAATCTTCCTAGTCTGACCATTTACCAACTGCTTGCCCCCAAAAACAGTTGTTTTGTCTCAGGGTGATCTAGTTCCACCGCAGGGAAGTGCACAACTCTCCTCATGCTCTCCTCTCTATCCTGTAGAGATTAGCTCTCGGAGAGGAGACATCTGCTGAACCAGTGCATTTGACTGACAGCAGCACTGACTTTAGTGTAAAAGTGGAGCAGGAGTGGGGAGAGAGGAAGGATGCACATGCCTTTTGCTGAAGTAATCTGGGCCCATGAAATGGGGGACCTGGGCTCTGCTCGCAATGCTTTTGATGCATGTTATTCAATGACTATATAATGCAAAATGCATAAATATCTTTGTGAGCAGGGGCCAGAACCCCTGGCTCCCTCCTTCCCTTTCATGGGGTGCCCTCCAGTAGTAGTGTGACCACAGTGCTGTTGGGCAACATGGGTGTAAGTCTTCCTCTTCTAGTTCTTGGCATTGGCACTGAGCTGCATGCATGAACGCGGCTTCAAATAGTCTCTCACTGTGGTTATTCCCCTGCTACGGAACTGGGATTTACAGAGACCTTGTGTTTCCCAGATGGAATGAATCATGGCAGAGCTTAGATGCAGTTTGAGGTCTGGTTTGCCTTTGAGCATGTGTAGTAACCAAACTCTAGGTACCTGGGCATCTTTTCATGGTTAAATAGAGGCAGTCCAGCAGCTGCTGTATTGACTAGAATAAGACCACACTTACTGACTTAGATGTCTAAAAGCCTCAAAAGAACTGCTTAGACATCTTAGGGACAGAATAGGATCTGGGCCTATGCTCTAGGCAAAATTAGTTTTGTTCACACTGAAGCTACTGAACCATAGTAATTTGAAGAAAATTAGAAATTTACTAAGGAGTAAAGTAATTTTCTACTGCATTGCATATAATTCAAGCCAAGCTTTTGTGCATGCAAAAGCATGGATAGGGAGTGTGAATGTTGGTTGAGCAGAAAATGTCAGGACTGTTTCATAAATTGTAATTTCATGCTGGTTTGGTAACTTGGTATGCAGAGAATTAGGTTATCGTTTGATTCTTAGAGCTGCCATGATGAGTAGGTAGTTTTAACTTGACAGATAAGAGGCTTTTAAAATTATTGTCCCTTGAAAGATAAATTGCCATCCACAGATATTTTATAACAGCAGGTAATATAGACAGTTCCCTGGCACTACCTGTGTGTCTCTGTTCCACTGAGAGTTATGCTGCTTTCTGCAGCCAAGGCATTCTCTTCCCAGGCCAAAATCTGTTTGACCTACCACCTGTGAAGAAACACAGGCCTGCATAAAGAAGCAATCCTCATCAGTCATAGACTGGGAGGGACTACATGAGGTCATCTAGTCCTGTGCTCTGCTTAACGCAGGATTGTCCCTGATTAAACCATCACAGCCAAATACCTGTCTAACCTGCTCTTGAAAATTTACAAGGATGGAAATTCCACAACTTTTTCTCTAGGTCGCCTGCTCCAGTGCTTGACCACCGTCGTAGTCAGGTTGGAGATTAGGAGAAACTTTCTAAATTTTCTCTGCTTCTGCATGAGCCATTGGTCGTAGTCCTGTCCCTTTGTGGCTACAGAAAAGTCTTTCTCCATCCTCTCTTTGATTACCCTTTTTTGTATTTGAAGATTAATGTTACAGTCTTCCCCCCTAGTCTTCTTTTCTCCAGACTAAATAACCCTAGCTCTTTCAGCCTGTCTTTGTATATCATGCTTCCTAGGCCCCTAATTCATTTTTGCTGCTTTCCAATCTGTCCACATCCTTCTTAAGGGTGGGGGGCAAACTGCACACAGCACTGCAGTGAGCCCTCATCAGTACTGAATAGAGGAAGCATCACTTTGCTTGACTTGCAAGTGACACTCCTGTTGATACGACCCAGTATGCTGTAGGCTTTCTTTTTCCCAACAAAAACACACTGGCTTATAGTCAGCTTATGGACCAATGGTGTCAGTGAAGTTTCTTTAAATTCTCGTTGATAGAAGGAACAATTCTGCTCCCATTCCTGTCTTTGAAAAAGATTGACAGAAGGTTTCTTTATATTTTAGTAACATCTCTGATGACCATATGAAGACGGTAGGGGTGTACCAATAGAGATTTTTGGGGGCTGATACCATAGCTGATATTTAAGGAGGCATATTGGATGATACCGATTCAAAACAGCTACCTCCAGGTGGTAAGTCTGTTGTGGTGGAAAGGAAAGGGCATGTGGGGGCAGATTAATGCTCCCGCGGTGTGGGAGGGAAGGGGCAGGGACAGGTACTGCCCAGGTCGGACAGGGGCACAGGAGGAAGGCACCGCTCCTGGGGGAAGGGGACAGCTCCCACTGCTGTTTGCACCCCTGGGGGGGAGGGGTGTGCCCCTGGATGTGCACGGGTGGGTGGGCTAGAACTGGCATTGCATGACTCTTCTCAGTGGGAGCTGGGCTTGGAGTGGACACCAGTGGCGCTGGGAGGGAGCTGCAGCCACCCCAGATTTGGCCACCGCTCTACTTCCAGCCCCACACTGCCAGGTGCAGCCTGGCTCCCTGTCCCTCCACCCACACGCTGCAGCCCCCACCCAGTGCCGCCGGTGCCCACTCCAAGGCTCTTCTGGCGGGGGGGGGGCTCGTAGTGGATGCTGGGAGGGGGCTACAGCCACCCCAAGTTTCGCTGCCACACCAGCTGCCTGGCGCAGCCTCGGCTCTTCCCAGCATGTGGGCGGAGGCAGGATATGGAGCCAGGCTGCACCTGGCAGCACGGGGCTGGGAGCAGAACAGTGGTGAAATATGGGATGGCTGCAGCCCCTCCCAGCACTGCCAGTGCCCGCTCTGAGCCCAGCCCTCCCTTACTGAGAAGAGCCCCATGTAGTGCTGGCTCCAGACCAACCGCCAGCCCCAGGCACCCCCCTTGCTCTCCCAGGGTGCAAGCAGCGGCAGGAGCCACCCCCTGCCATGAGCCACACCTCCATCCTCTGTCCCTGTCCCCCTGGGCAGCACCTGCCTCTGCTCCCTACCTCACCACAGGGGGCATTAATGTGCACCCCACATCCCTTCCCTCCCCACTGCCCTTCTGATTTTTTTTTACCAGCTGGAGGCAGCCCTTCACGCTGCTGGCTTTGCTCTGTGGCTACGCACAGCACGGGCATTTATTGGCCCCATTGGGCCGATATCTGATGCAGCAAACTTTTTTTTATATCGGTACCAATCCAATATTAGACCGATGTACTGGTGCATCTCTAGTGATGCTCTATCCAGTCTTCTTTAGACAGAGGAAGAAAAGAATTGCAAGAAGTCTCAGAAGGAAAAATATATACCTTAGCAAGGGGCAGAGCTGTGTGAATAATTGATATTTTATTTTTCGGGGGGGGGGGCGTTGTTTATTTTCTGGCCAACTTGAAAAGAGTGAATACATAAAATTTCATGAAACAAAACACTGTTCTTTTGAACTTAAAAAAAAAAAACTTTGTTAAAACTAATATGAAAATGAAACATTTCATTTCAAAACCTTTTGTTTTTTTCACTCTTCTGGAAATTTTTTTAGCCTTTCTAACAAAACAGTTTACTGAAATTGACTGGATTCTAAAAATGGTGCCCCAAATCTGTGTTTCTTTCAGTGACGAGCGGGAGAGGAGAGTTTAAGCTCAGCATTGCTCTTTAGATGAGTCTTTGGGGTTGGGAAGGAAGAAATCTGATCAAGATGCCAATATGTTATGCTTGCTAAGAAAACATTTTTGGTTGTTGTTGATCAGGGGTTGCTGTTCTTCAGAAGAGTATGCGATTATATGCACCATTTTACTCTTCTGATATCATCATTGCCTCTCCCCTTGGTCTGAGAACAGTTATTGGAGCAGAGGGAGAGAAGAAGAGGGATTTTGACTTTCTCTCATCGATAGAAATTCTCATAATTGATCAAGCAGATATTTACCTGATGCAGAATTGGGAGCACATTCTGGTAAGTTTTTGTAAATATTGCTCTTGCTTTTTTGGCATATTGTGCCACATACAATAAACTGTGTCCAAACTCTTTCTCTGTCTCATGTCTAAGAATTTTTTTATCTCCTAAGAATAACCTTTTCAGAGTTTTCAGTACTACCTGGTCCTGTTGCTTTCTAAATCTCAGTGCTTTTCATTTTCATAACCCACTTCATCTGAAGTTTTCTCAGGACTCTTGCAACAGAGTTGACTCCTCTGGAAAGGAACAGATTCCTTTCCTCACCTCTGGGAGGGAGTATCAGTCATACAACCGCTTACAGCAATACTGCACATTAGTTGAAGGAATTATGATTGTATCTGTTTGCAACCGTTAGGAACTTAGCAAGGAAACTTCCTTCTCTCTGACAGAAGTTAGGTGGCATGGGTTAATTCAGCAAACATAGGGATATTAATATAGCCCATCAAGAGGTAAGTTACCATGTAAAACATTTTAGGGGTCTCTTCAGAGTTAAGAATATGCATTGTTGACAGTGTTTGGAAAGAAGCAAACAAAAGGTTTCTGTGTGACTGCTGATTTGAAACACTCTACTAAAGTGTGTCTCTGTAATTTAATGAGATATAAGCTCTGTAACATTGTCAGCTCAAGAGTGTCAATGTCAAATAATATCAAAATGGAAACTATCAAAAATATTTTCCATGGGCACAATCCTTTGACGGTTCTGGCTAAGACATTGCACAGAGGGGGTGGCACCAGACCTAAGACCACTTGAGTGCTCTCACTGAATGCAGTGGGTGTTCCATTTGGGCTTTCTTGATTTCAGCAAAGAATTTCTGGAAAAGACCCCAACTTTTGAAAAGAGGAATTTACTATTATCACATGATTCTAGCTCTTGAATTGTTCCCATTATGAGACTGCAGCTTCTTAAGTCCAAGAAACTAATGACTTTTGATTAAATCCTGTAGGGGAAAAGATGCCAGTAAACTACTGTTCACTTGATGACTAAGCAGAAAGCCATTTCTTGGGAGGCATGGATATATTACGTTGTAGACAGATTCATTCACCTCTTCTCACTTTATAGTGCAGTTAACTTACTTACAGCCTATATGTTCAAGGTGTAAAATTATGTGCCTATTTTCTTTCCATTTTTAAAAGCACCTGATGAACCATCTTAACCTCCTGCCTCTGAATTCCCATGGTGTAGACTTCTCACGAGTGCGCATGCTGAATCTCAATAACTGGTCCAAGTATTATCGTCAGACCTTACTGTTCAGTGCTCTTCAAGATCCCCAGATTAACTCTATCTTTAATAAACATTGCTTCAATTACAGAGGGCAGGTGAGTTCACAAACCAGCTGATAACAGCCTGAGACCTATGAAGAAGATGCTAAGTTAATCTTCAGCCTGGGAAGAGTAGCAGTAGACACTTTTTATTGTTTGCACAGGTGCTAATAGTTTATGTAGCCTGTATACTTCAATTTTAAATTCATGTCGTTGTGCACCATTTTCTAATGGCTCCCTGTTTGTTGACTGAAAGAACCGGTCTGTCCCTTGCAGTTTTTGATTTTACCTGTTAATTAAAGGGACATCTGTTGGGACAAAGTTTTTGTAAAGCTTGTAATCAAGTAACTTTTTTGTTTGGTTTTGCATTGATTTCAGTTTTATTCACTTGAGTGGAATTTTGGTTTGCAAAATATACTTTTTCCTCTCTTGTTTGTAAACTGAACACTGCAGTGTTGGATTAATCCATGGGTATGACAAAATGAAAGGTCTACTTTTGCTGTTCAACATAAGGAAAGGCATAAAATAAGCAGTGAGTTATTTCTGGTATCATATCAACCTAGAAGTCATGTCACATAGTTACCAGATGTGGCCTGGGCAAATGCAAGCAGTGTTCCAGTAGGACTTTGTCTTGTTCCAAACAGCCTTATTGGTTATCTGTAGATGTGAGTCACTAACTGAAAATTTGACTTGGAATGTGAATGCTTTTTCAAGTACACAGTGTGTTTGTTTCATTACTCAACCTAACCGTCCTGACTTCCTCTTGCAGGTAGCTGTAAGGAATGTACCCATGACTGGCTCTATTAATCATGTTGTGGTACAGCTTCCTCATGTTTTCCGGAGGCTGGAATCTGATAGCCTAATTTCCGTAATAGACGCAAGGTAACTTGTCATCGTGACCTTTTTGCTATGTCCCCATGCTTGCAGTTTCAAATGTGGTGCTTGGTTAGTGGACTCTCTAAGAAACATTTGGATGCCTATTTTGCTGGGATCCTTTGACCCTAGCTGACTTCCTGCCCCTTGGGCAGGGGGCAGGACTCCATGATCTTCCAAGGTCCCTTTCAGCCCTAAGATCTATGAATGTAGCAGATTGTCTAGAACACAGAGTCTATATGCTTTTTTTTAAGTGAGGGGGGGAAAAACCCAAAAATAAGTGTGCTCTTGTTGCTCCTCTGATGCAGTTAAATGCTGCATATTCTAGCCCTGGTTTCTTCCTTTTTGCTGAGTCCTCACTTCCCCTTTTAAAAGAGAGAAAATGATGCTGTGGTGAAGGTAGTATGATGGTATTGTTTCACTACCATAGCTGTGAATTTAAACTTCTTCAAACTGGCTTAAGATTTCCAGGGTTGAAGACTTTCTTGACTGTGTCCTAAAATAATAGAGGTTTTGTTTGATCAAAACCTTTTTATTCTCCAGATCATTTATATGATGAAAGGCTGAACATTCACTTGATAAGACAGATTTGCATTTTCCTACTTCAGGTTCCAGTTCTTTATTGACAAAGTGCTGCCTGAGTACCGTGACGCAGTCATGTCCCATACTCTTATTTATGTTCCATCGTATTTTGACTATGTTCGTCTTCGCAACTACTTCAAGAAGGAAGAGCTGAATTTTACGTACACCTGTGAATACACCAAAAAATCTAGCATCTCCAGAGCAAGACAGTTCTTCCTCAAGGGAGAGAGGCAGTTCTTACTTTTTACTGAGCGCTTTCAGTTTTACAAAAGGTAAGCCCTGGGTCATATTTTGATCCAACTTGTATGCACATACAGTTCTGGGGCAGAGCCTGGCCCAGAGTGAATTCTCTAGCCTCAGACTTGCACTCACTGATGACTTGTGCTGTTTCATCTGTCTGTCAAATCTGTTTGGTGTTTTTTCAGCTTGATGTAGGAAATGTCTGAAATGCTAACTTTAAAAAATTACAGATATCCCCTTGAAGAATTAATGATGCCTTCAGGCTTGTAGTTTTCCAGCACTCTTGATTCCCAATGAAGTCAGAAGGAATGCAGCACTATGCAGTACATACCTAGCTATATATAATATAGTACCTTTTGCCACAGTTGGCATCTGTGTCAGGATAATTTCTTTTGCCTCTGGAAAGGAACAAAGGACTTGTTCCAAGACAGAAGCACAATCAAAGCATTTTCAGAAAGACCAGAAGAGGAATTCTTCTTGAAACTTCTTGTGGAATGTAGTTTGGAAGCACAAAATTACTGAAGTAGGATTCTAGTTAGGATTTCAAGGTTTATGGGATCTTTTACAGAGCACCAGTGACCAGGGTCTGTTTAAATCAGATTTAAAGATGGCAGCTGTGGATGCAGCTGGAAGCATTGCCTCAAGAAGAGTGTGCTATGCAAATGGGCAAACAATTTTTGTATATGTATGCATATTCATGTGTATGAATGTTGAATGTGCCCACGAGAAACTAAAGCTACTTTTTGCTGAATCTGCTAATGGTAATCAATGCACAGTTTTACTTTATGTTCATAATATAGCCTGTGCTTGCCAACCTAGCAATACCTTCGCACACTTGTGGCTGGAGTCATTCATTTCTGAATGCCCTTGGACAAACATAACGATATTTATTCTGTTCCATGAGTATATCTGTATATATGAATGTATCTTATTTATTTATTTCACGCACACAATACATTTATGATACAATAAAATGCCAAATCGCCTACACAGACAGACAGATATCTTTGTAGGTCATTTGACATTATAAAAATGGTATGGAAAACAACTTTCCTGAATGTAAGGTAATCACTTCTATATCCTTTGAATTTTATAGTATCCTGCAGCTGTCTCTTCAAGATCATCTTGCTGTTCTGAATTGAACAGCTCCTCCTAGCAAGTTTTTTTTTTAAGGTTTTATTTTCTTTTTCTTTTCTTTTTTTAAGTTGTGTTTCCATACTCTGGACCCTTGCTCATTTTTAAAATGTAACTTTTTTGGTTAAAACGCTATTCAAAGTAAAAATCCAGGACTGGCAATAACGCTTAGCACTTCCTATTGCATTTTAGCGGGCAAAGTGAATACAGTGGAGCTCCCTTACAAAAGAGGCTGAATTCATCAAGGAGCTTTACAGCCTTTAATGAATTAATTCTCAATTCTTCATTTGGCATGTAAATGAAATGTCAGAAGTTAGAACTTCAGACTTGCTGGCTCCCAAGTCTTGTGCTTGATACTGTAATCCCTGTGGTGACTGTTGTAGAATGCAGAGTGCCTAGTCTGACAGCCCATCTAGTCAGTCATTTAAAGGACATTTTTTCTCTTGACCATGATCTGGAGGGGTGTGGGGAGCATTGCAAGTAAGCAAATGTTGGATTTTTAATAAAACCCCCAATATTCTGCCCTGTAAGCAACAAGTGTAGGTAGTTGGAGCTTACTCAGTCCTGACCAGAGTCAGGGGGAAAATGATGGCTTTCTATCAAAAATGCAGTTTTTATCAAAATAGCATAACTTTGGACTGGGTTTTAGATGGAGTTCCAAAAAGTCGATTTGAGTTTGGGAGTTGATGGTGCTGAGCACTTTGCATGATTTAGACTCTTAGTTCTGTTGTCACAACATCCTAGGTTTAAGTGGATGCACTCACTTTGTGAGTTGAGGCATGCAAGAGGCTGAAGGCCATTCTCCCAGTTCCTACAAGTTACAGTGAGAACTCTGAGCTTCACAAAACTAAGCCCCTGATATACTGCTTCACATTCATAGATGTGTAGATAGCAGATGCCCGTCATTGTGACAACACTTTTTTTTTCTTTTAATACAGATATACAATACGAGGGATCAGAAATCTCATTTTCTATGAGCTACCAACATACTCCCATTTCTACAGTGAGATCTGCAATATGATGAAGGCCAACAATGGAGAGGAAGCTACTTGGACATGTACTGTTCTTTATTCAAAGTACGATGTGCAGAAACTGGCTGCTGTTGTGGGTATAGAGCGTGCTGCTCAGATGCTGCAGTCTGACAAAAGTGTGCACCTCTTTGTTACTGGAGAAAATGAATAAGCAAGCCTATGAACCACGCTGTGTGTATGGACTTGGGTCTTTTTTCCTAACACACTTTTTAATGTTGTTTCTTAATATTAAGTGTTTAATGAATTTTCTCTACCTCCTTCTCCTCCTCAAGTATTTTCCTGGAATTAATTTTAAAGAGTTAATTTGTACATTTAAATATTCTGATTTAAAGCAGTGATGGAAACAAAATAAGCGTATAAGATTTTTTCCTCCCCACCCCTTTGTTGATGCTGGTGATTCTCAATCAGTGTGCTGAGGCACCCTGGGGTGCCACGAGATCTTTTTGAAGGAAGCCATGAGGTGTAAGGAACTGAGCAGGTGCAGGGAGGTAAGTGCAGACTCGCTGGCTCCTGTTCCACCCCTATTGCCCAGTGTCTCTATGAAGAGGTAAGCGCTGTAATAAATTTATTTTTTGCTGCTGCTCATTTAACAAAGTCTTACGTGGGGGTATCTTGCATCAAATAAGGTTGAGAGCCACTTGTTTAAGTGAACAAGGTAGATTCCAGATTTGAGTTTGAACTGCTTTTCCCCTATGTGTTCTGTCTGCATATTTACTAAATGGTCCTGGTGTGAGAAGTACCTTCTGTCAGATCACTTCACTCCATTTTTCACATACCCTGTCAGAGAATCTCTACTTTCTTTCAGCGAAGGCAACTTCCATTTTCTTGTTTTGCAGGAAGGTAATGAGGGTGCATCCAAAGAAGTTCTACCATGCTTACGCTCCATGTTGCCCTCCGTGAAAGAGTGGTATAGGTGAGCCTTTTGACGAGGAACCACCTATAGCCCAAGTATATTGCTGCATCAGTAGCCTTGAAGAATGGACTGGGTTCTGAGCCCAAGGGTCTGCCTTTTTACACTAAATGGTCCCCACCTTACCCTACCCCAGTCATTCTCAACTAGGGTGCCACAAAGTCCTTTTAAGGGTGCTGCACAATATTAACACAGTTAGTATGCAAATACCTACACATAATTGACATGGTAAACCCAGAGACTGCAAGTAGGAATCCATAATGTCCAAAACATTCTGACCTGTTGAGATCTTTGGAAATGTCCTTGTTGAGTAGCCTTATAGAAACAAAGTCCCTAGAGCTGTTTGCTTTCTTCTGGGGCTAGACACTAATTGCTTCTGGCTTATGGACCTCTTCTCTTTAGCCCAGGAGGTTGAAGTTCTCTCTTTCCTTTTCAAAAACTGACACAGCAAATCTCTGTTCAGTGTCATTTCTCCCTTCCCTCCTGTTTTCCAGACTTGACATGGATGAATTCTTGTTGGGCGCATGAGAGCATCTGGGGTTAAGTATTCTCTCCGCCAGCTATAGCCATCACTGGTGAGAATAGTTGACCTCCAAGGAAGCTAAAGTGGGGGATCTATTTAGGAAGAGAAAAGGATGTGATACTGCTGCTCTACTTGCTATACTTTAAAGCAGCAGAAAGGTTATTGGCCAGAGTCTTAACCTGAAGGGCTTTCTCCTGTTCCCAGTGACTAGGATGAAAATAGAATCAAATTGTGTGGGGGTTTTTTTGTTTGTCTGTTTGTTTTTGTTTTTAATCAACTATACAAATATCTTCCATGTTATTTCTCCCCGCCACCCTCCTTTTTTCCCTTTATTGTAAGGAAAACACTCTGAAGAAGTAAGTCCTCTTGGCCAAATTGCAAATGAATGAGAGAAGCATACGTGCATGTGTGACACTTCTAGAGATGATTTGTTGATGATAAATATTAATTAATTGGTTGTTAATGTAGTGATACATTCTGGATCTTTGCAGTGCCCAAGTGAAACCCCTGAACCCATTACAAGCCTGATATACTGTCAGCTGTAAAAAGCACATGAAGTGGGATTTATAGCACTCACTTGCTCCAGCTGAAGCTGATGTTAGAATTTTGGTGTACTTTGGTGGGAGATAAAGTAGGTCAATACAAAATGCACTAGAAAATACTACTCTTAAACTAGATTTAACGCTGCATGTGGCTCTTTAAAGCCTTGTATCTGTTGGAGTAAGTGGCACCTTACCCATTAAAATCAGCATTTCTGTGTTGCAGTGAGTGTCAGTCCACATATACTTGAAGGAGAAGGGGTGTGTTCTGCTTTCAGCAGGTTTGATGCAAACTTGCTGACTGTAAGCACTGCATCAATGACTTATCTCTGTGATTATCAGTGATTCCCCTCCCTGGCCCCTGAAACATTTTTAGTTGCATGGAGCTTTAGTAGGAGCACTAAGGAGACCAAGTTACCACTGTATGAGTTTGGCCCTTCTTGTATTAGGGAAGTTGCTCAGACTATGACCAGTAATTTAAAAGTCTTTGCTAGGAAGAGGTAACCTCTAAAAGCAGGTCAATTCTTAATCTCAGCCACCCTCGTGTAACTCTGCCGTGACTACGTTTAAAATCTGGCTGCATGTTGCATCTAGTTTTCTGCATGGTTTTTCTTTCTCGGCACTAGTTACTGAAGTTGAAATGACCCTAAGGTACCTGACGTATAAATGGAATCTAACCCCATGCTAATAACTGGCATTTTATTTTCAAAATGGTTTAAAGATTTAATTGTACATTAAAGACTTAAGTGCACATTATTGTGGCACAGAAGGACATTCACCTATCAAGCAGTTCAGTAAATGCACAGCTGTTGTGTAACTTCTCATCTTGAGCCAGAAACAAATTGTGTCCAGTGGCTCCTGAGCTACCATTTCAAGGCCCTGATGCTGGCTTAAAATATTCTGTGTTTATAAGTACCTTAGGACCTTCTCTGTACTGGGGAGATGAATTTGACAGTACTTGCATTTAAAAAAAAAAGACTTCTGACCTGAGAGAGTGAGCTGTCTTACCAGGCACTGGGATTTCCTGACGCCAGCTGCCAGTGTAGTAGCGCTGAAGGTCTGCATTAGTGGTTAGCCTGGGGAATTCCAGTTAAAGGTTAAAAATAAACACAGATAAGGAATTCTTCTTTGAGATCTTTGCAGTGACTCTTCTAGCATTTGAGAAGTCCAAATAATTGATCACTGGTGGAAGTTCTAGTTGTGTGTGCATGTGAACATTGTTCCTTTCACTAATGAGCTCTGTTGCAATGTATCTCGCATCATTATATATAAATATAAATAAAACCAGGATAATAGGTTTGTCAAGCCTTGCTGCAGGATGCGAGGCCATACTTCAGGTGGCTAAGGAGCTGCTGGGGCCATAGAGCTGGGGAAACTGAACTTGGAGCAGAAACGATTAGGATATTGTAATCCATGCGAGAGAGAACTATAGCAGCCTTATTAACAAAAGTGGAATCAACAATTCTTTAAGAGTCATGCAGACTGTATTAGTTATGCTGTCTTGGCTTTAAACTTAAAACCTCATAGAAGTAAACTCTTTAGACCTGGTTGCCAAGCATTCCCGCTGGAATGGTTGGTTCTACAGCAGGATTGTCGGGAAGCATAAATAATGTATTTCTCACATACTACACGCCCTCAAATAAGACATGGGCCTTGTTTTTAGAAGGCCCATGTACAAAAATATTTTTCCAGAGTCTTGACAGAGAGTTGGCTTTTTTATGAAGAGGCTGTGCTGCAAAATGACTGCCTCTGCTCTCTGGGACAGCAGCAGGAGGTGTGGAGTCCACTGTTAATCATTTTGCAACTATTACTGAATTGGTTAACAGTGGACTTGGCTTGTCCTGCTTGCTGTCCCAGAGGGAAGGGGCAGCCATTTAGTAGCACAACTTCTCTTTGCTTCTACACTAGTGAAAAAATCAACTTCCCTGCTTAAGACGGGTATCCCAACTTTGAAGGGCTGATGTTGGGGGTTTCATGTGGTTTGTCAGTAAATATGGTAGCACCATGTCTAGAAACATTTTTAGTCAAAGACTAAACAGAGGTTCAGATGGTCTAAAACCAATCACGAAACAGCACTGGGCACAGTAAGCTTATGCTGCTTCACAGTGCTGTAGTGAAATGTCCCCTATGCCACAGGTGAGATCTCTGCCTCCACTCCAGCCCTCCTATGCAAGTATGGGGTAAAGAGACATTAAACTGTGTAACTTGCCTGGGTGTAGCACAGAGGCCTTGGGGATGAGTGGTAATGCTTTGTCCAGAAGTACCTCTTCACGTGCCCTGGTGTAGAGGAGCTAGGGCTTCAGTGGTCATGTTGCAGGGGTCTGAGTGCATAGCATTGTGCAGTTTCCAGTCATTGCTGCAACCTGTATGAAGGCCAGGAGAAGTTGCTGTACCCTAAATAGATCTCTAGGGCTGCCTGCCTGGAACAGCCCAGAACAGCTGCACTGTATCTGCCACACTCATCCCTCCTAAAGCCAAAACATGGCTTTGTGTTTTTTCTTTTCTGCTTCTCTCACTCTTTTTTTCCTCTTGAACTTCTAGGTGCGCTTCCCTCCTCTCTTCCTCCTTCCCCCCATGGGACTGGAACAAGCTAGAATAGGAAGGGCACAAAATAAATATAAAACTATTAGAAGCATCTTCTACACCTGAAAGAAGTACAACACAGCATGTTATTATACATATTTATTATTGTATTTATATTCCGAATGTGCCTCTCATAACTTGGGAGTGAACAGCATTTGGTAGGTGTGACACTTAAAATCCTTGTCCGTGGTGCTGAACCAGACGGGCAAGACCAGTTCCTACAGGGATGGATGCTTTTTAAATATCTGGAGAGGCATGGCCTATTAGTTTCTAGTTGTTCTTGGTTCTGAGACATGAACAGTAGTGTACTTCCAGGAATTGGACTGAGCCCACCACTTCTATATGAAAAGCTAAATACCAGAGGGATTTGCTTACTGCCCTCTTTGGACAAGAAACCTAGGAGTGGAAACATTGGAATGGTTAAAGCTCTGGCTGGTATCTGGAGGAGAAGAGATTGTTTGAGTTATGTAAATGGGATTCAGGGATCTTCAGAAAACCAAGTGTCAAGGAGTGAGCTACAGGGCAGGGAAAAAGCAACATTATAGGACAAAAATAGGACAATAACAGGGAAGCAATACAGTACATAATTATGCCATTGTAACTGAGAACAGAATTTGGCCTCTAGTCTTTCAGATGAAACAGGAAAAACACACCCAGGACCTGTCTTCTCAACACAATATACCAATGTTTCTGGGCCAAATTCTTTTCGGCTACACTGGTGTAAAGCTGCAGTAACACCATTAAACCTGTTTGAAACCCGTAGTCACTGCATGCTTACATCCATATAACAACACTGCTTGGTACTGTGGGCCAAAACTTGAAAAAGTATAGCTGGTACCTTATTATTATGTCTTAGGCAGTTATCTCTGTTATTTACTTGTACTAGGTTTTGGATATAGAAAGACATTATTGCCATTTAATTAATGGGTTAGCAAAGAAGACAAGAATGTATGATTCTAGCTGTACACCTTCTTTTTCCATCAGAGAAAGGAACACTGAATCATGGATTTAAGGAGCTACTCTAAGCCATTATTTGAATCAGCCCAGTATAATCACTGATGTGAATGTCAGTAAAGAAGTATCTAAATGAGAATTTTTGTGTTTTTTAGACTTTTAAAAGGCCTTTGACAAGGTCCCATGGAAGAGACTACTGAAAAAGCTATGGGCCAGAACCAATAAAGGGCTTAGGCACCCACAGTGGGACTGAAGCAGAATATAGGCATATAACAGGGAGACTAATGCTCCTGTTACTTTAAGGGAAAATTTGTGGCAGGCACAGGCCAGGCAGCAGAATGAAAGTTAGCTGCAAAGGAGTAGGCAACCAGGGAGCACTGTTCCTATGGCAGGGAGCTGCACATTAAGGAAAAATGGAACAATTGCAGCCAGCTCACTGGCTGCAAGAAGGCAGTCAATTAGGTGCCAAAGACTAGGAGTGCCTAGTTGCAGAGGTAGCTCTACTTCCATAAGGGAACAGGGCAGAACCTGGACAGGCAACAAGGAAGCAGCAGTAGCGGTAACTGTAAGCTCCCTTGGAAATTAGATAACAGGTCCTGATGAGCAATCCCTGCAGGTGGTGGGGAGAGTCTCGCCTGACCTGCAGGGCTGCTTGCCCTGAGGGCTGCAAGCTACTCAAGGAACCTGGGTGATTAGTGATCATCACCTACTGGAATTCACTATCCAGTGCGGGGTGTCAAAGGCCTGCAGCAAGGCAGTAGCTCTTGACTTCAGGAGGGCCGATTTCAGTGAGTTAAGGAGATTAGTGGGAGAGGCACTGAGGATAAGAGAGTTGGGAGTCCAAGACAAGTGGTTGTTCCTTAAGGAGATGATCCTCCAAGCCCAAAGAGTGACAGTCCCAACACGAATCAAAGCGGGCGAGAGTGCTCAAAAGCCCCCATGGCTCACCAAAGGCATTCAGGAACATCTGAAAGCTAAAAAGGAGACATACACCTGGTGGAAGGGAGGGGCTATCACCAAGGAGGACTATACCGCTGTTGCTTGAGACTGTAGGGGGGCTGTTAGGAAGGCAGAGACAGAACTAGGACTAGCAACCAGGATCAAAGGTACTAAGAAGTCCTTTTTTAAATACATGTGGAGTAAAAAGAAGGCATTGGTTAACATGGGGCCCCTGCAGGATACGCTTCACAATCTGGTGGTTGCACCAGACGAAAAAGCTGACCACTTTAACAAATTCTTTGCCTCCCGTTTTTCTGAGCAGGGACCGGGACATCCCCCGCTAACTGGGATTCCGGACGGACTCAGGAGAGGCGCAGCCAGGCCTAGGGTCAGGGAGGGACCTAGTTAGGGAAATTCTGGTGGGGCTGGATGTGTTTGAATTAGCAGGTCCAGATGATCTCCACCCCAGGGTGCTGAGGGAATTGGCAGGGGTCATTGCAGGATCCTGGGCACGGCTTTACAAGCACTCGTGGTGCTCTGGCCAGGTGCCAGAAGACTGGAAAAGGGCCAATGTCCCCATTTTCAAAAAAGGGAGGAAGGAGGACCCAGGTAACTATAGGCCCATTAGTCTTACCTTGGTCCTGGGGAAGCTTTGAGAAAATTATCCATGAACACATCTGCGAGGGGTCAGCAGGGGAGATTATGTTTAGGGGCAACTAGCATGAGTTCATTAGAGGCAGATCCTGTCAGACCAACCTGGTTGCCTTTTATGACCAGGTCAAAATCCTTGGACGCAGGTGTTGCTGTGGACGTGGTCTTTCCAGACTTTAGGAAGGCCTTCAACACTGTCTCTCACCACATTCTCATTAAAAAATTAGGCGACTGTGGCATCAATGCCTACAGTCAGATAGGTCACAAATTGGCTAGAGGGCTACACCTAGAGAGTGGTGGTGGACGGGTCATTTTTGACCTGGAGGGATGTGGGCAGTGGAGTCCCCCAGCGCTCAGTCCTCGGGGCCCGTACTGTTCAACATCTTTATCAGCGACTTGGACAAGGGGATGAAAAGCACCTTGTTCAGATTTGTGGATGACACGAAGATATAGGGAAAGGTGGGCATGAAAGAAGGGAGGGACAGGCTACAACTAGATCTGGACAGGTTACAGGGGTGGGCGGATGAAAATAGGATGGGATTCAATACTGACAAGTGCAGGGTACTGCACCTAGGGAGAAAGAACCAGCAGCATATGTATAGGTTAGGGAACTCCCTTCTTATCGGCGCACAGGCAGAAAGGGATCTTGGAGTCATTACTGATTCTAAGATGAA
This sequence comes from Alligator mississippiensis, assembly GCF_030867095.1. NCBI lineage: Eukaryota > Metazoa > Chordata > Crocodylia > Alligatoridae > Alligator > Alligator mississippiensis. Next base: position 191,826,274 of record NC_081824.1, on the reverse strand, counting down.
CATGAGCCACTAACATGAGGACGTGGTCAGTAAGGCTAATCGCACCTTGTCATGCATCCACAGATGCATCACGAGCAGGTCCAAGGAGGTGATCCTCCCCCTCTATGCAACCCTGGTCAGGCTGCAGTTGGAGTACTGCATCCAGTTCTGGGCACCGCACTTCAGGAGGGATGTGGACAGCATTGAGATGGTCCAGAGGAGGGCCACTCGCATGGTCAGGGGGGCAGCAGGGCAGGCCCCCTGCTGCCCCTACAAGAGGCTAAGGGACCTGAACCTGTTTAGACTCCACAAGAGAAGGCTGAGAGGGGACCTGGTGGCCATCTGTAAACTTACCAGGGGGGACCTGCAGGGAATGGGACAGTCCCTGTTCTCCTGGGCACTTCCAGGAGTAACTAGGAATAATGGCCACAAGTTGATTGAGAGTAGGTTCAGGCTAGACATCAGGAAGCACTACTCCACAGTCAGGGCAGCTAGGATCTGGAACCAGCTTCCAAGGGAAGTGGTGCTCACTCCTGCCCTGGGGGGTCTTCAGAAGGAGGCTAGATAGATACCTAGCCGGGGTCGTTTGACCCCAGCATTCTTTCCTGCCCATGGTGGGGGGTCAGACTTGATGATCTGCTCGGGTCTCTTCTGACCCTACCTACTATGAAACTAGGAATGAGCTCTACATTCAAGGAACCACAGCTGAGAGACTTTCTGGGAGGTGGCTGCCATGAAGACTGTAATTAAGGGATTAAAGGCTTACAAAACTAGGATCTTTAAATAGCCAGTAGGCTTACAACTTGTGTGGTAGCCTGTGTGCTTATGTTATAACTGGTGGACTGGGTGGGACTGATGGGAGAGGTTAGGAGGTCCCAGTGGTGCCAGAGTGGCACACAATGGTTTTGGGGAGCCCCGCCAGGGGCCAAGATGCAAAATAGGCTTACTTCCCCTGGCAGGAACCTAAAGTGGAGGGGGGGGGGCGGGGGGGGGGAGAGAGAGAGAGAGAAACTAGAGAGCAGTGCCCCAAGGGGTGAAATCACAGCCTGAGTGGGGCAAGGACTAGGCCTGGGGGCTTTTTGCACAAATTGGGTGAGAATAAACAGGGCCAGGGAGCCTGTAGCCCAAGGGGTGAGAACTAGGGCCAGAAACCCAGGAGGGGCAAAAGAACAAAGAAATAGAAGCCTGAACCCTAGGAGGGGCAGTGGCTGATGCTCAGAAGCCTGAGCCCCAGGAGGGACAGAGCCTGAGAAAAGGTAAGGAGGCCTGAATGGGCTGGAGCACAGATTGGGGGCTGAGCACCCAGTGATGAGTGGCTGGTAACACCTGCAAGGCATGGGTATGGCTGAAGGGGAGGTTGGAGGCCATGGAAGCCCATGAGGCATCTGGTGTCCTGGGGGCCTGTACAGACCAGGATGGTCCATGTAGCATTAAAGATAGATCCAAGAGGAATCCACTGGCCAGAAGGCAGGCCAAGGTTCACTCTAAGACCTTTGGACAGCCTCCCTTTTCAAATCTATTACGAACAGCAAGACATGGCAGGAGAGAACAAAGGGAGGGTAGCTTAGAGGCAGAGCTAGGCAAGAGCTATTTGACCACCGGGTGGTGTCACAGCTGCCTCTGGGGCCTGGTCTGTATAAGGCAGCTGAGTTCAAAATGGCAATCCAGAAACCCCTATTCAGCTTCCAGTAGTTTGTGGAGAGGGTTATGCTTCAGTGGAGATTCATTCCTTGATGTTCCCTAGGTGCCTTGAATGGCACTTCCGTGCATGTCTCAGAACTGTCCCATTCTTGAAAGGTCTGAGCACTAGGTCACTTGAAAGGCTCAGCACTAGCTCACTTCTAAACCCAAGCAGGAGCAATGGTTAATTTTCATAATAGCAAAAAGTTACTAGGAGGGTGCCTCAAAGTTTAGTACTTGGTCCTGTATTTTAACTCCCTGGAAAGTGGGTTTTGCAGCAGGGAAGCACAATTTGCAAATGACAAAGCTATTTGGGTTACTCAAGTGCAGTAAAGAATATGAGGAACTTTATGAGAGTCTCGGAGAGCTAGATACATGGGTTACACAGAATGCTGTGTCAACAGATACAAAAGTAGTTCATGTTGAAAAGCAAAATTTAAACAGTTCATTCTTGTTTTAACTGCTTCAGCTCAGGAAGAGACCTGAACAGACAGCTCAGTCTCTGCAGCTGGGGTTATAAAAATGAACAGTCATAGGATATATCAAGGGATGAAAACTAATACTGAAATTATACACCTGTATATAAATCAATGGTGGATCTTCACCAGGAACTATTAGTCTCCCTGAACTCATTCTTTTTGACATGTCAAGAGTGACTAAAGGGATCAGAGGTCTGGGAGAGCTATTGTAAGGAGAGAGTTGCCTATAAGAAGAGATGAGAAAAAGGAATGGGGGTATATGAAAGAAGAAATGGCCTTGAGAAAGTAGATCAGCCCCTTCTGTTCTCTGTTCCCAAGTACAATGGGAGAAGGGGCAGGGAGGGGGGCATTCCATGAAATTAACAAGTGAGAAATTCAGAGCCAACAGAAGAAATGAAATGCTTCTTCCCAAGTGTGATGAGGCTGCAGATCTCATTGTCAGAATGGCCCTAAAGCCAACAATTTAGCAAGGTTCAAAGAAGTTTAGATATTTATATGGATAGCAAGAATAATCAGAATGATGAGTGTTAGTATGATCGTGCAGTCCAGAAGACCCTAAACCACCCGATTCAAACGTTCAACCCTTCTCTCACCTTGGGCTATTAAAAAACTCAACATGGAAGACAGGTCATCCCACCTCAGCCTAAAATGAGGTATCCTGGGGCTTCCCTGAAGCACTTGGTGCTATTGTAATTGCTGCGTGGTAGGGCTGGAATATTTTCCCACCAAGGGCTGCGTCTTAAAGGTATAGTTTCCCCTCCCAAACCAAGTCTTTCCTGATGCAGTCCTTGTATCTGGGTATATGACCATATAAATATGCCAGGTTTAAGGAAAGGGGATGAAATGTAATTATCATGCAGCTTTATAGCTCACTCTCTTCTTGCTGTGCTGTTTGTTTTCCTCTCTAAGAGCAGGACATTGGGTATTAATAAACATAATCTCCTTTTGTTGTCTGAAGTCCCCACTGTTCTAATTTGTCCAGGTCACTTTGTAGTTTGATTCTAGTCTCTGCAGTGTTTGCTACTCATCCACCTCTGGAGATGTGAGCCGATTTTATTAAGGTGAAATTTATAAATAAAGCAAAAACCCAGACCAGATTTAGGGCCTGATTTAGGTCCCATTAAACTCCACAGTAAGGTTTCCAGTAAATTCAGTGGGATTGTGATTAGATCTATAGAAAGAAGGTGTCATTACATGTCTTTAGTTCCTGTGCAGTGGCCCAGAGGAACATTTCCAGCCCACACAAAGCAGCTCTGCTTGGAGGCTGATACATTAACATTTGAAACTTCGTAGGAAGCTGGAACTGTTGCCTATTTCATGAGTGAATGCAGAAATTGGTACCTGTTTTACACTTAATATACCACTTGGCTTTAGGCTTGTGTTTTTAATGAACAAAAAAGGAGGAGCTGGACCTCAGAAGCAGAATAAGATTTTGATTCTAAACAGACGTATATGAGAGAATATGGGCCACCTGCTCTGTGCATCTAAATGCATTAAAGAAAATACTTTGAATCAGCAGTGTGTTTTCAAAGCAAAGCTGTGGAAAGCATTTGAAGGTTGCTGAGGGTGCTGAAGGTGGTATTACAGCCATTGATTTCGGGAGGTGGCAAGTCGGTTCAAGGAACACTGGATCCATGACATTACTGATGCTGATGCAAGTGAGTAAGGAATGAACATTTAAACGACAGGATGGCTCAAGGGATAGAGATGCAAATTGATCATTTTCTGAAATAAGAGGTTTGCTGTTGGAGATCTAGTAGAGCTGGCTGAAGCCATTAGCTTCCAGAACTGCATCTCACGTCAAAGTAGAGACATCAAAGAAGATAAAACCAAAATTATTGGCTTTTTTCTCCAGATGGTTTGTATGCAAGTCTTGGAGCAATCTTTTAATCAGTAAAAAGAAGAAATTAATACGTTCCATGTTAACTGAGAAACACTTTTAGGGGAGGCATGGGTGGATCTAGAATTTTGAAAGGGGGTGGGGTATAGATATGGTGCATTATCACATATAACACACTACATATTTTTTTTCCAGGTAAAAAGAAACTAGAAACTTTATGACTTGTTTGGGGTCTAGGGCTATATTATTCAGTTTAAGATCAAAGCAAAAACAAATACAGCTTTATTGGAATGTGCATTAATTTGCTATATCATACATTTTGAATTGAGAAACAACAAATTAGGCAAAAATAATCAAAACTGGTTGTTCCTTCAGTTCTGTCAGCATTATAATTAAATATTCATCTCTTTCAGATTCATAAAACTAAATCAAGCCTTGAGCATCTTGACAGTGCATCCAGTACTTCACTGAAAGTTATTTCCATGCTCAAGTTACTGTTCGCCCAAGTTAATGTTCTTAGAGTGTTAAGAAAACAGTCTGCAGGGCTGTGAAGTAGGAACTACACTACCAGGAGAATCTAAAATACCAAAATTGCAAAAGAAAATAGATTGATTACTGGAATACTAATACCGTTAATAAGGAGAGAGGGTCATTAACTCCTGTCAATTTAGACACAGGTTGATATTTTCACAAATGTCCAATGATTTTAGGTGCCAACTTTAGGGGGGAAAAGGAGTCCAGGGGCATGTGTTTATTCTTTGAAGAGACTATATTAAGGCCACAAGAGCATAATGTTCCAATGTGAAGAAAGGCTAGGAAGCATGGTAAGAGAACTTGCTTGGTTAAACCTGGGGATTTTTGATGACTCAATACAAAAAATGGAATCCTGCAGAACACAGAATTTTGACCATACTACTGAGGATGAATAGAAGAGAATAGTGCACAAGACAGGCCAAGGCACAAACTAAGAGCAAGCAAGAAACAAAAAGCAACAAAATTCTAGAAATACGATAGAAACAAAAGGAAAGCCAGGGAAAGTGTGGGACTCATTGAATGGAGGAGGGGGATTTAATAATGGGCCATGTAGAGAAAGCTAAAGTGCTTAATGCCTTTATTTAGTTCTGTCCTCACAAACAGCAATGGTGAACATTGCTATCATCAATGGGGCTGGGTGGAGTGGCGCAGGTAGTTACTCAGCCTAGAGTAGAAAGAATAGGTTAGGGATTACTTATATAGAATCATAGAAAGTTAGGGTTGGAAGAGACCTCAGGAGCTCATCTAGTCCAACCCCCTGCTCAAGGCAGGACCATCCCCAACTAGATCATCCAGCTAGGGCTTTGTTGAGCCAGGCCTTAAAAACCTCCAAGGATAGAGATTCCACAACCTCTCTAGATAACCTGTTCCTGTGCTTCCCCACCCTCCTAATGAGAGTTTTTCCTAATATCCAACTTAAATATCCTTTGCTGCAACTTGAGACCATTGCTCCTTGTTCTGTCATCTGTCACTACTGAGAACAGTTTAGCTGAGGGGTGGGCTATTATTTTGGCTGAAGGGACGCTTACTGAATTTTGGTGAGCTGTTGAGGGCCACAAGGATAGCCCCACCTTCTGACAAGTGGCCCACCCCCTGGTTGCTATTTTGGGACTGGAAGTCCTGCCCCTAATCCCCGACCTTTCTCCCTAGAAGTCTCTCCCCTTGCCCTCAGAAGTACTCCTGGGGGGAGGGGCGGATTGCCATCTTTGAACCAGAAAAAACCCCCCACCAGGGTGAAGTCCTGTGCAATGGAGCCAGCTGACTTTCCTGCCCCTGCTGTGCAGGTCCTGGGACTTTGCCAGACACGAAGGGGAGCCCTGTGCAATAGAAGCGGGCTGGCCTGGCTGCACTCCTTGCCATCATGTGCAGTGCTGGTTGGAGCTGTGCTACTGGGTGGCAGTGCCTGCATGGGTCATGAGCACGCCGAGGGCCTGCTGCCGCCACCACCACCACCGCCACCGGGGGTTGTGTGCCATGGGGAGGAGGAGGAGTGTGTAGGTGGGGCCCCACACCTCCCCACCCTCTCTCACCCACACCCTATCTACCCAAACTCCATGCTACCGGCTCCCTTGGTGTGGGCTCTGCGCTTCCACCAGCCACAAGCTCTGTGCTCCTGCCCAGCTGCAGCTTCTCCTCCTCCCATCTCTACCATTTCCTTGCTGCTGCCTGGAGTGAGAGCTGCAGCAGTGAGATGAGGAGGAGCCACAGGATGCCAGGGAACCTGAGCAGGTCCCCCAGCAGCTGTAGCAGTGGCAGCAGCAGCCCCTCCAGGAAGCTGTGTTGTGGCTGGGCCAGGTCTTTCCACACAAGGGTTTGCACGAGGTGCGTGGGCTAGGTACAATTAGTTGATGGGTGCCCTGGTCCAGATAAAAGTGCCTGGCAGGCCAAATCTGGCCTGTAGGCTGTATTTTGCCCACCCCTGGTCTAGCCACATCTTTGGAACCACCCTTTAGGTAATTAAGGGCTGCTATCAAATCCCCTCTCAGTCTCCTTTTTTGCATATTAAATAAACCCAGTTCCCTCAGCCTCTCCTCAGAAGTCATGTGCCCCAGACCCCAAATTATTTTCATTGCTCTCTGCTGGACTCTCTCCAACTTGTCCACATCCTTTCTATAGTGGGGGGCCCAAAACTGGACACAGTGTTCCAGATGTGGTCTCACCAGAGCAGAATAATGTGGAATAATTATTTCCCTCAATCTGCTGGCAACACTCCTACTAATGCAGTCAGTATGCTGTTAGCCTTCTTGGCAACAAAGGCACACAGTTGACTCATATCCATTTTATTGTCCACTGTAACCCCCAGGTCCTTTTCTACAGAGCTGCTTAGCCAGTCAGTCCCCAGGCTGTACCAGTGCATAGGATTCTTCTGTCCTAAGTGCAAGACTTTGCACTTGTCCTTGTTGAACCATATGAGATTTCTTTTGGCCCGATCCTCCAATTTGTGTAGGTCACTGAATCCTAGCCCTACCCTCCAGCATATCTACTACTCTCCCCAGCTTGGTGTCATCTGCAAATGTGCTGAGGGTGCACTCTATGCCATCTTTGAGGTCATTGCTGAAGATACTGAGCAAAACCAGCCCCAGGACTGACTTCTGGAGCACTCCACTTGCTACTGGCTGCCCACTAGAAATTGAGCTATTGATTACTACCTGTTGAGCCCAACAATCCAGCCAGCTTTTTATCCACCTTAAAGTCTGTTTATCCAACCCATACTTCCTCGGCTTGCTTGCAAGAATGCTGTGGGAGATGGTATCAAAAGCCTTGCTAAAGTGAAGACATATTACATCCACTGCTTTTCCCACATCCACAGTGCCAGTTTTCTTATCATAGAAGGCAATCAGGTTGGTCAGGCATGACTTGCCCTTGCTGAATCTATGCTGACTGTTCCTTATTACCTTCTTCTCCTCCATCCTTAGAAATGGATTCTTTGAGAACCTGCTCCATGATTTTTCCAGGAACTGAGGTGAGGCTGACTGGTCTGTAGTTCCATGGATCCTCCTTCTTCCCTTTCTTAAAGATGGGCACTATATTTGCCCTTTTCTAATGATCTGGGACCTCCCCCAGTCACCATAAGTTTTCAAAGATAATGGTCAGAGGCTCTGCTATCACATCAGCCCATTCCCTCAGCAGCCTAGGAAGCATTGCATCTGGCCCCATGGAGTTGTACATGTCCAGCTTTTCTAAATAGTCCCAACCTGTTCTTTCGCTACTGAGGGCTGCTCATTTTCTCCCCAAACTGTGCCATTCATTGCAGTAGTCTGAGAGCTGACCTTGCCTGTAAAGTAAAAAAGGCATGGAGTACTTCAGCCTTTTCCTCATCATCTGACACTAGATTGCCTCTCCCATTAAGTAAGGGACCCACAATTTCTTTAACTTTCTTCTTGTTGCTAACTTACTTGTAGAAAAAGTGGATGTTTTCAAATCAATGAGGCCTAATGACATTTATTCTCTAGTGTGTAAGGAACTGGCTGGAGCAGAACCATGGGTTATCATCTTTGAGAATTTATGGGGCAAAGGTAACATTCTAGAAGACTAGAAAAGGCCTAGTATAGTGCCTATCTTTACAAAGGAAAAAGGAGAACCTCAGACATTATAGATCTGTCAGTCCCACTTCAATACCTAGAAAGATTCTTCAGCATTGTATTGATTTGATAACAAATGGTTAATGAGGACAGAGGATAACAAGATGGAAAATCGGCCAGCATGAGTTTGTCAAGAGCAAGGCATACGTAATAGACCTGATTTCCTTCTATGACAAGGTTACAGGCTTTGTAGATGTGTGGAGAGCAGAAGACGTGTATGCCTTGATTTTAATAAGGCTTTTTTTACACTGTTTTTTACCACATAAGGTAAAGAGATGTGGTCTAGGTCACAGATCTGCAACCTTTTACCACCATGGGCTGCCACTTGTAACCAAACCTTCACCATGGACTGTAGCTCTGCATTCCCCCCAAACAATCAGCAGATGATGTGAGGGGAATAAATGCAGGCACTAGGACCCTTGGGATGCATCCTCTGCTGCTTGGACTGCTGCTGATTCCTGACCTGCCATGGGCTGGATCCCGTCTTGTCATGGCCTGAATCTGGTCCTCAGTCCATAGTTTGCTGACCTCTGGTCTAGGTAGAACTACTGTAAGGTAGATGTTTATCTGGTTGGATAATCATGTTCAAAGAGTAGTCACACTTGCTTGGTGTCGGTCCAGGAGGATATTTCCCTGGTTTGGGTTTGTTTTAGATGAAATGAGACAAGAAGTGAGAATTGCCTTCTTCCCCCCTCCCCCCGCCAAATGTTTCAGTAAGCATATTTTTATGCATATTTAATATAAACAAATCTAGCTCCCAAAGGGGCATTTTGCTTATCAAACAACTTTCATGCTGCCAAAAAAAATTGGGTACAGAATCTCTGATCACCTGCAGAGGTCACGTTGCAGATCTTATTTTTTTCCTGCAATGTGCTTGTTCTACCTCTCTCACTTGGCTTTTTATTGAATGTGTAGATAAGTTCCCAACTGACCTGTCAAATTAGAATAATGCTAAGAAGTTTCAGTGATTCACAGCTGCGGATATGCAGAGCATTCAGTTCTTTTCTGGTACTGTGAGGCAATTAATGCAATTTGTGCTGTTTGACTGAGTGAACCATTTGAAATGAACCATTGAGCCATCTGTTCCTCCAGCTGACATCACGCATGTTAAGAGCAGCAGTTATATTTCTCTGGGATAGAAGCAGTGTGTTGTCACTAAAGAAAATTCAGGATTGGCTCTTTGCCTCCCTCTGGTAATCTTTAGAACAGTCTTTTCTTCATGCTTACCTCTGGCTCAGAACATATGCAGATAATTTTTGGGCTTCTGCTAATGACTCAGGAGAAGTGAAGTTAAGGCTCTGTCCGCTACTGAGAACCTTCAACTATGATATTTACTAGAGGTGCACTGATACATTGGTTTGATATCGGATCAATACCAATCTAAAGAAAATTGGCTGTATTGGAAATTGTCCCAATGCAGCCAATAATTGGGCCATAAATGCTCATACATTCATGTAGCCACAGCTGAGCACTCAGGCAGTGAGGAGCAGAGCTGCGTGCAGCTAGTAAGTCCGTTGTGATGGAAGGGGAAGGGAAAGGGAGGGGACATAGGGTGCAGATTAATGCCCCGTGGTAAAGGAGGGAGCAGGGGCAGGTGCTGCCCAACCTGGGTGTGGCAGGGCATGGGATGGAGCCACAGCTAATGGGGCAGCTCCCACTGCTTTTTGCACCTTGGGAGGGCATGGAGGAGGGGGTGTGCCCCTGAATCTGTGGGGTGGGCAGGCTACAGCTGTGAGCTGGAGCCAGGGCTGCGCAGTGCTCTTCTCAGTGGGGGCAGGGTTTGGGGCGGGACTACCCCCTCCTGGGGTGCATGCAGCGGCAGGAGCCACTCCCCCATCCCCCCCGACACCGTGGTTCTGTCTCATGCCCCACCCTACCCTGGCTGGACAGAGCCTGCCCCTGCCCCCTCTGTCACTGCTTGGGGCATTGATGCCCCCCCATGCCCCTTCCCTCCCCCCTCCCCTTCCGCCACACTGGACTTACCAGGTGCACGTAGCTGTATTGGATATTGGATCGGTATTGGCCGATATGCCTTCTTAAATGTTGGCTATCGGTATCAGGCCCCAAATCTCTATCAGTGCACCCCTAATATTTACTGATGTTTGTGAGAGACTTCAGTGGGATTTAGAGGCACTTGGTGCTTTTCTTCGTTAGACTCACTTATCCAGTCTAACCTGGATTACTAACATTGACACCTGTCAATGTGGTTTTCCTTTTGTCCTGTTCATTTCTGCATACTTCCATCTTGAACTGAGAGACCCATAAAGAGTCTCCCTTGAGAACAGTAGCTAGCAATGGCCACATCTAGTTTAGAAATTCTCAGCCTCTTCAGATAAGGAAGGACTCTCTTCCACACCCCACCCCTTCCACCCCCTCACCCTTTTGTAGCTATTGAGTCAGCCTTGAATCATGACATCGTGGTTAGAGTTGCCTGTAATAACTTATTAATATTATGAGTTGACCTGTGTTTACTGTAGGCAAATGTCAAATTAATTCAATAACAGGACAGTGAGGAAATGTCTAGGAATGGGTAGTTAGATCCATGTTTCCACTCCTTAGTAGCTACCTGGGGTGTGTTCCCACCTGTGCTGGCCCCAGGAGCCTTACCTGGGATCCTGGGGGCCTTCCAGGGCACCAACAGAGCCGATCCAGATGCTCAGAGCCTGGCCAGCAGCTAGAGCATACCTCTGGCTGGCCAGGCTCTGTTCCTGGCAGTGCACACTGCTGATATGTGCACTACACCACTTTTTGCAGCTATTTTTTTTTACACTGGGATCTCCTGGTGTCAAATTTTGGCACCAAGCTACAAATTAGCAGCAAGGTGAATGCTTACACATGCACTGCATGCAGTTTGCAGCACCTCAAACAGCTTTGAGGTGCTGCAAACTGCATGTGTGTGCTCATCTGGACACCCCTGGAGGACAATACAGTAACATTAGTTTGATGCCCAGACAGGTTTTCCTAGTAGTGATTTGGTTGTTGCTAAAAAGAGAGAGATGAAGGTAGCAATCTAATCTGTCTGGTCATTAGTTACATTGATCTGTACAGCATCTGAAAACATGAGGAATTGAGAGGTACAGATGGTCTGGCTGTTCACTCTCCCCTTCCATCCTGAGATAGAAGAAGCTTTGACTTTGCATTAAGCAAAATGGAAGATGGTTAACTGAGTCCTTGGGAAGGGTATGCCTAAGATTTCTAGAAAGGTTTCTAATCAAGAATGTTTTCTCTGTTTAAAAAAATGTCAAGTGAAATTTTGGTTTCTTTTCCAAGTAGCTTTGGTTTCTTTCTTGATTATGATTATTAAGGCTAAGACATTATTTGATTTCCCAAATCCCACATTCCCAGCCATGCTCTCTTTAACCCCCCTCACTTACCCTCCCTCCAACCCCTGGGGATAAGAAAGACCTATACTTGTTTTCCTTGGACTTTGCAAGAGGGCTTCATGTTACTTTGTATCAGCAAATCCTTGATAATAAAGGAGCAGAACCTGTCAAATATGCTACCAGATATGAAAACTGAGGCCACACTTGCACAAAAAATATGGAAGAAAAACACACCACTTATATTCAAATGCTTAATAATCTCAGCACCACATCCTGTATTCCAGACCGTGCATGTGGGCAGATCAATTTCCTGGCACAAAAGCCCACTGGCTCCCATAAAGTGACACCAGAATGGATTTGATCTAGTTATGCCATGATCATTTCTCCTTGAAAGTCATCTCTCTGCTATTTATACAGTGCACTATGCACGTTGGTCTTAGCCAGATGCCCACTGACTAAATGCTGAGAAATGTAAAATCTCCCAGATGCCATTGTTTTGTTTCAAAGGATATGGTGCATATTAGATACAGACAAATAAAAATATAGTAAGAAAACACAGATGTGCCATTTTACATTGCAGGTCTGCAGTTGCTGGTATATGAACAAAATGACACTACAAAAATAATGACAGCACCTGGTGAATAGAAATATTTTATTGTATTAGAGTATCTGTGTGCTTTGGCGGACAAGGCATTTTCTTACTTCTATGTTTGCTATAACATTACTCACTATAACACCCTACTGTTTTCTTAGAGCATGGTTTTGTGATCTCTCTGTTGTAGAGGGACCCAGGCTGAGCAGCCACACGGGGGTAGAGCTGGGTGCTGCATGTTCAACGGGTGTCTTATTCCCCTACTTTTGTATCTCACCTGCCATAACTTGGTGTAACTATAAAGGATATCAGGAGGTGGTACCTGATCATATAGGGTTTGGTGAGAGTGGTGTGGGTCACAATGTCCAAGTCTTCCATGGGGCTCCACCTCTCCTACACCCCACCCCTTCCCACTTGGGTGTTCTGTTGGTGATTAGAGTAGGCACCTGGTTTTCCTGGGTACCTAGCTTCATGTGCTAGGTAGACAGGTCCATTCTAGGAAGAAAACCAAGTGGCCCAGAGTCAGCATAAGTTGGCTGAGCCCAGGGGTCTTGTTAAAGGTCTGTGGTCAACGGCATCCAGGCTGTGTAAGAAAATGAATAAACCAATATAACTTAAATAATAATGTCTGTGTTTGCTTCAGCCCTGCCTCAGCCCAGTAGAATAACATGACTACCTTTCTCCAGGTGGTCAGGGCTCTTCAGGGTTCACCCCCTGTTATGAGCTCCATCTGAGTGGCCTGACCTGTCTCGAACCGAGGCCTTTGGGTATCCTGGGGCCATGGGTATCATGAACCCCTGCAGGTACCTGGCCTCCAGCAGCTGTGTGACAGGGTTCTGCGGGGAGAGCCAGTGTTGAGCTGGTCTTCAAGCACAAGTCCATGGCTCTGCTAGTGGAGGAAGGTGATGTGGGACAGTGCCTACACCAATGTTTCCCCATTTCTGAAGCCAGTGCTGCCTTTTACAAGAAGTTTTGGGTTGACCTGAGCCAACCTGGACCCCTGCCTTCCCCCACTTGCCCTGCAGCCACCAGCAGGTGCTGAGAGCCTCAGAGGGGTTCATTGGCTCCTGCAATTGTAGCTTCCAGGCCCTGGGTAGCATTGGCTGTGCCAGCCACCTGCCCTCCTCTTGGGTTGAGTCCTAGGCCCACGAGGAGCCCAGCTTCCAGCTCTCACTCTGGCCCAGGGAATGGGCCCATGGAGGGGGCTACCTATCCCACCCAGGGAGTGGGGATGTTGAGGAGTGTGCTGTCAGCCCAGGGCCAAGTGGGAGTACACTGCCTGTGAAGCACTCTGGCAGCCATTACCCCATTATGTGCGGGGCTTGGCTAGGTTCCTGCTACACAGTCTTTATGTTATTTCTTTTTAAAACATAGAATAAATGAACTCCTCCCTTAGCTCACTTCTTCCCTCCCCCCCCAAAAAAGGTAAACAAAACAACAATAACAAAAAGAAAACCCACGGAAGAAATGTTAGGGTAGCCTGTCGCATTTAGCTGTAGTTACACTTACTTGAGTGGTGAATTATAGTATTATTTGAACTTTTCTTTTATATTCGGCCTTATTTAACTATTACTTACGTTTTTGTATAGCCTTATTATTATTTGAACTTCTGCATTCTGAGCTTGCCTTGAGCTCGCTGCACATTGAGAAGCAGTTTGTTTGTCTAACATTATCAACATAGGCATGTAAAATGTAAGCCTTGTTACTAGCTCAGATTAACTGAATTTGGCATTAACCAACTGAATTGGAGGGATGACATGATTGGTTATGTTAATGAAGAGTGATAAGAGGGGACCAATTGGACATTGCCCAGTTGCAGAGCCCTTGGAATTCCCAGAGTTGATGGACAGACCAAATTAGGAGTCCAGGGCATGCCTAAATTAAGACACCGGTAAAAGGCCAGTTAAGATGTGTCCATGTGATGGGTTTATTGAAACAAAGAAATATGCTGACAGGATAAAAACATGAACAGTATGATGATCATAGGGAAACCAATCAATGGTTCCCAGAAATGAAGAATCATCAGAGGAGTAAAGCTAAAGAGAGAGCATAAAAGGGGGGCAACAAGGAAGTTGGGTGTGTCATCTGGACTGAAAAACAGCCATTACCCACAGATGACCACCCTCTTCTTTCAGGAACTGATTGGTCACCTTTTCTGTGAAGTAGAGTAACATCTGGGATTGGGTGAGACCATTGAACTAAATATTTTTCTCCTATATTTAGAAACTATCAATGCATTTAATGTATTAATAAAGTTAGATTTTAGTTAAGTTGAATTGTGTGAGATGTATTCCAAGTTAAACTCTATGTTGACTGTGCTTTGGCGAATCTTTAGTGCCAGGGGTGCATAACAGAGATGTAAGGTCAGTACATTAAAGGGACATGAAGCAACAGAAAAGGAATGAACCAGTCAAACTATAACCCTTAGTAGCTTTTCCTCATTTGGGAAGTTGATTTCTGTCTTACTGGAGAAATGGGGAAGAAATACCTGCTTGTGTGGTGTCATAATGTTGGTTTCTTGTGAAATATCATGCAGCTGAAAAAGTTAAAATTGGGACAAAATCTTGAAAGTATTTTTTGTGGTCCTGGAAGACCCTGTTCACAGCTGCTTCAGGTAATGTACACTCACGGTGGGCCAGATTCTTCCACTTTTACTTACTGAATAATACCTCTCTTCACAAGTAGTCCCATTTATTAAGGGAGAGCAAAATACAGTTTGTTGGAAGTGATCACTGTTCCCAGATCCAGTAGTGGTAACCTCAGCATCCTCTGACGGCGTGTCCATGGCCTCATGCAAACCTGTGAAGAGGAGAAGGAAGCTCACTTTCCAAAACTTATGTACTCCACAAAGGACAAAGACACAGAAGGTAAACCTTGGATGCAGTTAAATTCAGGGATTTCCAGCTCTTTGAATTATATCCTGCTTTCATTGCCTAAATAAATCAATCATTTTTGCCAGCCTAATCCAGAAGTAGTCTCTCTGGTATCCACCATAGAACAGTCTTAAAATAGATCTATTCAATGAATTCTGGATGTTTCCTCTTGTACTGTTTCAACAGGCTGAAGGGATCTGCTGCCACTTTTCCGAAGCTAGACTTTCACAACAAATCATTCATGGCTTTGGCCTCATCCTCTTCTACCCTTATTTTTTCCTCTAACAGAAAGAGAGTTGGGTCTGAAGGTGGGATCGAGTGCCCCTGCTGTAGTCAAAAGGGTGTTTCAGGAGAGCTAGAACTACTTAGAAACATTTCTGTGCAAGTCATGGTTTCTAAAAGCTTCTGCCATCTTTGGAAGGGAAAAGTAAGAGAGCCTGTTCCATTCATTATTTTATTCTGCTTCTCTTCTTGGAGACAATATGTATTTCCCCAGATGCATACCCAGTTTTCAATAAATCTGTTCAGAAACTTTAAAGCTCTCTGAAGATTTTTCTGATGAATTACTATATTGCTTGTTGCTTCCTGTTCCAAGAAAATTACCTCTCTATGGACTCTTAACATTTCTCTGAAGAATACACTGTGTGAGATTCAATAAGACCAACTGTGTTTAGTAATTGACTTTTTTCAACCTCTGGAGCAGTAATTTAAGAGAATATTCACTGTCTTAATCATGTGTGCTAGAGAACTACACATAAAAATTACATGGATGTCCTTTGAAAATGATGCAATGACTTCATGGAGTAAACAATATTGTTTGTTAGTATTTATTGAGTGAAAGAAAGCATAGATATAAGAAAAAGGGCACAACTCACTAAAGTGGGAGTATGTGCAAGTAATGAGTTTATTAATTGTTTAATGTTATAGTTTTTGAGAGTTAAAAAAGAGGTGAGTTCACACACACAGACTTGCCTTCCATGTTACAGGCTATTCAGTTTAATCCATAGATTCATAGATTCATAGATGTTAGGGTCGGAAGGGACCTCAATAGATCATCAAGTCCGACCCCCTGCATAAGCAGGAAAGAGTGCTGGGTCTAGATGACCCCAGCTAGATACTCGTCTAACCTCCTCTTGAAGACCCCCAGGGTAGGGGAGAGCACCACCTCCCTTGGGAGCCCGTTCCAGACCTTGGCCACTCGAACTGTGAAGAAGTTCTTCCTTATGTCCAGTCTAAATCTGCTCTCTACTAGCTTGTGGCCATTGTTTCTTGTAACCCCTGGGGGCGCCTTGGTGAATAAATCCTCACCAATTCCCTTCTGTGCCCCCGTGATGAACTTATAGGAAGCTACAAGGTCGCCTCTCAACCTTCTCTTGCGGAGGCTGAAAAGGTCCAGTTTCTCTAGTCTCTCCTCGTAGGGCTTGGTCTGCAGGCCCTTGACCATACGAGTTGCCCTTCGCTGTACCCTCTTCAGGTTATCCGCATCCTTCTTGAAGTGTGGCGCCCAGAATTGCACGCAGTACTCCAACTGTGGTCTGACCAACGCCCTATAGAGGGGAAGTATCACCTCCCTGGACCTATTTGTCATGCATCTGCTGATGCACGATAAAGTGCCATTGGCTTTTCTGATGGCTTCGTCACACTGCCGGCTCATGTTCATCTTGGAGTCCACTAGGACTCCAAGATCCCTTTCCACCTCTGTGCCACCCAGCAGGTCATTCCCTAGGCTGTAGGTGTGCTGGACATTTTTCCTCCCTAGGTGCAGCACTTTGCATTTCTCCTTGTTGAACTGCATCCTGTTGTTTTCTGCCCACTTGTCCAACCTATCCAGGTCTGCCTGCAGCTGTTCCCTGCCCTCCGGCGTGTCCACTTCTCCCCATAGCTTTGTGTCATCTGCAAACTTGGACAGAGTACATTTCACTCCCACGTCCAAGTCGCTGATGAGTTATCCAGTTATCTGTATACTGAACTGGACTTGTATTGGGCTTAAGTGTTTCTATCCTTAGATCCTTAAAACTGATCAAGGTACTGCTCAACTTTGCCTTCAGTTAACTGAATGACTGACCTTCTTAAGCCTTAAAGAGTAAAGTTTGCTTTCCAGCAAATGCATCATTTTGGTGGCACTGCCAGTCCTGCCATATCCTCATATCCTTCATTAAGTGTGCTCGCCAGAAGAGCACACAGTACTTTACTAGAAGGTTTCCCATATGGCTAGGGGAAGTTTCCTGATCACAGGCCCCGGCTCTCATGGAGGACTTCACCCTGACATCTGCTGGGAAGGCAATTCAGCAGTGTGCAGGCAATCCAGGAAGTTTTTGGAGAGTATTCAGGACAACTTCTTGGTTTAAGTGCTGGAGTGGCCAGCTAAGGGCCATGCTCTTCTTGACCTGCTGCTCACAACCAGGGAAAAACTAGTGGGGAACATAGTAGTGGATGGCAACTTGGGCAGCAGTGACCACAAGATGATTGAGTTTGGGATACTGAGGAAAGGAAGGAAAGAGAGCAGCAGAGTAAGGACCCTGGACTTCATAAAGCAGACTTTGACTTGCTCAGGGAAATCATGGGCAGGATCCACTGGGAAGCCAGTCTGAAGGAGAGAGAAGTCCAGGAGAGCTTGCTGTACTTTAAAGAATCCTTACTGAGAGTGCAGGAACAAACCATCCTGACTGCAGGAAGACTAGCAAGTATGGCAGAAGACCAGTATGGTTTAGCAGAGAACTCTTTAGTAAACTAAATCACAGAAAGGAAGTTTATAATAAGAAGTGGAAACTTGGACAAACAACTAGGGACGAGTATAAGAGTATTGCTCGGGCACGCAGGGGTGAAATGAGGAAAGCCAAAGCACAATTGGAGTTGCAGCTAGCAAGGGATTTGAAGGGTAACAAAACAGATTTCTACAAGTATGTCAGCAACAGGAAAATCAGGGAAAGTGTTGGTCCCTTACTGAATGGGGGTGGCAACCTAGTGACAGAGGATGCAGAAAAGGCTGTAGTACTTGATGCCTTCTTCACCTCAGTCTTCACAGGCAAGGTCAGCTCTCAGACTACTGTGCCCACCAACATAGTTTGGGGAGGAGGTGCAGTGAGCAGCCAACTGTGGCAAAAAGAACAGGCTAGGGATTATTTAGAAAAGCTGGACATATACAACTCCATGGGCCTGGACAGGATGCAGCCAAGGGTGCTGAGGGAGTTGACCAATGTGATTGCAGAGCCACTGGCCATCCTCTTGGAAAACTCATAAGTGATCGGGAGAGGTCATGGATGATTGGAAAAGGGCAAATATAGTGCCCATATTTAAGAGGGTAAAAAGAGAATCCAGAGAACTACAGACTGGTTGCCTAACCTCAGTTCCTGGAAAAATCATGGAGCAGATCCTCAAGGAATATATTTCTAAGCACTTGGAGGAGAAGGTGATTAGGGACAATCAGCATGGATTCACCAAGGGCAAGTCATGCTTGACGACCAACCTGATTGCCTTCTAGGGTTGCATAACCCCTGGCATAGCTTTATGAGCACCCATCATGTTCTGGCGTTGTGCCAGAGGACTGGAAAAGGGCCAATGTGGTTCACATTTTCAAAAAAGGGAGGAAGGGGGACCTAGAAAACTATAGGCCAGTTAGTCTTACCTCGGTCCTGGGTAAGCTTTTTGAGAGAATTATCCTGGCGCATGTCCGCGAGGGGCCAGCAGGGGAGTGTATGCTTAGGGGCAACCAACATGGGTTCATTAGAGGCAGGTCCTGTCAGACCAACCTGGTGGCCTTCTATGACCAGGTCACAAAATCCTTGGATGCAGGTGTCGCGGTGAACATAGTCTTTCTGGACTTTAGGAAGGCCTTTGACACTGTCTCTCATCCCATCCTCATTAAAAAAAACTAGGAAACTGTGGCATCGATACCTACTGCCAGATGCCTGGAGGGCCGCACCCAGAGAGTGGTGGTGGACAGGTCTTATTTGACCTGGAGGGATGTGGGCAGTGGGGTCCCCCAGGGCTCCATTCTCGGGCCCGCACTGTTCAACATCTTCATCAATGACTTGGATGAAGGGGTAAAAAGTACCCTGTTCAAATTCGCAGATGACACTAAGATGTGGGGAGAAAGGGGCACACTAGAAGGAAGGAATAGGCTGCAATCGGACCTGGACAGGTTACAGGGGTGGGCAGATGAGAACAGGATGGGTTTCAACACTGACCAGTGCAAGGTACTGCACCTGGGGAGGAAGAACCAGCAGCATACCTACAGGCTGGGGAACTCCCTTCTCATCAGTGCAGAGGTAGAAAAGGATCTTGGAGTCATTATTGATGCCAAAATGAACATGGATCGACAGTGTGGGGACGCGGTCAGGAAGGCCAACCACACCTTGTCGTGCATCCACAGATGCATCTCAAGCAGGTCCAAGGAGGTGATCCTCCCCCTCTATGCGACACTGGTCAGGCCGCAGTTGGAGTACTGCGTCCAGTTCTGGGTGCCACACTTCAAGAGGGATGTGGACAGCATCGAGAGGGTCCAGAGGAGGGTCACTCGCATGATCAGGGGGCAGCAGGGCAGGCCCTACGGGGAGAGGCTAAGGGACCTGAACCTGTTTAGCCTCCACAAGAGAAGGCTGAGGGGAGATCTAGTGGCCATTTACAAATTAGTCAGGGGGGACCAGCAGGCACTGGGGGAGTCCCTGCTCCCCCGAGCACAAGCACTACCGTGAGTTACAAGAAATAATGGTCACAAGCTGGCAGAGGGTAGATTCAGGCTAGATATCAGGAAGTGCTATGTCACTGTCAGGGCGGCTAGGAGCTGGAACCAACTTCCAAGAGAAGTGGTGCTGGCTCCTACCCTGGGGGTCTTTAAAAGGAGGCTGGATGAAGACCTTGCCAGGGTTGTTTGACCCCAGTACTCTTTCCTGCCATGGCAGGGGGTCGGACTTGATGATCTGCTCAGGTCCCTTCCGACCCTACCAACTATGAAACTATGAGGTGACTGGCTATGTGGATGCAGGGAGACCAGTGGATGTGATGTGACATACCTTGACTTTAGCAAGGCTTTTGATATGGCCGCCCACAACATTCTTGCAGGCAAACTAAGGAAGTACAGGTTGGATGAATGGACTGTAAGGTGGATAGAAAACTGGCTGGATCATCAGACTCAAAGGGTAGTAGTTAATGGCTTGATGTCTAGTTGGCAGCCAGTATCAAGTAGAGTGCCCCACAAGTTGGTCCTGCGGCTAGTTTTGTCCAATATCTTCATCAATGACCTGGAAGATGACATAAAGTGCACCCTCAGCAAGCTTGCAGACACCAGGCTGGGGGGAATAGCAGATACGCTGGAGGGTAGGGTGAGGATTCAGAGTCACCTAGACAAATTGGAGGATTGGACCAAAAGAAATCTCATGAGGTTCAATAAGGACAAGTGCAAAGTCCTGCACTTAGGAGGGAACAATCCCATGCACTAGTACAGACTGTGGACTGACTGGGTAAGTAGCAGCTCTTCAGAAAAGGACCTGGGGGATACAGTGGGCAATAAGCTGAATATGAGTAAACAGTGTGCCCTTTTTGCCAAGAAGACTAATAACATACTGGGCTGCATTGGTAGGAGTGTTGCCAACAAATCAAGGGAAGTGATTATTCCTCTCCTATTTGGCACTGGTGAGGCCGCATCTGGAGCAGTGTGTCCAGTTTTGGGGCCCCACTACAGAAAGGATGTGAACAAATTGGAGAGAGTCCAGTGGAGTGCAATGAAAATGGTTAGGGGGCTGGGGGAACTGGGCTTATTTAGTCTGGAGAAGAGAAGACTGAGAGGGGATTTAATAGGAGCCTTCAACTACCTGAAAGGTGGTTCCAAAGAGGATGGAGCTTGACTGTTCTCAGTGGTGGTAGATGACAGAACAAGGAGCAATGGTCTCAAGTTGCAGCAAGTGAAGTTTAGGTTAGATACTAGGAAAAACTTTCTCGCTTGGAGGGTAGTAAAGCACTGGAACAGGTTACCTAGAGCAGCTGTGGACTTTCCATCCTTGGAAGTTTTTAAGACCTGGCTAGACAAAGCCTTGGTTGGGATCATATAGGTGGGGATGGTCCTGCTTTGATCAGGGGGTTGGACTAGATGACCTCCTGAGGTCCCTTCCAACCCTCATTTTCTATGATTCTATGAATGCGTACTGAAACAAATCAGTAGCGTGTAGGACATTGTTGTGAAATTGATTATGCCACGGCATGGGAACTTCTTGTGAAAAGATGTAGCACATTTCACTTCTTACATTTGGTTGTGTAATTGTGACCTTTGCTTTCACATCTGGCAGTATATTTGAACAGATTATTTCCCTCTATAATTAAGTATTTGCTGCCATGTAGTAACAAAGCTCCCTTGTGAGGTCTGAGGAAAGAAAGTGTATCCCCAGTGGTGGGAGGCAGGGTAATGACATTTGCAGAGAGTGTGGATGAAGATACTGGAAACTATAAGTCAGCTTGATCGATCACATTATCCAAACTTTTCAAAATTGTTTTCAAAATGCGGTTAAAGAAACTTTGCCTGTCACTGCTGTTGGCATTGCTATGGTATGCCTGGTATTTACATCTACCTATATTTGGAGCTGGTTAGGAATTTTCTGACAAAATGCTGGAACATCCCAATTCATTGCTAATGGACTGTTTGCAAGAAAGGTTGGCATTGATGAAAGCCCAACTGAAACATTTTTTTAAAAGTTTCTAAATATTTTGTGTTGATATTTAAAAAAAAAAATTCCTGTTTTCCAGTTGAAAATGATTTTTCATTTAAACGTTTAGGCTAATTACCATTAAAAAGAAAAAGTTAAAATAGAAACAAAATGTTTTGAAACTTGTCAGAAGAAACCATTTCAATGTACTGGAAGTGAATTTTTGGTTTACAAACATTTTTTAGATTTTTGCCTTTTGTCACAAGTCGGGGTGGGCAAAAAATTAAAAATCTTTAGAATTCCCACAGGGTGGGAAATCTGCATGATATCCAGCTCTACACACTTATGACTGTATTTGGGTTTGGGGTGCTGTTCAATGTAGATCTGGTAAGTAATAGTTCTAAGATTTCATTTATATTTGCCTATCTGGTACGTCAGGTAATTCCATCATGCATGCATAAAAAATTTAGGAGTTGACAAATCAACTAGAATAATTATTTGATCCAATTAACTGGATTAGACTTGGCTTCTAGGAGTGGCTAACACTTGACTTAACATGTCATACATAGATATGACACTGAACATTGCAGTTATGTGATATCTCCGGTGATACTTTCAGTGTTATATCTGTTTAGCACTGACTTACCACAAACATACAAAATTACAAAGTTGCTCTGATTAATTCAAGTGCAAGTATGTGTATGACCGTTTTTTAGAATAAAAATGGCTAGTGCCAATTGCTTTACTAATGACTTTAGATAAATTAGCTTTAGCTACTTTTTTCCAAAATAAAATAACGTCTACACTAAAATGATTAATATGTTTTTAATTCACAGTGCAAATCTGTGTGTGCATCAGCCCTTAGTCTGATCAGACCAGAGGTAGGCAACCTGTTATCTCTGTGAACCAGAATGACCCACCCTGAGCCAGAGGTATGTGGGTGGGGGGTTGGATGCTAGGACGAGGCTGCCACTGTCACTTGTCTCTCTGGTGGCATGAGGGAAGTGCCCACAGCCAAAGCCCCCTACCACTGAATGTTGCTGAAGCCCCATGTCCACAGACTCTAGTCAGCTTGTGGGCTGCAGGTTGCAAACTCCTGCATTAGACAGTTATCTCAATTTCCTCTCCTTAGAAATTTCCATTGAGGTATAATTTGCATAAGAAACTGCTCTCCCCTTAGAAATGTGGACTTTACTCATTGCATTCTGAAATACTTGCAAAAATAGAGCTTTCTGCCTCGGTAATTTTTTAGATTTTAGATCTGCGTTCTATAGCAGAGCCTTCTCTCTGGGTGAAAACTGTTACACTGACACTGGTATCCCTGTCCCCATTTAGTATTGTGCACAACACTGGGTGGCACTCTAAACACTGGCTGGAGCCTCGAGCCACCCACATGCTCATTCTGTGTGAGATGCTTGTAGGAGAGAGAGATCTTTGCTTACTGGGAAGAGATGAGAGCAACCTGAACAACAAGCTCCTGCCCTTCCCACTGCTGCTGCCCGATACCTTGCTGTGTTACAGAAGCTTTTCATTAGAGGGGAGCGGCATTTTCCCAACAGGGCATCTTTACTGAATGTTTTTTCACTGTAAGACGGGGGTATCAAGCTCATCAGGCCTGTGGGCCAGATGAGGGGTGTGAGGCTGGTCTGCGGACTTGGTTGAGTCCACAGACCCGCTCCACATGCCAGATCCAGTGTGCAGGGCTGGTCTGGCATGGACATTGCATGCAGGGCACACCTTACACTGGCTGCATTGTAGCACACATGCCAGCTGCAGCCCCACACAGTGCATGCAGCATGCACCAGACCAGCTCCACATACAGCGTATGCTTGTAGCACACATGCCAGCTGCAGCCCCACACAGTGCATGCAGCACGCACCAGACCAGCTCCACATACAGCATATGCACCAGCTTCAGCCCTGTGCACTAGACCTGCTTCATGGACTGTATATAATGCATGGGGCTGGGGCCAGCACATGCTGCATGTGGGGCCAGGCGGAGGTATGCCATGTGCAGTGTATTAGTCCAGTCTAAGATCCACAGGCAGTATTGGGCCAGATTATAGGATATTTGTCCCACGGATCTTTGTTGCCTTTCAGTTTCTCTTCTCTAATGTGGGGACACCTGCTTACATGACTCCAGGAATTCTTTGCATTCGTAGAGTCATAGATTCATAGATGTTAGGGTCGGAAGGGACCTCACTAGATCATCGAGTCCGACCCCCTGCATAGGCAGGAAAGAGTGCTGGGTCTAGATGACCCCAGCTAGATACTCGTCTAACCTCCTCTTGAAGACCCCCAGGGTAGGGGAGAGCACCACCTCCCTTGGGACCCCGTTCCAGACCTTGGCCACTCGAACTGTGAAGAAGTTCTTCCTAATGTCCAGTCTAAATCTGCTCTCTGCTAGCTTGTGGCCATTGTTTCTTGTAACCCCTGGGGGCGCCTTGGTGAATAAATACTCACTAATTCCCTTCTGTGCCCCCGTGATGAACTTATAGGCAGCTACAAGGTCGCCTCTCAACCTTTTCTTGCGGAGGCTGAAAAGGTCCAGGTGCCCTAGTCTCTCCTCGTAGGGCTTGGCCTGCAAGCCCTTAACTATATGAGTGGCCCTTCTCTGGACCCTCTCCAGGTTATCCACATCCCTCTTGAAGTGCAGCGCCCAAAACTGCACGCAGTATTCCAACTGCGGTCTGACCAGTGCCCGATAGAGGGAAATTATCACCTCCTTGGATCTGTTTGTCATGCATCTGCTGATGCACGATAAAGTGCAGTTAGCTTTTCTGATGACTTCATCACACTGACGACTCATGTTCATCTTGGAGTCCACTAGGACTCCAAGATCCCTTTCTGCTTTCATGCTACCAAGCAGGTCATTTCCTAGGCTGTAGGTGTGCTGGACATTTTTCCTCCCTAGGTGCAGCACTTTGCATTTCTCCTTGTTGAACTGCATCCTGTTGTTTTCTGCCCACTTGTCCAACCTATCCAGGTCTGCCTGAAGCTGTTCCCTGCCCTCCGGCGTGTCTACCTCTCCCCATAGCTTTGTGTCATCTGCAAACTTGGACAGAGTACATTTGACTCCCTCGTCCAAGTCGCTGATGAAGACATTAAAGAGTATCGGTCCAAGGACCGAGCCCTGCGGGACCCCACTGCCCACACCCTTCCAGGTTGAGACCGACCCATCCACCACGACTCTTTGGGTGCGACCCTCTAGCCAATTCGCCACCCACCGGACTGTGCAGTCGTCCACATCACAGCCTCTTAACTTGTTCACCAGTATAGGGTGGGATACCGTATCGAAGGCCTTCCTGAAGTCTAAGTATACGACATCCACCCCTCCTCCTGTGTCCAGGCGTTTCGTAACCTGGTCATAGAAAGAGACTAGATTGGTCAGGCATGATCTGCCCGCGACAAACCGGTGCTGGTTTCCCCTCAGCATAATTTGCCCTGCCGGGCTCTCACAAATGTGAGCCTTGATAATTTTTTCAAAGACTTTACCAAGGATGGAGGTGAGACTGACTGGCCTATAGTTGCCCGGGTCCTCCTTCCTCCCCTTTTTGAAAATGGGGACCACGTTAGCCCTTTTCCAGTCCTCCGGGATTTGGCCCGTGCGCCACGAGCGTTCGAATATTCCTGCCAGTGGCTCTGCAATGATGTCGGCCAGTGCCTTCAGCACCCTCGGATGGAGCCCATCCGGGCCTGCCGATTTTAAAGGCATCCAGTTCTTCCAAATGACTCTGTACCACCTCAGGATCTACGTATGGAAGACGTAAGGGCATTGTAAGGGCTTTGAGAAAGGGACTGCTTTTTTTGTAAAGATGTGATGTTCATGCATTATTTCTATACTCCATTGAACAAGGCTTATTATTTTCAGCAGAAAAGCCGTGGATTCTTAAATTAAATGATTAGAATTTTGGGACATTCCTCTGTTTAATTATAACTTAAAGGTAGGCTGAATTTTGGCCTACATTCTGTATTTTCCTTACATTTTTTCTCTTGTAACTTCAGAATTCTGTCGCTTTAGCTCTGAGGAAAAGTTTAAATGCTAGATGTGCAGTTCCTCCCGGGTAGCCAAATGGAAGAATTTATTACTTGTGTCTGTCTGTTAAGGAATAATAATAATAATAAAAGAAATTAAATTTCCCTATCTGAAATTAAGTTGCTAAGCAACCAGTCATACCAAGTATGCCACCTACATAAGCATTGTTACAAACCAAAACTTAATTTGCAGCACAAATCATTGTTGGATGGTGCGTTGTTATACTGAAAAGCCTAGTCTCAGGGAGTCAGCACAGTCAGGACCACAGGCTAGTTTTCAGTCACCATAAGGTAGTAGGGAAGTCATTGCACTCCAGCTGCCTCTTGCCCTTACAATTCAACATTCCTATGTCCACAGTAAACCTGGCTACTTGAACCAATCAACTGAAACACACCCCCTTATGTATTAAAAATATTGAATTGTATGATCGCATTTAAATCAGTACAAGTAAACGGAGCAGAGGTATAACTAGTCGATACCATATAATACTGGGTGCCAGCAACACATGATGCAAGAGCAGCAGCCAGAAGTTTGCTGCTACAGCTTTTCTTGTTGCTGACACGTGTCAAGCAGCCATTTAAATACTGATTTTTGGCAGCTAAGAAAAAAGGAGGGGACATCTTTCTCCTTACAGCAGTGAATCTGTCCATTGCTCCTTGTAAGAGGTCACGGCTGAGGCCAGCTGGCTCCCCTGTTACCATCCTCAGACAAAAGGGGTCAGTCCCACCTTCTGACTCGCTCACTGCAACCTAATGTTAAAAGACAGAAGTTCTTCAGTGGAGTCTTCCCCTTTTCCCCAGCTGGTATCTCTGGCTTTGCTTTTCCATCTCACTATTCACATCGCTCCTTGTCACCTAGTCCACTTGCTGCTTTCATGCCATCTGGGGTCCATTGACCAGGTATTCCACCCCACAACGCAATCTGGGGAATCTTCTACCCCATTTTAGCTGACACCATCCCGAGTGGGAGGCTATACGTCTTTGTCTATATTGAGTCACTCAAGCCCTGTGTTTGAGTTAGGAGATCTGATAGGACACCAAGCCTTCCAGTCCTGGCTTGGGTGTGTATGCTAATAGTCGGTTCCCATCTTTCTGCTCAGGATCCCTAAAAGTCCATTCTTTACAAACAAACAAAAATACAGGCAGAGCGTCTGCCCCTCTCCAATTTCTGGTGCATGTTTTTTGGTCTTCCACCCAGGGGTCTTTCCATTCATGCCTGTTCCTGTCTTCCTGCAGCCTCATGAAGTGACCAGCCAGTCAGGGATGAGAGCCTCCTGCGTTGTGGTGTTCCAGTCCCCTGCAGGTGAGCATGCCTTCATTGAGTGGGGAAAGCTCCTAGTAGAGATGGGAATCTGGGGCTTTCAAGTTCCAAGTGCCTTGCTGGGTTTCACTGGTTCCCCACTTGGGGCTTCCCTTGCTGGACACTCTAAGCATTTATTTTGGGTTTCATGCCAGGATAGCATGAGTCGTTGGCTCCGTGCTAGTGTGGGTGGCATCTCAGTGAAGCCACTCACAATGGAGGCAGGCCCTGACCCATGGTCTGGGGGAGAGTGTGAGCAGACTTACTTTCTCCCCTTTCCCTCTCACCTTGTTATATTCCTACACCGTGTGCCACCGCTGCTGCTATGCTCTCCCTGCTGCTAGAGCTGCTGCAGGGAAGGCACAGAGGGGAGGAGTGGAGCAGCAGAAAGAAATCTTAAACTTAATTCAACTGAAAATGGAGCCTTTCCCTATCTAAAAGAAGTGTGTGTGTGTGTGTGTGTGTGTAAAATAAAAAATGCACTGTAACCCCATCATTTCCCTTCAAGGCCCACAGTGCAGATGGAATTTCCAAGGGAAAGTTGGCATGATGGGAACATTTCTGCATAAACTTTGGCAGCTGGTCTGCTTGTGTGGAATTACACCAGCAATTAGCTTCTCCAAGGACTCGGAGTGCATCTACACAAGATGTTTACTGTGTTGTTGTCCAATTAGCTCCGCAGTAAAGTCTCAGTGTCTACATGTGCGGCCCTGTTAGGCCACGGTAAACTAATAAATGCTGCCATTTGATAGTACTTGTCAACCCAAGTGCTGTTCTTTGGCAGCATTATTTACTCCATCACAGCATACGTGTAGATGCTGATGGGACTGGCTGGGACAGAAGGGTGCATCAGTACAGGAGCTGCCTGCTGGCTAGCCCTGCACTAAAGCACCTTCACGGCTCAGCCAGCCCCTTCGCTAACCCCTGCCAGCTGGGGCTGCTCTGCCTCAGCTCAATGTGCTGCAGTCCTGTGTGCACATGTAAACACAGCACCCAGGTGCAATAAACTACAGCGCAAACTGTACCAGAGTTTATTCAGTCAAATTAATAGCATGTGTAGATGTGCCTAGGGTGCCTCAAGGTTGCTTTTTGCACCCATTCCTTGTGATTTCCACTAAGCTCAATTCAGCTGCAGGACAGGATATGAACAGAAGACTACTGTGGTCACTTTTCAGTTGCACTAATTTTCTTTACTATTTTTAAAAATCTGGAATTTTAAGTTCCTTCATGACAATGGTTTGTGCATGTGTGCCAAAATAAAAAGAGTTACAGAATAACAGTCACTACTGTGACACAGACTGTCCTCCAAGGAACTTGGAAGTTCTGTAGGTCTTTTAGCCAATGCTCAGTCTCAGAGGCAACTACTGTCATCATCAAAAGCAAAACAGGCAACTGGAGCAATTGAGGTTTGAAAACATGGTGCCTTTACTTTGGCAGTTTCAGTCCCTGAGGAGAACTTCAACAAAATGGATGACATATTGAGATATAGGGCATGATTGCCCTACATCCACAGCACTGGTCTCACAAATGTTCTTTTGATTAATTATAGAAAATTGTGCATTGTGCTCTGACACTTCTTTCAGCAATAGATTCTTTTTCTTTGAGATTTAGAAGGGAGTTTATTGCTCATGGAAGTGGAGGATTACTAGTGCCGGCATAAGCCAGGCATAAAGCAGACAAATTCTGCTGCTGTCAGAGCAAATTTACCAACTATGTTCCAATGAGTTCCAATGGTCCTGAGTGACTAAGATGCCTCAGGATTAGTAAACTAGTCCTGGTTTAAAGCCCTAATCAAATTTCCAGAAATGCAGCTGTAACCCAGGTGGTACTCCAAGAGGTACCCCCCTCTCCAATTGAAGGGATCAAAGCAGGTGCACAAGGGCTGTGGGAGGAGTAGGGACTGTCCTCCCCCCTATAGAGCATAGCCAGACCACCAGTGGACCTTAACCATATACCTTTTAATGAGGGAACAGTACTGGGAACATAACAGCCATAAACCAGGGGGTATAGGGGACACTACAACACCCTGAGGGGGCAGGATTCAACAAAGGTTAGACACTTACAATCATTGACAAAAGGGCTAACAAAATATAGAACAAAAAACAGCAGAGCAAACAATACTGGTTGGTGAAATATAAAAAGGCACAAATACAAAATGTCAAATGACAAGGAAGTATAGGGCCTAGGTACCTGGAGGGGGAGAAAGGGGGAAAACACAATGGGCCCCTTTCCACTGCAAGAAGATTTTCTTCTTGGTAGTTCACTCACCCCAAATCACCCTAGCTGGGACTTGAATTCAAGTCTCCCACATGGTAGACAGAAACACTGCTATACAGCCACTACTGGTGGCACTGTTACAAGCTGCTAGGGGTCTTGACCTTCCCAGAACCCCGGCCTCATGTTGCACTGCCTGGTCTCTTATTGGAGGAACTGGAAGCAGAGCTGGGAACCTCTCAGGTCACTGTTCAGATCCTTGCTGGAGCAGGGGGAGCCTTTCCTGCTGGCCACAGCCTCTCATAGGTGATCCTGGAGCACAGTGGGGAGCCTCTCCTGCTGGCCGCATGCCGCACTCCTGAGGGTCCAACTGCTGCCTGCAGGTCCCACTCCTTCAGGCTCTTCTGGGGCAACTGCTTCCACTGCACTGGCCCAGCTCTTGCCAGCTCTTTGAAGCTCCTTCCTTGTGGTCCCTCACTGGTCTCTCTTGAGTCAGCCACGCTGCCTCTTTTATCCCCTCTGGGTGACCCAAGGGGCCAATCAGGGGACATGGAGGGTGAGTCTCTGGGGCCTGATTGGTGAGGAAAGGGAATCCCAAGTCCTCCAATCATCTTTTGCCTCTTCAAAACCCCTGAGCTAAGTCACTGCCAGCCAGCCTGTCACACAGCAATATGAAAAGCTAGAGAAAGGTAGTAAGACAAGGCAGCTCTGAAAGAGAAAGGGGAGCCATAGAACTGGAAATGGAAACATTGGTTTACCTCTTGTTCTGGGAGATACTGGCCATTTTAGACTCAACCTAGAAAACTCTACACCTGAAAAAATCCAGATGCTACAAAATGTAGCAGCCCGTCTGCTTAGCAGCACATTACTCTAAACTTTCTTCTCTCTACATCAGCTCCAACATGACTAAAGAGTGTAAATCAAGATTTGTATCCTGATATTCAGGTTGTCCTTGTGACTAGTCCTACCTACCTGACAGATTTCTTTCTCCTCTGTAATCATTGGCTCCTGAGGCATTTGCATGTTGCTTGAGCAAAGAAATTATCAACCAGTCAGTGGAGGGTGCCTGAGTAGGAGTGAAAGGAAAGCTATGGCAGAAGCTCGATGTGCACTACAGAACCTGTTTTCTCAAAAGAGCAAAGTGCCTGCACACCTTAACTCTCCAAAATATATGTAAAAATCATAAACTTTTTTTTCCAAGGCTTTCCTTCAATAACATCTATACATAAATATCCACCTGCACAGAAGCTAATCAAGCTGTATCTGATATGGGATGATGGGAAAAAGGTGCAACATCATTATTATTCCCATTTTTGAATGCTTGGAAAGCATACTGAATGATGAACATATAAAGCAAATTGGCTTTCTTAAGCTCAGTCATCAACTGCAAATTAACAGAGCCTCCATTAATAGACCCACTGGATGAGTTGTGGTATTCATTCTTGCCCTTCATCTAATGGAAAGGGGAAATCTGATTCCATTTGCAGTCTTTAAGAACTGGTAAAACCTTCCTTCCCATATAAATAATTACTGCCTCAACCTGAAAGATTGTTTAAAGTACAATGATTCTTTTTTCTTTTGTAATCTCTGAAAGACATAAAAATGCCAAGTCTAAAGAATTTTCTCGTTATAAGAAATTGAGAGAAATGCTTGGCTGTAGTCCATAGGGCCTTGACACAAGGCAGGAAAGAGAGAAAGCTATCAACAAACAGTGGAGAATTCTGAGTAGGAAGATATTTGGGAGTGAATGCCCATGGCTCTAAATCTGCAGTGTTGCAGGATCTAATCCCACTGATAGTTCATTGGAATTAGGCCCCTACTTTGCAAAATTTACAAGGCTGCAGGATGCACATAAGGCTAAAATGGTATATAAATGTAGTTTCGTTATTCTGCATTTCTACTCAAAGTCATTTTCAGTTATAAAGTGAGAGGATATCACATTTATGTGGAATAAAGGTAACTTCAGAACTCAAATGAATGGCATTCCTTGAAATGAAAGATGCTTGAGAACCTTGATAACACAGACATAGTTCATGCCAGATTAAACCCTTTGCATATGGTAAAATGGCAGGGAGTGGATTTTAGGAACTTAGTTATTTGTTGGTTATGTGCATCTTACAAAGGGGCATTATTAGTTCCAGACTGAACAACTTTATCCAGATTTTTTGTTTCTTCTCCTTTGCACTACATAGATAGTTGCAAAAGGACAGCGTCCCCCAATGTCTGCTTGAATGCTACATTTAGTACATTTATCAAGTACTAAATGACTCTGCAGTAGCAACTGCACAGTCAGGGGCACTTGAAGACACATCCACAAGGTAGAATTAAATTACACTCTCCCACGAATATCAGTTGCAACACATACCCAAGCTGGCCTCAGTTTGCTTTGGATTGTTCGGCTCTTCTAGAGGTTGAGTTCTAAATCAGTGTGCTTAACTGTAGGCCTCATCATTTCTCAGGAAAATCTTCTATTAGCATTAGCACCAGTGGTTTCAATGAGAATTTTCCTTGAAGGTTTGCTGGATTGGGTCCTTTGTTGTACTATTATAATCCATCTCCTATAATTATAGTTAAAGAAGTGTTATTTATAGTCTGCTTTATTATATCTGCATCTATTTATTTTAGCTAGTAGTTAAAATAATTTCAATTAGTAATTGAGATTTGTTATTTTTTTTATGGTCTGTATTTCTTTCTTTTATTTCCAGTGAGTAAGCTGTCTTATTTTTAACTATAAAGAGAACTCTTCAATCTCCTGCTGAGAAATATGCTAGGCAAGTGATACAAGTAAAATTTCAAAAAAATAAAGGACTTTTGTTACAAAAACCAAAACTTTTCATTCTGGCTCCAACCATCTGTGTTTTGATTTGAGAGGGTAAAATATATATATATATACAGATCAAAGTTCTGAAAGATGCTGTGACCAGATGTACAGAACAAGATGCTGACTCAAAAGGTGAATTATAAGGTGAATTTTATTTGTCTGGTTTTATTCCAAATTATGGTGAAGCCAATTTAAATTGCTGTTCTTTCTTGCCAATCTAATGAATAAAACTATTAAAAAAAAAAAAAAAGCCTTGGAATTTATTGCATTTCCTTGGTATAAGTAAATACAAACCATTCTTATGATCTCAGTTAAAGAATTATAACCCTTCCCAATGGTATAATTTTTTAAATACATAAATGTCTTGCTACTGTTCTTATGTAGCAAGGATACTGGTCCTTTGCAAAATTTGCTATTGAATTCCAATGGAACAGAAACAGTTTGATTCTGTCGTGGAAACACACACAGAGTACTTTTGGGTCAGGTCAGCAGAAGCTTTTATTCAAAAGAAACTACAGCTGTAGGGGGAGTTCCAAAGTGACATGGATTTCCCAAGCACTTGGAAGGGGTCCCCCCCCCAAGAGCAAAATCAGGAGGCTTATATACTTTTTAACAGTTGCTTACAACTCACGTGATCATATAGTGAAATTAGCATGAAAAGCAGCTATAATATTACTTCATTATTTCTTTGCTGTTATCAGGATGGGAATTATGGGGGAGGTAGGGTTAGTTCACAAACCTCCTTCTTGCACCTGGAAATCTACTTTGTACATACTTTTTTTTTCTACCTTCAAGGCCGTGGTGAGAGAAGCATTTGCAGAAGAGTTACAAAGAACAAACACTTGCCCTTATCTGTTCTACTGTACCGAGCCAGCAATTCTACACAAAGCGGTTATGTCATCTTATAACTAAAATAATCAAAGTTTAAGGCATATATTTTTTCTGATTCCACAATTCAAATCATCTGCTGCTAAGGAGCTAACAGCACAGTTTAGGAAGGCTTGCAAATACTCTCTCGTCAAAGGGGCAGTGGTGGATTTGTCTAAACTCCTGATATAAATTAGAGATGGTCTAAGTTACAGCTACTGCTAATGACCCCAAAGGGCCAAACTGGCAGCTGGGGGCTTGTGGGCTGCAGCTTGGCCTTAATTCTACAGTAGAACCTGGATTGTTTGCATCAGGGTGATTCACAACCTGCTTGATTTACAGAAGGTTGCCAAATTAACACTAACCTGCTCAGCTTTTAGCTTTGGCTTTTATTTCAGCAGTGCTGCTTCTCCATGCAGCTGGAGCTCATCAGCAGCCCTGCGCAGCTAATCAGAGAAGTGATGCCTTTCAAAATAGCAATCGGCTGGGCAGCTCAGCAGTCCTGTGCAATCAGCTGGGCAGCTCCATTTGCTGTTGATTTGCAAACCCTCATTTGTACAGTGGGATCAGTAACCTAAACCTAGGAAGGCTCTTCTACTGTACAGGTTTCCCTCAATTTATATGGTAGATGCATTCCTGCAAAACTGCATAAATCAAAATTGCATAAAGGGAACCCAGTTTATAATGTAACAAATCGGGATATGTTTCCATGGCGGGGAGTGGGGGAGGGACAGTGTCTGGGGCTAGGGAAGAGGTGGAGAGAGGGGTGCAGTGCAGCCCAGCAGCTGCAAGCAGGCAGTGTCAGCTGCTCCCAGACACTCAGCTCTTCCTGGCACTTGGGGTGGGTGGCAGCCTGCTCTCATCCCACTGTAAGCTGGGACCAGTGATGGCACTGGGCTGTTTCTGGTGCTTGAGGCTGGTGGTAGCCTGCTCTCATCCTGCTGCAGGCTGGGGCCAGGGGCAGTACCGGGCTCTTCCCAGCATTCGGGGTGGGCAGCAGCCAGCAGCAGGATGAGAGCAGGCTGGGGCTAGCAGCCATTGCAGGCTGGGCCTGGTGGTGACACCAGACTCTTCCTGGCACTCAGGATGGGCTGCAGTGATGGGAGGGGCTGCTGCCACCCCAAAATTCACCATAGTCCCCCCCCAACCTTCCTCCCAGTGCCGACACCGAGCACCGGGAAGAGCCCAGTGCCGCTGGCCCCAGCCTGCTGCGGCCTGCAGCCCGTCTGTAGCGGGACGAGAGTAGGCTGCCACCAGCCCTGAACATTAGGAAGAGCCCGGTGCTGCTGCTGGGCCCAGCCGGCAACCTGCTCTCATCCTGCATGCAGAGCCTGGCGCAACCCCGCAGCCTGCAGCCCTCCCGGGGTACGTGTAGCAGCAAGAGGCACACCCCACACCCATTCACACTTCCCTCTGTTTTGGTCCCTGCTGCAGCCCCAGGAGCAGCTGACGGGCTGCACCGTGTCCCTCCCCTGCCCCTTCCCCCTCAGACTTACCTTGCCGCGCCCTGGGCCTCCGTTTCTCCTCGCTCACCCCCGTACCTGCTGCAGCAGCCCTGGGAGCAGCCGACACGACCTGCCTGCACCACGGCACGGCGCAGCCCAGGAGCTGGGGTGAGTGGGGACAAGCGGCGCTTCGGAGCCAATCACATAAGAGTGACTTTACTTCATATATAATGAAGCTGGGTATGTGGCAGGGCACTTTTGGTGCCTGCCACTTTAAGGGCAGAAAACAGGCAGCAGCCAGGTGCCTGAGGAGGGCAGCCATTTTGGACCCAGGGATATAAGTTGGGCAGCAGTTTGTTGCAGGAGGAAGGAGGTAACATCAGGTTGAGAGGCTGCTTTGAGAGTATCAGGAAGGCAGGGGAGGAGGTGACCCCTTGTCCTGGGTAAGACATAATACATAAAACTGCACCCTGCTGGGGATGAGTGGCCTGCTGGGGCTCCTAGTGGTGTGGGAGCCCCCAGGAAATGCCAGGCCAGTTACCTCCCTGGTGAAAGGTGGGGCAGGGTGCCTTATAACCCCAGCCCTACATCCCTGCTGGTGATCTAATGAGCAGGGGGAGCCCAGGCTCGTTAAGGAGCCCTGAGGCAGAGCTCAGGCTGGAGGAGGGACCTGGGGCCATGCCCAAGCGGCAGGTAAAGCCTGGGAGCGTGAGTGAGACCCTGAGAGAGGGGCGATGAGTAGTGAGACCCCTTGAGTGTGGGCGATTGAAGAGGCCCAGTGGGGGCATAGTGGCCCAGTGAGGGGCCAGAAGCGAAGTAAGCCAGCAGTTGTAGAATTGCACAGTCAACACTCAGGTGAGGGTAGCGGGGGACACTCAACAGACCGCTCCGGGGCTGACTGAGGCATGGTGAGATAAGCCCAGCGAGGCCGGGTGGTATGGTTGTGGCCCAAGAGAGAGGGCAGCATGAAAGAGGCTGGGTGAGAGCCAGCAGAGTGAAGGGGACCCCGGTGAGAGAGGGGTGGTGTGTAAGTGGCCCTTAGGAGAAGCAGGGTAGAACTATAACTGTGTGCCCAGTTTGCTCCGGCTGTAAGCTGGAGAGGTAACACACAGAGCAACATCTGCGAGGCATAGGACCCATGGAGGGCAGGTCAGAGTGGGGATTAAGGGCCCTGTCAGCAGGGTGAGTAATGGGTAGCCTCCTGCCTTAGTAACAATTCTCAAATTTTTCCATCAAGGCGTGGAAGGCAAGCGAAGCGGGCAGTTACCCCAGAAGCAGGGCGGAGAGCTGACAAGGAAGACACCCTGTTCCAGGGTATAAAAACGGTCATTGGATAAGAGAGAAATTGCATATATAGAACCCGCATAAATAGAGGGAAACCTGTATTTGCTTTCTTTAGCCCCTAGTCTTCTGGCATAAAGGATTGCTATGTCAACTTTGTGCCACAGGAGGGCCCTGCTAACTGATGTGATCATCTTAGGGATGATCGTGCATGATTTTAGGCAAAAATCTGCCACTGCTGCACAGACAAATAGAGGTGCAAAATAAACACACTGATGTCCAAAGGAAGCATATACGCCTTTGAACAACGTGTCTTTTTGTCTCAGACCAACACGGCTACCAAGTATACCCCTGAAACATGGAAGATGCTGAATTTTAGCTGATTTTGGATTTTAGACTTAATTGCAGAACAACAAGGAAGCTTTTCTGCCTCCCTGTCTGCCATCTGACACCTTCAGGGAAGGAATTCTACCTGATCAACACATCAAAGAGCTACTCAACACAGCTCACAAAGACACTCTCATGGACCCAGAGGGACAGACTTCCATCTTCAGCTCCCTCTGTGCAAAATGAAGTTTATTTCCTGCCTATGGGGACTTTTTACCATCTTATACCATCTACACTTTTCCCAGAGCCTGACTGTCGCAGAGCACTGAGGTGCCCTGCTCCTAGAGGGCAGAAACTGCCAGAGGAAAAGCTCTGGCAGTGCATAGGGAGCCCTAGCAGGGAATAGGAGCCCACCTGTGGGTTGCCAGGGCAACTGGAGGGAG
Organism: Alligator mississippiensis; assembly: GCF_030867095.1. NCBI lineage: Eukaryota > Metazoa > Chordata > Crocodylia > Alligatoridae > Alligator > Alligator mississippiensis. Next base: position 191,790,026 of record NC_081824.1, on the reverse strand, counting down.
CAAATGACCCACACCTGCCAGCAGTCAGCTGCCTGTAGGAGGCAGAGGCGGGCTCTTATAAAGCCCAGGGCTGAGGCCAGGTTGGCAGTTCCCTGCCAGCAGCCAGAGAGGCAGGAGCTCTGGGAGTGGGGATGCGAGAAGCAGCAAGACTTGCAGGTACTGTTTGAGCAGAGTTATAGATGTCAGCTCTAGGGCGTTTGTGCAACGTGGTTTAGCCAGGTGGCTTTACATTATGTTATAGGCAGGAGGCTCGAGTTTTTGTTTGGTGTTGATGTTACACCGGTGGTTTGGGTGAGGCTATTAGGGGTTGGAGGAGGCCTCATAGGAACCCACAGTGGTGTGGGGGCCCCAGCGCCAGTGAGGGCGCAGCGTACTCATCGGGGACTCACAGCGGAGTGTGAGGACCCCAGCGCCAGTGGGGGCGCAGCTTACGGGGTGCTTAGACCCCAGCCCCAGAGAGGGGGCATTTGAGAAGCCCTAGTGTGGGCGTAACAAGCCCTACAGAGGGGCACTTTTGAGAAGCCCTAGCGCGGGCACAACGAGCCCCAGGAAGGGGGCAACCTAGAGAAGCCCTAGCGCGGGCACAACGAGCCCCAGGAAGGGGGCAACCTAGAGAAGCCCTAGCGCGGGCACAACGAGCCCCAGGAAGGGGGCAACTTAGAGAAGCCCAAGTTGGGCACAATGAGCCCCAGGGAAGGGGACAGCCATTTAAGAAGCTCAGTGCGGGCACGGCGAGCCCCAGGAAGGGGGCAACCTAGAGAAGCCCTAGCGCGGGCACAACGAGCCCCAGGAAGGGGGCAACCTAGAGAAGCCCTAGCGCGGGCACAACGAGCCCCAGGAAGGGGGCAACCTAGAGAAGCCCTAGCGCAGGCACAAGGAGCCCCAGGAAGGGGGCAACTTAGAGAAGCCCAAGTTGGGCACAACGAGCCCCAGGAAGGGGGCAACTTAGAGAAGCCCAAGTTGGGCACAACGAGCCCCAGGAAGGGGGCAACTTAGAAAAGCCCAAGTTGGGCACAACGAGCCCCAGGGAAGGGGACAGCCATTTAAGAAGCCCTAGCGCGGGCACAGCGAGCCCCAGGAAGGGGGCAACCTAGAGAAGCCCTAGCGCGGGCACAACAAGCCCCAGGAAGGGGGCAACCTAGAGAAGCCCAAGTTGGGCACAACGAGCCCCAGGGAAGGGGGCAACTTAGAGAAGCCCAAGTTGGGCACAACGAGCCCCAGGGAAGGGGGCAACTTAGAGAAGCCCAAGTTGGGCACAACAAGCCCCAGGGAAGGGGGCAACTTAGAGAAGCCCAAGTTGGGCACAACGAGCCCCAGGAAGGGGGCAACTTAGAGAAGCCCAAGTTGGGCACAACGAGCCCCAGGGAAGGGGACAGCCGTTTAAGAAGCCCAGTGCGGGCACGGCGAGCCCCAGGAGGGGGCACTATTAGGAAGTCCCAGTGCGGGCGTGACGAGCCCCAGAGACGGGGCATTATTGAGAAGCCCTAGCATGGGCACGGCGAGCCCCGAAGAGGGGAGTGCCTTATTAGAGAAGGCCCCAGAGAAGGGGGCAGCACTCAGAGAAGGCCCGGGGTTACGGGCGTGAATATAGACAGAGACAGACCAACGTCGATTCCAACTGCGAGGCTTGGGGCGTGGTATCAGGGGTGGTTGGAGCCACGCATAGTCCATAAGGCTAGGGTGCCCCAAAGCACCCATTTGCAGGAGAAGACCCACAAGGAGTCCGGGAAAACCATGGGGTCTGAGTCAACATAGAGTCGTGTCCGAGAGGGCATAAGGCAGCCTCCCAACCTTATCTAACAGCAAAGACGTGGCGGGCGAGAAACAAAGGGTGCCCTTGGGCCAACTTGACACGGAGAGGGGGCCTTAAGGAGATCACGGCCCTCCTGCAGGACCTTGCCGTGACACTGACGAAGGGACTTTGATCCCAAAAGCTTGCGGAAAAGGACAATTTTCTTGCCATTTTCCAGTTGGTCTAATAAAAGATCATTTTGGAACCAAGAGTTCTAGTTTTTTGTATGTCTTTTTGTCTCAGACCAACATGGCTACCAAGTACACCCTTTGAACAACAATGTATTTATTACAATAGCTATGCTTCCTGAGTCAAAGGGACCTTTGCATGAATAACACCATAGGTTTTAACCATATGTCACAAATGTGATTTGTTTCTGATAGCACTGCTGCAGAAGCCTTAACAATTCAGTTTTCTGACTTGTATACGTTTAAATGCTCATCTTTGAGGTTATGTTACCCATTTTTTTTACAATGAAATTGAATTCAAGACAGATTAAACTTAAAATTTAGGGCCTTTGTGGTTATGCTGAATGAAGTGAGTTGTATTTCTTCATGGTAAGTAGTACCAGAATTGATATTTACTCTTCCAAAGTGTACCTTCATCTATATTGCTAACATTTTAAATGCAGTCTTAATCAATAATGTATACTTAGTAGTTACAGACATAAAACAATCACCTTACAGAAGCTTAGAGGTCATAGTTTAGATACTATAAATGGGAAGTTGATATTGCTGAGGGTGTCAGTGATGGCACTGTGCTGATTGTTGGAATTCCTGAACATGATCAAGGGTGAGGGAACAACATTTGTGGTAATTAAATGTACCATATTTACACAAATCCAAGACCATTTTTTTTTTTTTTCAACATGCACAAGAAAAATTCCTGATGCTGAATTTTGAGTACAAGCTGTTGGAATGGTGGAGGGGAGGAGGGGGGAAGAAGGCAACTGCTGTGGCTCAGGGGTGGTTTCAGTCCTAACCTGGGCTCAAGGTTGGAGTCAGTCAGAGCTGGAGCTGCTGCTCCACCCCACTGGGCCCCACTGCCTCTGCCCCCCACTGCCTACCCCGGCTTTCTCTCCCTGCCACTTCCCCCCCAACTCCTGCTCTTCCAAAGGTCAGTCAATAAAAATTCTATCCATGTGCTGATTCCTGATATGGAGTAGCATGAAAACTGGAATATACTGTATTTATGGGGTCTTTGGAACATAGAAATTGGATAGAGTTTTAAGAAATCTATCCCCAAGATTGTGCCACTTAAACAAAATTTTACAAGAGTCTTTATGTGTTGCCTTTCCAAAAGCATTTACTATAGATCATTTTCAACTCAGGACAGCTCTGTCTTTAACACCACCAAAATGGATATGCTGTCAATGAACTGAGACTAGCAGAATGAATGACAGAATAGTGAATAGCCCATTGCATGTGCTGGAACATAGCCATTCATTATTTGATCCACATAAATAAAGTCACTTTCAATAATACTATGAAATGTTCAGAAGAATTTATTGTAGAATGAAGATAACCACAGTCATAAATAGCTAAATCTTCTTCCCTCCTGACCCCCCACCCCATAGCCTATAGCATCTGTAGGGGTCAGTCACGCATTGTTCTCTACATCTCCTTTATGCTCTGACTCACCCTTCAGCATAAAGTGTCTGTAAGCCCTTGTTGCACTATACCATTGTATAGTCTGTTTCTTGATCTGGTCCTCTTTGATGCTGAAAAGCATGGTCTTTAGCAGGTGGTCATCCTTTACTTGACACATGTTTCCAAACAGCTGTAGCTTCCTTCTCATTATGGAGGCAATGACTTTTCCTTTCACTGTGATCCCATTTCCGCTTGTTTCACTTCTGGTGTGCTCTCATCATAACATTTAATTTCAAAGGCCAACTGTCTTTGTGCATCAGCCTTCCTAAAGGTGCATGTTTCTGTCAAATAGAGCAGGATTGAGCGTACATGTCCCTTGAGCATTCTGATTTTTGTGTGTTGGGAGATTCCCTCATCTCGCCTTATTGACTTCAGGTCACTCAGGGCTGCCTACACCAGCTGTATCTTCCTTCCAATCTCCTTAGAGTATTTGTTTTCCCATTGTCTTCTACATGTTGTTAAACAGCCCAAATCATTTGACAGTCTTGTGGAGGCATCAATAAGGCTCTGCAAGCCTTTGTTCTCTGTGTCTATCAGACCATAGTCTCTCTGCCATGAACCTTATCCCAACACCTTCGGTTGTTTCAACTCCATCCATCAATCTGTCAAGACAGGTCAGGAAGGAGATTTCTGTTCACTCTGTAGCTGATCATCATCTTGAACAACAGCTTAGCTCACTATTTACCAGGATTGCAAACATCACCTCTTTATAAATGTTTTTGATCATGGCTATAGCAGCTTCTTGCTCACAGCCCACACTGTACCATACTGAGTTGATGTTATTTTCATAGAATCATATAAAATCATAGACATTAAGGGCTGGAAGGGACCTCAAAAGATCAAGTCAAAACACCCTGCTCTGGGCAGGAATACTGCTGAGATCAAATGATCCCAGCAAGGTGTCCGTCCAGTCTTCTCTTGAAGACTTGCACGGTTGGGGACTGCACCACCTCCTTGGGAAGTCTATTCCAGATTCTGGTCACCCTTACTGTAAATAAATTCTTCCTTACATCCAACCTGAAACTATCCTCTAACAGTTTATGGCCATTGTTCCTTGTCCTTCTTGGGGTGCCCTAGTGAACAGTATTTTTTCCCAGCTCCTGACATTCCTGTTTTGAGGTTGATGAACATCCTATCAAACTTTCTTTATTTTTTCATCAGCTCTGGGCTGCTCCATCCTGCTGTCTTTGTGGAAACTTGCCTGCCCCTACAATAAGTTTTTACTATCTAGGTTGTGAAGCTTTTAAGAAACACTGTGAGGTGTACTGTACTCAGGTGGGTGACCAGAGAGATCATCTTGTAATTTGTGCAGTCTCTTTTCTTGGCTCTCATCACCCAGATAAACTTTCCCCATTCTTCAGGGGTCTTTTCTTCTTTCCAGATATTGTTGTATGCAGCTTCCTAATTAAATCTCTGCTTCCTTCTGCAATCTGCCCTACAAATATGCTATCCACTCCTGGGCTTTTGTTTTTTCTTTAGTCTTCTGATAATTTTCTCAACTCCATCAAGATGTCATCCTTGTTGTCTCTCTGCCCTGGCAAGGCTATAATTTCCAGGTCTTTGAGAGCCTGTTTATCTTCACTCTGTCAAACTTAAAAAGGCCCTCACAATATTCAGCTCATTGCTTAGGATCGCTCTTTTCTGAAACAACTGAGCCATCATTATCTTTAATGGTGCAGAGTCTAGGCTGGTTCTTCTTCCTCACCATCCTAACTATGATGAATGCTTCTCTTGACTTGAGCTCTCCTACAAACTTCTCAGTGCTGCAGTACTCTTCTTTGAGCTAGGTCTCCTTGTCCAACTTAACTGCCCTCTTCACTAGTCTGGCATTCTGGTACAGCTACATATGACTAATAGGACCCTCTTCACTTTAGCTTTTGCTTTTCATTGGCCACATGGAGGATTTCTTCTGATATACTTCAGGCTACCTAGCTGCCTTTTTACCCCTTAGTAGACCTGAGGCAGCTGACTTTGTAAGGCTCACTTAATCTCTTCTAGCCATACCTTAGTGCTTAGTTCAAGGCTCTTAGCTGACCCTCTCCTCCTATTCCTTCCTTATAGCTGGCCTTTCTAGCACCTCCATAATAGATCTTACTGGCCTTTACATCTTAGACTCTCATCCAATGAGACATCTACCAGTGCACTTTTCCATCATTTATTTATCAGGACAAAGTCAACTGTATTCCTGTCAATGCCATTTGGTGATTCTTGAGGCAGAAGCAGCATAGCCCTGTTCACACAGCTCTGTGGGCAGGCTGCATAGTTCTGCTTCTTGGCACTAAGGCAGCTACTCTAACTGGAACTAGCAGTGGTATGGAGCTCTGAGTCTGGAGTTCTGTCAGGCATCTGAGACTGTGTCCTGGATATTGCTCCCCAAAAGTTGGGCATATCACTTATATGTAAGCTAAAACAAAAATAAAATCAAACAAAATGCTATGTAACTTGCTGTACTAGTGGGTTATCCTGCATAGGAACTCAGACAGCTATACACCTTTAACCAGGAGCATGACTTCTGCCTTTGTCTCCCCAAACCAACAACATGGCTCCATAACAACATTTTTTTCCAATGCAAATGTATGCCAGGCTGTAATTATTTTATAAAAAAAACCTGTAGGTAAAAATACATATTCATCGTGTGTGGATGCATAAATTACCTCCAACAACTGAGAACTGGGGGTCAGAGAGATTTAGCTTGTTGCCTCTTTCCTTAAGAATGAACAAGATACAGGTTTTGCAATTCTGGAAGCTAAAAGTAAAATGCAAGTGACGGTTCTAATCTTTGACAATTGTGACAGAAATGGTAGCTGGGTTGGCAAATACTTGTTGCCTAACTGTCGGGAAGAGCAAAGTATACAGTTTCACTGTTTTAAATATAATTTTTTAGATATAGATTAACTTCCTTTGTTCAGTATTTAGTATTGTTTTACCAGCCTTTAAATGGAAACTGCAAGCATTGTGATAAATGGATTGAAAGGTTATCTATTTTCCCTGCAGCTTCTGTAATTGTTTTTATGTTCTGTGTTGAACTGCTATTCTGTATCTCCTCAGAGCCAGGCTCTTTAGTGAACAGCAATAGATACCTTTATGTCTATTATGGCAACACTACATTAAAGGGCAGCAGAAAGATACTGCTGTCTCAAAGCTATATTCTGCTGGGGGTACTGGCCTTTTCTCTCTTCATGCCAATAGATTCTGTGCTCAGGGTCAAATCCTCTCCACTATGCCAAACCCAAAAGAATTCTGTGGAAGATGAAATCATCCCATTTATGCTATAGAAAATTAACAGAGGTACTATATGGCTACTCCAGCAGCTTCTGGTCTGCAGTAGCTTCTGCAACATCTTCACTCCCACATGGAAGGATTAAGCCAGTAGAATTTCATGATCATGAATTTATCATCAGTATATACACTCCTGCCTTCTGCATACTCTTCTGCACTGTGATGAATAAGTCGATAAAGCTCAGGTGCACAGAGCCAGATTGTTCAGGGCTGCCAGTACAAACTTCCCAAACCCTGTCCCTTCCCAAATCTCATGCGGCAGAATCAGACTGGTTCCTCTAAGTAGAATTTTCTTCCAAAATGATATGGGACAAAATCTTCATAAGCACTGAAGGATACATCTACACTGCTGGAAGACCACCCTTCAGCCCATACCAGCCAGCATCTATAAGCTCAGCTCCCAGTGACCTCAGAATTGAACCTCAAGCCTGATGCTGTGTTTGCTCCCAACCCACCCCTATTTGAAGTGTATTTGGGTGCCACAGGCACAGAGCACAGGAAACCCACCAGCAACAATCCCACAGTCCTCTTCCAGCCTTTCTATACCCTACCTCCTCTCTCTACCTTCCAAAATCTTAGCCAAGTACAGAAGACAGATAGTGATCAGGTTGATTCCTAAGAGGCCTCTGCTTGAGGAAGGCCAGTGAGGACAATCTTGGTGCTGGCCATAAGGTAAGATGTAGATGGGGAGAGCAGCTCACATGGCTTGGTCTGGTTGAGGGCAAACCTCAGAGTTTGATCAGTGTGGATACTCCCTGAGAAATTTAGGAGTCTAGATCTCATTGACTGTCATTGGCCATGGGCTCCTGCCTTCTAGACGCTTCTGAAAATCTTGCCCTATGACATTAATTTGATTTGCAGAAGCAGAATTTCAATTTTCTTTCCTTCTTCTCTCCCTCCCTTCCTCTCTTCCTCTCCCTCTCCCTTACCAGACTTTCTTTTTCTGTCATTTTCTTGCATAAAAAAATGTAATGTTAAAACTGGGAAAGTTTTGAAAAAATATAAACATATATTTTTAAATGGTGTGTTTCATACTTTGCAAAACACATTCGAAATTTACTGAAAACTAGGCTTTTTTTTCCCTATCAGCTAGCTAGTTGTAGTCCGATCTTAACAGATCTCCAGGGCACCTAAATAAGGCTTATATAAAAATGTAGATTTCATAGACATTAGGGCTGGAAGGGACCTCAGAAGATCATGGAGTCCAGCTCCCTGCCCCAGGGGCAGGAAATCAGCTGAGGTTATAGGATCCCAGCAAGATAAACATGCAAATTTCTCTTGAAGGCGTTCAAAATAGGTGCTTGAACCACCTCCGATGGCAGGCTATTCCAGACCTTGGGGGCTAGGACAGTAAAGAAATTCTTCCTTCTGTCCAGCCTGAAACAGTCTTGCTGGAGTTTATAACTGTTCAACCTTGTCATCCCTTGGGGTGCTCTGGTGAAGAAACGTTCCCCCAGATACTGGTGGTCACTCCTGATAAACTTATAGGTGGCCATCAGATCATCCCTGAGCCTGCACTTTTCCAGGCTAAAGAGTCCCATAGCTCTCAGCCTGTCATTGTAAGGTCTGTTTTCCTGACCTCTGATCATGCGTGTGGCTCTTCGCTGGACTCTCTTAGATGCTTAAGTCGTAAAGAATTATTCAAATTGATCCCTCTTAGTGGCACTAGAACTGCCCGAGCTTCAAATACTGGGGCTGCTTATAAACTATGCAGATCAGGCACCCAGATGCCTCATTCCTGCCTAAGCTCTGTTGCGATTCAAAGGAGGCCAGAAGGACAGTAAGCAAGTGGGAGTCTGGCCCTGTTGTCCAGTGGTTACAGCGCTCCCTAGAAGAGAGAGGTCTGGGTTCTGGCCCCGACTACCAGGGTTATTTCTGGTGTGTTTGGGTTTTTTGGTTGTTTTTTTTTTTTTTTAACCAGCAGCTGTTCATTGTGAAATGCATAAAAGTCACCTGCTGATTAGGACACTCTCCTAGAAGTATGAGATGGGTTTGAATGCTGTCTGGGTGAGGAAGATCTGGAATTCAGGTCTCTGGATTTCCCAGGCAAGTGTCCCTATCACTAGGCTATTGGGGGAAAAGTGAGCACTGCACCACCACCAGGTATACTCAAGTATGAACGAGAGACTCAATTTGTTGTTCAGGGCATCCTGTTTTAAATAGATCTCTTCCCCTTGAGAAGTCTGGGCTGTGATAGGAACAGAGTGCCTCCTTTACAGCTCTAAGACAGATGTCTATGCTTCAAGAGGAAAAAGGAATTCAGTCATACCCCTCTGCTTAGCATTCCTGTTGGACAATGAGGCAATGCAGATCATGTGGGACTCCCCATTCATGCATAAGAAACCTAAGGGCTTAACACTGTCAATTAGGCTTAAGACAGGACAGGTAGGCTGCATTTTAGTTTTTGCACAGTCTAAGTGCGTGCATCTTAGAGATTGATTAGGATCTGCCCCTTAATGGCTGCCTCCAAAAACATTGGTTTAAGTGACATGCCCACCCTTGGAAAAGAAGTGGGGGGCATAAGCCAGTGATAAAACCCTTCTGTCAGAGGTACACAAAGCTCTTGGTTCAGAGGTGATATCTTTTGTTGGACCAACTAAATAGCAGCAACAAAAATTCTTTCTTTGCAAGCTTTTGGGCACATACACCCTTCATCAGGCTGAGGAGAATTCAAAGATTGTCAGAGTCCTCCTCCTCCTTGTCAAAAGTAGAAGATAAACTTCATTTTACACAGGGGAGATACACTTCCAGCTTCTATTCCCCTGGGAATCTGGGAGTCCTTTTGTGAGAGTGTTGCTCTGTGATGTGCAGAGTTAGCTGTCTTCTTCCCTGGAGGTGTCCGATGTCAGAGGCAGCCAAAGTGAAAAAAAATCTTTCTTTCTTGTTTAGCAATGAAGTTTATTTTTCCAAATGGCTAAAATATTATATCTTCCATGTTTCAGGGATCTATTTTGTAGCCGTGTTGGTCTGGGAAAAAAGAGATAGGCAAGCTCTTGGTTCAGAGGTGGTATCTTTTATTATTTTATTTTTCTAATTAGGAGGACTTTTAAAGTCTTTGAATTCTCCTCAGCCTGATGTGTGCACCCAAAAGCTTGCAAAGAAAGACTTTTTTGCTTCTGTTTAGTTGGTCTAATAAAAGAGATCACCTCTGAAGCAAGAGCTTTTTGTGTATCTCTTTTTTTTCTCAGACCAACATAACTACAAAACAGATCCCTGCTCTCAGAGGTGTGTGTTAAATGCAAGACTATCCTTTCTCTTCTCACAGTTCTTTGCTTCGTACACTATACATCTTCCAACTACTGCAACAAATAGAATAAGGTCCTACATACAAGAGTTGCCTTCATAATACAGCTCTGTTTCTGATTCCAGAGTACCACCTGATCTGTGTGCTAATAAAACAGGTGATGGCGGGGAGGCAACAGGAGAAGAGGAGCTGGTATGGTGCTTGTAACTGCGGCAGCTTTCTGAGCTGGGTAACATTTGTAGTAATATACACACAGATTTTCATGGCCAGTATCCACACTTTCTCATGCATGTGCAAATGGTGATTGTGTGGCTTAGAACCGGCCACAGTCAGAAAAGGCAGTAAAAGGCATCCTTGAACCCAGCTTTAGCCCTTTGCTAATGGTTTTGTCACTGCTCCATAAAAAAGGAAAGTTGTGGGTGGGTCAGAAAATCTATTAAAACTGTTGAAACAACCTTTTTTTCTCATTCTGAAAAACAGCTAAACCATTTTTAATATTTTCTCAAACTAGTCAACTTAAAGCTGAGGCCAAAGAATGAAAGTCTTGACCAAATGCTTAGAAATTTGCAGTGATAAGCAAATGAAGCCAGGTTATAATGGCAAACGTTAGCAAGCTTTAATAATAAAATGAATATTTATTAAAAATATCCTCTCATTAAAGAGTTAAAAATAGAGCCTCAGCTTTCAAACGTGGTAGAAAATGTATATTTTTGTCCATGTAGAAGCAGAACATTTTAAATGGTTGACTTTTAATTTTGATGCTATGGCCCAATGCATTTAGTATACATTTAATATAAATATACATTTGGAATTCAAAAAGCAGACCCATGGTCTATTTCTGCTAGATACTAATACACAAGCACATACTTTTGCCTTAATCACGTAGTTGGTGTTTTTTGCAACATCATGTATTATATTATCTATTGAAATAAAGGTCTGGTCATTAAGATAAATTAGATTAATTTTGCTGATTGGACTGGTATGGTTGCTATATGCTGGCATGAAGCAAATACAGACTTTTAGGAGGACGTTTATATTTTGATTCAGAACCTTTGGCATGGGAGTCACATGATCTGGATTTGATGCTGCCAAATGCTAGATTCCTGCCACTCCTATGAACTCTAGCAATGTCATATATCCAGGTGAATTTTCCTCAAGCTTTCAGAGTGAATAATATTTGCAAACCAGTTGCAGAGCAAACACATAATTAATGCTTATTTTATATGAGTTTGTGTTTTTACTTTATCTGATGAACTATTATAAACTGTTACTTGAACTCAGCATTTTTATGTTAATGATTCTGTTGTTCTTCCAGAAATGTATACTGCTGTGGCATTGAGTTAGGGGGGAAAAAGACTGGTGAGGAAATGATAATATCTCACTTTTATATAGCTTGTACTTTTTCTTGGTATGTTTACTTATTAGAAAACTTGGACATGAACTCATTACAAAAGTAGGATTTGTGGGGGGCGGTGTGTGTGTGTGTGTGTGTGTGTGTGTGTGTGTGTGTGCGTGTAAAAAAAAAAAAAAAAAAAAAAAATAAAATAAAATAATGACACACACACATGCATACTAGCCAATTGCCCATCAAGAATGACTGGGGGTGGGGCGGGGGGGCGGAGGTGCTAGAGACAGAGGCCTGTGTCTGGCTTCCACCCCCGGGCTCCAGGTCCACCTGGCCTGTGTCCTCCTGCCTTCCCACCCTGCACCTGTCCCACCCTCCTGGCTATTGTCAGAGCCTGGTGGTGGCAGGGCATGCCACTCCCTCCCCCTCCCTGTCGGCTCTTGTTGGGGAGTGCTGGCAGCAGGGTGGCGGAGGCATGCTCCCCTTGCCCCTGCTGCTTTGGGGCCGGGCCCACTACCCTCCTCCCCCCATTCGGGGCTGTTGTTGGGGCGTGGTGGCAGACGCACTGTGCCTCCCTCTCTCCCTCCTCCTCCCTGCCAGCATTTGTCAGGGCCCTGTGGCTCCATGTCCCCCTGCATCTGGCCCTGCCCCCACTTCTCGTTTGGTCGGGGGAGGTGGGGAACAGTCCTGCTGCCCTCCTCCCCTCTGCTCCATCGGCGCTGCCAGCAGGGAGCTCTGTCTCCTGTGTCCCCGCTGTCACGGCAGCACTCCACTGCACTGTCTCCTGTCCAGATGCTCTTGGAGCACTGATTTGTTGTTTCCTTCAGCCAATCAGAGTGCAAATAAATCTTTACAGACAGACTAAGGCTTTTGTATATAGAGAATATATACATGAACTCATTACAAAATTAGGGTTTAGAGTGTGTGTGTGTACACAGTGAAATGTACTAATGCAATGATTCTCAACCTAGATTCGAGGCTGTAACAGAGTGTCTATGGCTCTCCGATCCTTTAAGGCAAAAGCAGCCCAGTGGGGAAGCACTGCCGAGTAGGCAGAATGCAGCTGCTGCAGGGCAATTGGACAATTAGCAGGCAGCCCAGGCAGTGTGCTGATAGGAAGTGGGCAGGGCCCTGGGAGGATATAGGCCTGAGACTTGAGCTAGCAGGCTAGTCTTTCCCTGTCAGCCACAGGGGAAGGAGCTCCTGTTCAGGAGAGCTGCCTGGGGACACTAAACTGACTGCTATGCTGCCTGTGGGAACAGTCAGGCTCGGGGAGTACACAAGGATCCCAGGGCTAGAAGGTATGCTAGCTAGAGGTGAAGGAAGGTTTTCCCTCTTAAAGGGGCAGAGAGCTGTTTCCCCATGATGTTTATGTTATAGCTGGGGGACTTAGGTTTACGTTGAAGTTATACCGGTGGTTTGGGTTGGGACTGTAGGGGCAGAAAACAGAGGCCCCATTGGCGCTTGAGGGGCACATGATTGTCTTGAGCCCTGCCAGGGGCAGGCTCAAGGCTTAAGCAACTGTTGAGTCCGGAGCGGGCAGAGACTGTGGTCACAGAGCCAGACAGGGGCCTGGCACCTGAGGGAGATGCAGACAGATGGGGGTCAGGATCCCAACAGATTTGGGCACTGGGCCCCTGGCCCCTAAGGGCTAGACCAGAGCTAGTGCCTCAAAGCCAGGCCCAATACAGGGGCCTGGGCTAGAAGGCCGAGCTGAGAGTAAGGGGCCAGAGGCCAAGGAGGCAAAAGCCCCAACAAGTGAACTCCCTTCTCATCAGCACAGAGGCAGAAAAGGATCTTGGAGTCATTATCGATTCCAAGATGAACATGGGCCCCCAATAGATTCATAGATGTTAGGGTCAGAAGGGACCTCAATAGATCATTGAATCTGACCCCGTGCATAGACAGGAAAGATTGCTGGGTTCAGATGACCCCAGCCAGATGCCTATCTAACCTCCTCTTGAAGACCCCCAGGGTAGGGGAGAGCACCACCTCCCTTGGGAGCCCGTTCCAGACCTTGGCTACTCTAACTGTGAAGAAGTTCTTCCTAATGTCTAGTCTAAATCTGCTCTCTGCTAGCTTGTGGCCATTATTTCTTGTAACCCCCAGGGGTGCCTTGGTGAGTAGAGCCTCACCAATTCCCTTCTGTGCCCCCATGATGAACTTATAGGCAGCCACAAGGTCGCCTCTCAACCTTCTCTTGCGGAGGCTGAAGAGGTCCAGGTGCCCCAGTCTCTCCTCGTAGGGCTTGGCCTGCAAGCCCTTAACTATATGAGTGGCCCTTCTCTGGACCCTCTCCAGGTTATCCACATCCCTCTTGAAGTGCAGCGCCCAAAACTGCACGCAGTATTCCAACTGCGGTCTGACCAGTGCCTGATAGAGGGAAATTATCACCTCCTTGGATCTGTTTGTCATGCACCTGCTGATGCACGATAAAGTGCAGTTAGCTTTTCTGATGACTTCATCACACTGACGACTCATGTTCATCTTGGAGTCCACTAGGACTCCAAGATCCCTTTCTGCTTTCGTGCTACCAAGCAGGTCATTTCCTAGGCAGTAGGTGTGCTGGACATTTTTCCTCCCTAGGTGCAGCACTTTGCATTTCTCCTTGTTAAACTACATTCTATTGTTTTCTGCCCATTTGTCCAATGCGAGGATGCGGTCTGGAATGCTAACTGCATCTTGTCATGCATCCACAGATGCATCATGAGCAGGTCCAAGGAGGTGATCCTCCCCCTCTGTGCGACACTGGTCAGGCCACAGTTGGAGCACTGCGTCCAGTTCTGGGCGCCGCACTTTAGGTGAGATGTGGCCAGCATCGAGAGGGTCCAGAGGGGGGCCACTCGCATGATCAGGGGGCAGCAAGGCAGGCCCTGTGAGGAGAGGCTATGGGACCTGAACCTGTTCAGCCTCCACGAGAGAAGGCTGAGAGGGGATCTGGTGGCTGTCTATAAACGGGCCAAGGGGGATCAGCGGGGAATGAGAGAGTCCCTGTTCCCCCAAGCACTACCGGGAGTAACAAGGAATAACGGCCATAAGTTGACTGAGAGTAGATTCAGGCTAGACATCAGAAGGCACTACTTCAGTCAGGGCGGCTAGGTTCTGAAACCAACTTCCAAGGGAAGTGGTGCTCACTCCTACCCTGAGAGCCTTCAAAAGGAGGCTAGATAGACACCTAGCCGGGGTCATTTGACCCCAGCATTCTTTCCTGCCATGGCACGGGGTCAGACTTGATGATCTGCTCAGGTCCCTTCTGACCCTACCAACTATGAAACTAAGTGACCAATAATACTATAACACTCACAAGGCTTGGGGTGTGGTTTAGGGGAGGATTGAAGCCACACAATTGGCCTATAAGGCTTTAGGTTTCCTGCAGGGCACAGTTGCCCAGAGCAGCCCAGTGAGGGGCCTGGGAGTAGCAGGGCAGAGACCATTAGGGTGCTGAGGAACCACAGTGGGGGATCCAGTTGGAATGGGGCCGTGTGAAGGCCTGGGGCATCCTCCCTATCAGTATTATTCCATCAAGGCACGGTGAGTAAGAAGGGAAGGTGCTCTAGAGGCAGAATGGAGCAAAGTAATTCTTCTATTGCAAAGAACTCAGAAAACCCCACAACAAGTTAGAATGTTTTAACACAAACAAAGCTGGCAAATTATCTCTTCCTTCTTTAAAATGGAAGCACAGAAAAGTTTAATGACTTGCTTGTGGTTACACAGGAAGTCACAGGCAGTAACAGGCCAAGTCTCAAGACTGCTAGGTGTGTGCGCAATGTATTAGTGCATTTCCATGACTTCTGAAAATGTTGGAAAAATGCAGCCTCCTGTTATGAATGAACTAGCTCACTTTGATCATGTCTGTTCCTGAAGGAAGACCCCAGCCATCACACCCCAGACCAGGGCAAGGGCCTAGCCATGGACCATTGCTATTCTATGGAACTCAAGAGATAGCAGGTTCCTTCTATCCAAAGGAAGTCCTAATTGGGCAGAGCAGGAAGGCACATTGAGGCAGCATAGAAACCACAGGGTGCCTCTTGTTGCTGCTTTTGTGGTTATCTTGTCCAGCCTTCATATGGCTGTGTAGGCAGCTTTTGGGTTACTGGTTGGTCCCACCACTTCTCCCTGTCTTCATGCTCACTTCTTGGATTCCTGGTTAGTGTGCTATGCACTCATATGTTTCTCACCCTCGGGCTAATTTCTGTCCTGGAATAAATGGACAGAACTCTTATTTAAGGGGAATTGCATCCCTTTGTGCAAAAGCTAAATTTAATGTTCAGGACTGAGATTATCTCATATGTGTATATTATACCTTGAACACCCTCCCGCTTAAATTCCTGTACAGTCTTGTTGTCATGCAGGCTGTCAATTTATTTACACTTGTGTCTTGATACATCTGCCTAGAAAGAAGCAGGTTTTAGCTCCATAATACTTGTCAGGTGCAACTCCACTGACTCCAGCTTTCTACAATATTAATGTTGTTATTAATTAGTATAACTATATAAAACTGCTTGTAGGAGGCAAGGGTTTTTGTGGGTGCTATTTTTTTTTTATTGGACTGCATAGTATGGATAGACTTAGGCTGTCAGGAACCACAGTACCCTTCCTCAGGTCTTTGGGAAAGAACTAGTCATCAGTGGGCATGTTTACATAAGATGTCTTAATGCTCAGTGGACTGTTCTACTGCACATTAGTATGTCATGCCAAAAACTGTGCTAATGCACAGTGGAATTAGTCTACTCCTCATTAAAAGTCACAAAAAATGTTCGCCTTTGCTACTGTGCATTAGCACAGTTTTTGGCATGACCTCATATTAGAGGTACTAAACTTAATGCACAGAAGCAAAGGCACATTAATGTACATGTAGACATGCCCAGTGTGGAGGAATAACTTAAGAAAGAAAAGCCAGGAAGACGTCTTCCCATTCCTAGAAAAGGTTAATCTGGAAGAAGGATGGGAAGATTTATCAGTTTTCCCTTCAATAGCATATATTGGCCATGGGTAAACAGCAGACCTCAGCTTACATTCTGTTTAATTCCTTCTTCAAAAAATATCCCACCACCTTTCCTTGTTATGATTTTAGCCATCCTTCAAAATTAGACATGATTTATTAGGATAAAGGCTCCAGGGCCCTATTGTGCTATGCAGTATAGAGAATGTGGAAAGACACGGTCCTTGCCCTGAACAGCTGACAAAATAATTGCACTTGACATAAAACAGGAACCAATTGTATAATGCCAGTGTTAAGCAGAAGCATCAAATATATTAATTATTAAGATAGGAAATTTTTACATTGCTTAACAGCTAAACCTTGATTTGATTGATAGTATGTACGGTTAAATGTGTAGCCTGTGAAGCATCTGAAATATGTTTTTATCTCGCACCCTGGCTAGGAACTAATTTTTTGCATCAAATAATTGTATTTTGTAGTTTATCATCCATCATTTTGTCAGACTGTGCAAGCTGTGACCTCTGTTTAGCATGATGTAACTGAAGTGAAAGTTTCCATTTTAATGTTGGCTGTCTAGACTTAGCTAGATTATCCTCACCTACAAGAATGGCACTGTGTTTGTGTCAAGGGAAATATCTAAGAGTATTAGTCATTTGGATGGACATGATGAATCCTACTGGTCTGATACAGCAATAAATTGTTTTGTTTGTCTTCTTGCCAGCATTGCTAAAATGCAGCTGAATAAAAGAATGTGTCTATACCACAATGATTTCAGTATATTAACTCCTTCCTAAATGTATATTACTAGAACAACATATTTCATGTAGCTCTGAATCTTGTGCTCTTACTTTTTAAAATACCTATAGGGATATCCTGGAGACTTTGTATCAGTATTAAACTGTGTCGGCCTAATAGGGAACCACATTTCACAGAAAATATTTACTAGTAAATATAAAATCCTGAAGCTCAGCTAAGCAAACACATACCATTTAAGATTGCATCTGTTTAGAAATAAAACCCCTAGTATATGAAAGCTACATTCCTTTGTTTTCACTAGAGAAGTTTTACAACATTGTTTTTTATGTAAGCAACACTGTTGCTTTATATAAGAGTAATATTCTATCAGCAGTATTCCTGAGATTTGAACACTAATGCCTAAATTTACATTTTAGAGATGAACTTGTCTGTCAGTGTAGAAAGATAACCAGAAGTAGATGGCTGAGGGCAGTCATAAAGAACAAAACCTTGTTCAAGGCAGAGATTAGGCCAAATCAAAGTGGGGCAGAGTGAAACACCCAAGACTGTCTCTGGTATTCTGAGGGCATCCTCCAAAATTAATATTTACCATCAAAAGTTGTGGCAGATGAGGACAGGGCAGTAGAGCAGGATTCGTGCAGCAGCCAGGGGATGCCATGGCTGTCCTTGGAAGCAGGTCCTGTCGCCCTCCCCCCACTCCCTTTCTACATGATTGCTCCCTGCAATATATTCTCTCTCTAGTCTTGACAAATTGATTCATGACACATTTCTTTCTCAATGCATTTTTTGATCTAGTAGAATTTTATCTTGTTGGAAGGTCAAAATCTTCTTGTTAGCAGAACCATTCTTTGTGACTTTTTTTGTACAAATTAGAGGTTTAACAAAATCCTGAAGAATATGCCACCTCTACCTCCTGTAATTCAGGGTACATATATAGGAGTGTGCAGAGATGGTGCTGCCTTTTGAGTTAAGAAAACAAGCCAATTAGAATCTGAAGAAATTATGAAACTGCTTGCCTACTGTTGAGTTTTACTAATACATCTACAGTTATTGCAGGCTGAAACAGCCTGTAATGGGATTATAACCAAAGGAACTCAATTTGTTTTCTCCAGGGTGAAAAGATTGCATTATGATACAGATGATTAATCAGGAGAATACATCGCTAAATTTAAAGAGGAAGGGCTAAATCCTACCCCAAGCTACAATGATGTAATCTCACTGATATACTTTCCTTTCTGGGGAGGCAGGCAATCTAAGGCTGGAAAAAGTTCAGTGAGGTTCCTGTAGAAGGGAAAGTTAGGGAATGACTTCCTAAGGCCTACAAGTGGGTGGGGACAGCCAGGAACAGGAACCCAGCAACCTGGGGAGAGGGCAGTGATAGGGAATACAACATTTACTTGGACTCCCTGTTGGATTCAAAGCAACCAGAGGAACCAGTAAGGATTACCAAAGCAGAGCAAATAGGCAGAATGGGGTTAGGAGTGAAAAGATTACACCTGGGAAGGATGAAACAGGTTGAAAGGGACACACCACCAGGTAATTACATCAAGCAGAAAACAGGGTAGACTTGTACCTTGTAGACCAGTAGTTCTCAGCATCATTGCACCTCTCTCTAACTCCTGTGAATTGAGTGGCACTCAATATCAAAAATAATTTCTATATTATAGTACTTACCTCCTTGCAGAGGGGCTGGGTAGTGGGGGTGGGTGATTAGCCAGGCAGGGACAAGTCTGAGCCTGTGTTTACCTGCTTATCTCCTCAAACCTTGTGGCATCCTTCAAAGGATCGGTGGAATACCACAGTGCCCCACCACCCTCGTAGAGAATCACTGTTACAGATTAACTAAATTGGAGATGTATAGCATGAGCTTTTGTAAGCAGTGGTCTACTTCATCAGATGACTTCACAGCTAACTACCTCTCTCTAATTAGATCAAACCATTGCTGATTAATTGTTGAAAATTTATTGTATTTAACATTTCCACCAACTGCTGCAACAAAATATAAATATAGTCATGTGATCTTAGAATAGCTTCCAATTGCTATCATGGAGTCAGAATTTTTTTCCATACCCCATGCACTTTTAAACTAAAAAAATCCATCTCTAAAAATGTTGGTTTGTTTGCCTCTCTTAGAAAAGAGGAAAAAAGTGCATTTCAGCTGGAAATAAAAGAATTTGAAACATTGTTAATATCTGTTTTAACTTCAAATTATTTAAAACATTTAAAAAGAACTAGGAAAATTCAGATATAAAAGATGTTTTGTGAGAACAAGCTAAATTTGCTAGAGCACAATTTTGCCATGCTCAAATCTACGTAAACCAGAAAACACAGTTTAAAGCCATGTGGCCTGTATGCCTTATTTGCTTTGCCGTACATACTTTCAGTGACACTGTCTATGCAGTACAATGCAGTGCAGAAATACCTGAGCTAGCTTTAAACCTGAGCAGAGCACTGTGGTCATGTGGTGACACTGCTTACAGTACCCAAGCTAGCTTGCTGTGCCATGCAGACCTAGCCTCCCAAATACTCATCATCTGTTTCCCTTTCAAATCAAGCTTATTCTGCCATTGTCACTAATGTACATACAAACTAGTTCCTGTGAGGAAACGGGGGGGGGTGGGGAATTTCCTATGTATCTGCTGGTCCACTGTATCTGCCCTTGTACATGCTCTTGCCCCATGGTAGATTAGATTAAATTAATCCACAGTAGTTTATCCCTCACTGAAAGATCACGCTCAGACCATTTTAAACTACCTTAAATCTGGTGCTAGTGTTTTTCAGTCAGATTAATCTTTATTTCCTACTGCTTTGGGGCTGGCATAATTTCCCCAGGGAAATCTCCATCACTTATAACAAATGTATTTGTTTGTAATATTAGAATTGTGAACTGTAATTTTGTCCTTAGTAAACCATCTTTGGGATATGGGTCATTTTACTATTGTGGATGGATTGATCCTAGGTAGGTATATTATTCTGTTTTATTTCTTAGGCAGGAGATTAGTGATTTTTATTATTTGTGGCATTTTATGCATGTCTAAATCATAGGAAAGTAGGGCTGGAAGAGACCTCATGAGGTCATCTAGTCCAGCCCTCTGCTCACGGCAGGATAACACTTGACTAAATTATCCCAGCCAAATGTCTGTCTAACCTGCTTTTGCAACCTTCCAAAGATGGGGGTTCCACAAGTTCTCTAGGTAGCCTGTTCCAGTGCTTGACCATCTTCATACTCAAAGTTCCTCCTAATCTCCAAACTAAATTTACCCTTCTGATGCTTGAGGGCATTTCTGAGTCCTGTCCCTTATGGCGACAGAGGAAAGCCCATCTCCATCCTTTCTGTAATCACTTTTAAAGTGTTGGAAGACTGTTATCAAATCCCCACTCAGTCTTCTCTTCTCCAAACTAAGTAAACCTAGCTTTCCCACCTTTCCTCATAAGTCTTGCCTCCAAGCCCTCTAATAATTTTTGTCACTCCCCACTGCACTCATTTCAATCTGTCCACATCCTTCTTGAAGCGTAGGGCCCCAAACTACTCATTACTCCAGATGAGGCCTCACCAATGCCAAATATAGAAAAAGGATTAATTATCTGGATTTTTCAAGTGACATGCCTGTCAATTCAACCCAGTATACTGTTGGTTCATATTCAGTTTATGGTCTACTGTACTGCAGGGAAAGCCCTGGGGGTTACTACAGCCTAGCCAGTCATTCCCCAGTCTGTATTTTTGCATGCAATTATTCTGTCCCAAGGGCAGGACTTTGCACTTGTCCTTGCTGAATCTTATCTGATTGATTGTGGAACATTTCTTTAGTCTATGCAGGTCATTCTGGATACTAGCCCTACTCTCTAGGGTATCTACAACTACCCAACCTGGTGCCATCCACAAATTTGCTAAATATACACTTGATCCCATTATCTAAAGAATGAATTAAAATGCTAAACAATTCCAGACCCAGGGCAGATCACTGGGGAACCCTACTTGATACCTCCACCCAACTAGACATTGAGCCATTGATGATTACTTATTGAGTATGATCATCCAACCTGGTATGTATCCACCTAATGGTCATTCATCTAGTCTGTATTTCCTTAGCTTTTTAATGAGAATGTCATGAGAGACAGGGCCAAAAGCCTTGCTAAACTCAATGTATATTGCATCTACTGCTCTCCCCCTGTCCACAAAGCCTGTTTCCTTATCATAGAAGGAAATCAGGTTGGTCATGCATGCCTTGTTCTTGGTGAATCCATGCTGGCTGTTCCTGATCACCTTGTTCTCCTCTAGGCACTTCATAAAAGGTTCCTTGAGAAATCTGCACCATGATCTTTCTAGATATTCATGTCAGGCTGACTGGTCTGTAGTTGCCCAGATCCCCCTTTTTCCCTTTTCTTAAAGATGGACACTGTATTTGTCCTTTTCCAGTCATCCAGGACCTCACCCAACCTTGACAAATCTTCTCAGAGGACAGCCAGTGGTTCTAAAATTACCCCCAGCCAGTTCCATCAGTACTGTATGATGAATTCCATCCGGGCTGTGCTGACCTGAAAGCATCTAGTTCCTCTAAGCAATCCCTATCCTATTCTGTTATCACTCTAAGCCAGTGGTGCTTAACCCCTGGCCTATGGCCAGATCTAGCTCACAGCCCCATGTCATCCAACCTGCAGAGCTTCCCACAGGTCTGCAAATTTGGTGGGGGAATGGTGCCACTGCTTCCCCACCACCAAATATCTGGAGTGGGTCTTGTGCATAGGGTGGCCATAGAAGACAGTCTGGTGATCTTCTGTCCTCTCTTGATATGAAACCAGACACCTTTATGTCCTCTATTTTTCTCTTCAAGGCATCAATAGAGGACAGAGTAGCAGAAAACTGGAATGTCCTCTATGATGGCCACCCTACTTGTGTACTCAACTGGGCATCTGATCCTAGTGCACAGGGCTGGGTGGGGGCAGCCACAGGGCCCAATCCCAATGTGTGAGGGGCCTAGAGGTGCCAGGTCCCCAGTCCTGGCATGCTGGGAAGGAGGAGGCAATGCCAGGGGATCAATCCCAGCATGCAGGGGCAGGGAGGGAGTATGCTGGGTCCCAGGGCCCAATCCTGGTATGTGGGGCTTGAGCCAGCCCATGGACCAGCCCCACCCCAGAGGGCCAAAAGGTTGAGCATCGCTGTTCTAAGCTGTTTGTCTTGTTCCTATCTTTGCTGCCAATTGCACTCATCATGTCATAGCTGCCCCTATTTGTGAAGACTGAAAAAAGGCATTACATACTTCAGCTTCTTCTGCATCATCTGTAACTAGATTACCTTCTACATCCCATAAAGGGCTTATGGTTTCTTTGGTTTTCCTCTTACTTCTGGCATACTTGTAGAAGCTCTTTTTGTTGCCTTTAATGTCCCTTGCCAGCTGCATCTCAAATCATGCCTTGGCCTTCCTAATTTTCTCCTGGCATGCCTGTGCAATACTCTTACACTCTTCCTTAGTACTGTGACCAAATTTCTACTTTGTGCAGGTTTCCTTTTTGAGTTTCAACTCATTGAAGAGATTGCCAGGTGGGCTTCCTGTGGCACTTCCTGTTCTTCCATCTCATTGGGATAGTTTGCTCCTGGGCCCTTAAGAGGGCCTTCTTAAAGTACAGTCAGCTCTCCTGGATTCCTTTTCGCCTCAGACTTGCCTCTAAAGGGATCCTGCCTGCCAGTTCCCTGAGTTTGTTAAAGTCTTCTTTCCTGAAGTCCAGTGTCCTTATTCTGCTGCTCTCCTTCCTTCTTCCTCTTAAGATCTTGAACTCTATCATTTTGCCATCCTCATCACTTGAGTTACCTTTCACCTTCACATTTTATAGGATTGGCTTAAAAGACAGTCCAGTATGTGAGTGTGGTGATGTACCACAGACTGCTGACCACCTCCTCACGTGCAGTATACCCACAGGACAAGGACCTGGCAAGCACAACAATAAAGCAGTTGTGTGGCTCTGCCACATTAATGATGTGTAGAAGGGGAAATGAAGTATACAAGAGAAGAACCTTCACATTCTAAAATACTTCTTTTCTTTTTGTGAGCAGTAAATTAAGAAGAGCTTTCCCCCGCCACCAGTGGGCCTCTCTACCATTTGTATCAAAAAGTTATCCCCAACACACTCCAGGAATCTGCTAGTTTGCTTGTGCAATTCTGTTTTCCAGCCAGCAAATGCCCCACCATGAGAACCAAGCCCTGCAATTTGGAAGATTCCATGAGTTGTTTAAAGAAGGCCTCGTCTGTTTGTCTTCTCCTAGCTTGGTGGCCTGCAGCAGATACACCAGCCATGACCTTCCCACCCCGCCAGCTTCTCTCCCCTCTGCTCTTTACTCAGAGGCTTTCAACAGGCCTGCCTTCCACTTCATACAGGACCTCTGAACACATACATGTACACTGATTTTTATATGTAGGGCAATACCTCCTCCTCTTTCTTCTGCCTTTTCTACCTGACTAAGCTATACCCACCCATGGAAGTCATACCCACATACTCTAGTCATGTAAATCACCCACCGTGCGTCTGTAAGCCCAGTTATATCATAATTCTGTGCTTGTATTGGGATCTGTAATTCCTTCCATTTGTTCCCCATATTTCTCACATTAGTGTATAAACATTTCAGATAGGTAAATGAGGTACCAAAACTATATTTAGAAATGATGAGTATAAGTAAACCTCTGTTTTGATCTGTATTTGGCCCTCAGTGCTTGAAAACCCTGCTAGATACCTGGGGCTTTATTTCAGAGAGGCACAGTGGTTTCAGATTTAATCTAAACCGCTGATCAGCTTGTTACTAACTTTTTATAAAGTGCAACTGGCATTTTTGTTTCAGTTCCATTCCCAAGTGACAGATGTTCTAATTTAAAAAATCACCATCACATTTGGTATCAAATTGCCCCCATATTGACAGTCTCAGAAGAGATGCCAAGGAACAAATTGTCATAGAAACTAAATTACCCTTCATTCCTATGAAGGCTTTTCTTAAAGGAAAGATAGTCCAGTGGTTTGTTGACTAGGCTGGGACTCGTGAGACCTTGGTTCAGTGCCATCCTGTGTTGCAGACTTCTTTTGTACTTTAGAGCTAAGTTTTAATCCGCAGGGAACATTATGGAACTTGACAAGATAAACTTCAGAAACTTTTGCTGTGGTTGTGGGTTTTTAATTTTTTTTTTTAATTACTGCTTGATTTATTGATGGGAAGAGTGCAATTCCATATTTTTCCCATAAGTGGAAAATGGTTGATAAATTTCTGTTTAAAATTTTTGTACATACACAAAGACCAATTGTGAAAATTTTTAATTTCAGATTGTATTTCAGTCATCAGAGTCTGAGAACCATTGCTTTTAATAGAAATGTTTAACTATGTGTGGCAGGACTAGGCACCCACTATAACTACATTTCATGTAAATAATGTAAGACTCTCTTAAAATTCAAAATAATTACTCCACAGCAAGTTTGGTAGGCCAAAAAAAGGCAGTTTTTTCAAACTGCCTTCTGTTTGGCAAGGAGTAGACCAGTGAAACTTAACACACCAAAAATACTTTTGATAAGGAATCAGTGTCATCTACAAAGATGCACATGCCACAGTTACATTTAGGACATAATGCATTACTATGAAATACAGTAATACTGAAATTATAATTCATAATTTAAACATGAAACTTTTTTGGGTAACTTTCTTTTTAAAGGAACAGCAGTTTGAAATTTCCAGCATTCTTTAAGTATTCAAAGCTGTTGGAGGGTTTGCATCAGCCTCTGAATCATTCAGCCAACCTCTATAGTTTTGCAAGCTAAATCTCCAACTCTGAAATTAGTATTGCTCAAAGAGATTTGAATGGAATGATCAAGGTTAGGGCTTTTCTTGAGTGTGCCTGCCAGCTTCTGAGCACTATAACCCTGATCCAACACAGTACTTAAGTTTGTACTGAGCCTGCAGACCCCTGAAGCTCAAAGTGCCTGCATTTACCCTTGCTACAGATGCCTGTAGCAACATAAGCTTAGGTAGGAGAGAGCAGCAGAGAGGGCTGTAGAGGGCATGGACAGCTGTGTGCTGTATGATCCTTTGTTTTGCCCTGACCTTTGTGGGCCATATCTGGTCTAAGAGCTGTAGGTTGCTGACCCTAGATTTAAATTATGTGCTGAATAAGACCTAAAGCACTTGATTCCTTGTAGGATAATGGTATTCTGGCCCAAACTGGTAAGGAGTAGCATGAAGGCTGCTGCCCAGCCAGTCGGTTCCTAGCCTACACCAGTATATGGGATTGTTCTGTCCTAAGTGCAGACTTTGCACTTGTCCCTGTTGAACCTCATGAGATTCCTTTTTTCCTGATCTGCCAATTTGTCTAGGTGACACTGAATCCTAGCTTACCCTCTAGTGTATCTACTACTCCCTGCAGCTTGGTGTCATCTGAAAACTTGCTGAGGGTGCCCTCTGTGCATCTTCCAGGTCGTTGATGAACACATTGAACAAAACTGGCCCTAGTACCAACCCCAGGGGCACTCCACTTGATACTGGCTGCCAACTAGACATCGAGCCATTGCTTACTATTCTCTGAGCGTGATGCTCCAGCCAGTTTTCTATACAGCGCACAGTCCATTCATCCAGCCCATACTTCCTTAGCTTGCCTGTAAGAATGTTGTGGGAGACCGTATCAAAAGTCTTGCTAAAATCAAGGTACACCACATCCACCAGTCTCCCCACATCCACAGAGCCAGTCATCTCATCATAGAAGCCAATCAGGGGGGTCAGGCATGACTTGTCCCTGGTGAATCCATGCTGTCCCTAATCACCTTCTCCTCCAAGTGCTTAGAAATGGATTCCTTGAGGATCTGCTCCATGGTTTTTCCCAGGGACTGAGTGGAGGCTGACTGGTCTGTTCCCTGGATTCTCCTTTTTCCCTTTCTTAAATATGGGCACTATGTTTGCCCATTTCCAATCATCCAGGACCTCTCCCGATCGCCATAAGTTTTCAAAGATGATGACCAGTAGTTCTGCAATCACATCAGCCAGCTCCCTCTGCACTCTCAGGTGCATCCCATCCAGCCCTATGGACTTGTACACATCCAGCTTTTCTAAGTAGTCCCTAACCTCTTCTTTTACCACTGAGGGCTGCTCACCTCCTCCCCAGACTGTGCTGCCAGGTGCAGCAGTCTGGGAGCTGACCTTGTCTGTAAAGACTGAGGCAAAAAAGGCATTGAGCACTTCAGCCTTTTCTGCATCCTCTGTCACAAGGTTGCCTGCCCCATTCTGCAAGGGATCCACACTTTCCCTGATCCTCCTCTTGCTACCAACATACTTGTAGAAACCCTTGTTACCCTTCACATTCCTTGCTAGCTGCAACTCCAAATGTGCTTTGGCTTTCCCGACTTCATCCCTGCATGCCTGAACAGTGCTCTTATATTCTTCCCTAGTTATTTGTCCAAAGTTTCCACTTTTTATAAGCTTCCTTTTTGTGATTTAGTTTACTGAAGAATTCCCTGCTAAGACAAGCTGGTCTTCTGCCAAGTTTTCTAGTCTTCCTGCACATCAGGATGGCTTGTTCCTGCACTCTCAGTAAGGCTTCTTTAAACTACAGCTAGCTCTCCTGGGCTCCTCTCCCTCTCAGTCTAGCTTCCCAGGGGATCCTGCCCATCAGTTCCCTAAGTGAGTCGAAGTCTGCTTACTGAAGTCTAGGGTCATTACTCTGCTGCTCTCCTTCCTTCCTTCCCTTCCTCAGGATCCCAAACTCAATCATCTTGTTGGTGCTGGTCTGGTGGTTTATAGCAGACCTCCACCATGACATCGCTCTTGTTGCTGCTTTCCCTTCTGACTAAACGAGAGACTCTCAATAGGCCTGTCTCCAGCTTCATACTGGAGCTCTATGGATGAATATAAGTGCTGCATTGGAGTTGCAGTTGCATTTTCTCTAGACCAGGGGGTGTCAGAGATACAGCCTGTAGGCTAGATCAGGCCCATGGTCTGCTTGAAATGCAGTGCCCAGAGTAGACACGGTTCTTCAGGTGTGGCCTTACCAGTGCAACAATTTGCCATGACTTCAAAAAAACACCATATTAAAACTGAGAAATCTACAATATAGTTTATGAATGTATCTTAATTGTTTTTATTAATTATCTTAAGCACATAAATCCGGAACTGTTCATGTAAATAGTATTTTAATTTCATAGTTCAACAACCTCTCTGAATAATCCTTAATATTCCTGTAATTTTATTATGCTTAAGAGAACCAATCTATCCTCAAATTTACATTTAATATTTTATAAAATGTTTATAAGAAGAACCCAGCTTCAATTTGGCTATGCAAATATTAATAGCTAGACTGCCTATTATTATATACTATGTAATTCTGTAGATTAATTGTGTAATTTTTCAGAGAAGTTTTTCTTTGAGCTTATTATGCTTATTCATCAATGTAACTAATGATTTGTCATCAGGATTACTATCCTGTACTACTTCAAAATCAACTTTATTATTGGGAAAAGAAACAACATTTAAAATATTTATACTAAGGCTCATTTATCAAAATATACTGCATTTGTTTTTCTGCTGCCCTCTGAAATACTCTATGTGAAAAGTTAGAATTCTTGTCAGCAGTCATTGTTCCTTCTGGGACAATTTTAGGAGCTAGTCTTCCTCATGGGGCCTCAGTTCAAGGGGAATTGAAGATACTCTGCACTTCCTAAAGAGAGCCTCTTACTGGTCAGGAGTATGTTTAAGTTAAGGTATTGAATTATTATCGGAAAATAATTAATTAAATATAGGTCATGGGGTCATATGAATACACAAACATCTGCATAGAAGGAGTTAATTATAAAAGTAATTACTGGAGGGACCCAAAAGGGCTGGCTCCTGCAATTGCACCTAACTGGTTGGTAAGGGGACCGTGTGAGTTCATCATTTTCTCTTTTTTGTTAATAGATACTAGCAAGTTGTCCATAGACTGTTCTGAGGTACCTTTATGCATAGAGCTCTACACACACTATACCAGATCTAGTGGCTTTGGACTAACCAGTTTTCTAGGTAGGCATCAGGAAAGCAAGGTATAAGAATAAACAGTGCATTGTAAACAATGAGACAGATCAAGAAGGAGGCTGAAGGAACATGTTCCTTGGCAACAGGGATGACTTAGTAATGAGTCAATTGAGGTTTGTGCAAGTTGTATAGCCTGCATGCAGAACTAGTCAAAACTGTTCAAGGTAAGCAGGTTTTACACATATAAGTAACTTGAAAATATCCATATCAGTTTCAGCTCAAATGGGAAATATGGGGCTGTTACTATTGCTGTGAATATTCTAAGGAAAGAAAGAAATAGATTTTCAAAAGCATGAAGAGAGAAACTGTTCAGATAACCTTTCAAACAGTGCCTACATTTGAAGGCTAAAAAAAAAAAAAAAAAAGCCTCATGGTTTTGTGGTCAGCTTTTACATATATGCTGCAAAGCTTTCGACCTGATTTGCATACACAGGGACAATTCAACAGAAATTTTAGATTTTGTTCAGACATGACCCTCTGACACACTAGTGAGTCTGCTGCATCTGGTAAGAGCAATCTACCAGCCACCCTAAGGTGTGCAACATTCTGGACAGTGTTCAAAAAGCCAACTCTGGAAGCAAATGAGCTGGCCAACTACTGCCCCATGTCTAATTTAGCATTCATGAATAAATGATTGAGAAATGGGAAAAGATATTTCCAATAACACCCAACTTCTGCCAACATCCTAGGCTCTATATGGTCAGGTTTCCAGCTAGAATATAGTACTGGTCATACTGGTGAGCAATCTTCTGTAAACTATTTATTGCAATAACTTTCATAATTTGTCTTCTACAAATGTATAAAGTGAAATTAAACAGAATAGTAAAACTTTATTTTTGCATTATATCATTTTACTTGGTGCTTATTTATCCATAATGTCTGAGATTGAAGATTTGTTTTTCTTAAAAAAAAAACACACTTCAGTTTGAGATGGCTTGGATAATTAAGCTTATTATTATATTTATAAAAAGTCAGAACTGCTCAAGTTTCTGAAGTAAACCTTACTCCACAGTTACCTTATAGGGTTCCAAAACAAATACTTCATTATGTTATCTAAGCCTGTTAGGTGCAATACAAGAGATAAGGTGCCAATGAATATACCTCTCCCTCACCACTCTCCCAGAAAAGATTAAACTAAGGTTGTGTATATAATACTGGTACCAAACTGACACCATAAACACATACGTACCATTATATAGGGAAAAAAATTCTCAAAAACCCCTGTATTTTTTTTAAACCTCAAAATACAGTAACTGTGTCTAAATGAACCATCTCAACTTTCAAAATGATACATAATATTTAAGTTTTGCATTAAAAACCAGATGCCACAATAGCATCCCTTTCTATAGTGTATAAGCATATCCAAATGACAAGATTTTCTTATTGAACATGTACCTTTAACTGGATGAATACTAGAGATACAGCACTTCTGTGAAAAAAGACTAATGTATTCACTAATATAAACCAGTTAATAAAGCTACATCTTCTGTTTTAAAGAATAATTTTTCAATACCGTAAAACCCGAAAGCAGAACAAATAGTCACATTATACAATTATCCATATATAAAAGTGTTTAAAGGGATAAAAGGATACGGTTCAGTTTTCATGAGTTGATTTGGTATAACAATCAATGGAAGGACTACCAGCAATTTCAACAGAAGCTAGATCAAACTCTAATGCACATAGTCAGAGACTGAGTTAAGGGTTTTTTATATGTTGGGGACTGATAATGGGCCAAACTTTTTAAGTGACAATAAAATGATAATGCATAGTCTCAAATTAGAAGGCTGGGTATTTAATGCCCTAATAGGGAACACTTTGCTTGAAAAACTAATCAGGATAGACAGACGTTTCAGTTCCAGTTGGCAGTGTTAGCAACATTGCTGCCAACACTTCTTGATAAAAGATATAAACTGAGAACCTAAATCAATTATGACATAGCACTATATCATTATTTTCTCAACCATCTCTTCATTTGGTAGAATGGTAAGTTCCGTGGAAGGAATGTTTCTGAAGATATCCCAGAGGACAGGTTTATGGTGAACAATTCTGGATATTTTCTTTATTACATTATATACGGATGCTGGCATTACTGCACCCTGATATTTTTCAAGCCTCTGTAATCAACCTTTCCACCTCAACAGAAAAGTTCAGAAATGTAATGTCTTCTTCAAAACTGCATCAGATTCTGTTTCGGTCTGAAACTCTGAAAAAGAAGATCTATGCAGAACCAAAACTTCCATATTTGGGGGGATTCTTCACTTTCAAAACTTATTTTAACTCCAAATGTGAAGGGGAGGGAGGAAACTTTAAATTTTTCCTGAAATTAAATTTTAAACAAATCAGTTTATATAAACTTGTTTAATTCCAATTTCAATATTTAAAGTGCAATTATAAAAAAATAAAAATAATTTAAAAATGAATTAATCTGAACATTATGTTTATACTGTATCAAAACCCCTTTAACTTTTTTTCAAAGAAAAATATGATTGAAATTGACATGTTCCTGCAGCAAAAATGTTCTACTGGAAAATCAATTGGTCACTGAGCAATGTACTCATTGGGTGTGTCCAGATGAGTGCGGATGTTTGTTACCCTGGGGACAAGTATCAGTGGCACACCTTGTACTGCTGCTGCTTGTCCCTGGGGAACGCCTGTGCCATGTGTGTTCTGGCACGCGGCAGGTTACCATGGGTGGGGTGGGGTAGGGGAGGCTAGGGCTAGCAACTGTGCTAGCCCTAGCAAGCTTACTTGGGGTCCTGGGGGCCTTCCAGGCCTGCAGCTGTGGCAGGAAGCCTGGCCAGTAGCTGGAGTGTGGCTCCGGCTGGCCAGGCTCTAGTTTTGGGAAATGTGCACTGCTACCACTTGTGCCACCCTGCTTTTCCTTGGCATGGGTTTTTTGACCCTAGGATCTCCCAGGGTCAAAAAAAACCCCTCCGCACTGCAAAGTAGCATTGCAGGGAATGCCTGCATGTGTGGTGCCACAGATGGGTCTGTGCACTACATACTGCACATCTGCGCTCATCTGGATGCACCCACTGTATCTACAATAATGACAGATTAAGTAGCATGCCTAGCATTGTTCGGTTTTTGTCCTTTATTCAGAATGATCAGATTATTGCTGTAGCTCTTCAGCCTCTCTATTTGCATTATCAGTTGTACCAATTTATTTACTTTTTGCATCCATAATTTCATAGAAAGATTCTTGTTCCCCTTAGTCAATCAGTCAGTTGACAGGGAGGGCAAAGATCAGATAATTCAATTCACATAAAATATTTTGCTGGTTTTTATTAATTTACACAGAAAGTAATTACCTACCTTTGAAAACCAACCAGAATTCAGATATTATGCAGAACAGGTTTTTTGTTGTTTTTTTTAATAACCTGGATAGGATATCTTCAAGGAAAAGTGATGCAGTATAGGAAATGGAGTAGGGTGATACATCTTACTTTGCAATTCTTTAACTAGGTCCATCTTGACAGCAGCCCATTGAATGGGCAGCTCCCTCTCCCCCTTCCCCCAAGGTGGGCTGCACAGTCAGGCTTCAGTGACCTAAGGACTGCTGGCTCCCTCGGAGGTGCCAGCATTTTATTTTCAGTAAGTTCTCTGTTTGTTCATTTTTTCTTTTGTCCTCAGATTTCGTGGGCAATGGTGGATTTTGCAAAATTGCAATTTCAGTAGGTCTCTACTTACAAACAGGTAGTTATATCATCGTGGCAAACTAGCCACGAGTCAAGTATTTATCACATACATGGTACTCTTTCCCTTCAAAATAAAGCTTACTGCTCACTTATGAATCAACTTTCTATTAATGTATTAGTGTATCACTGAATTTTTCTCTGCATAGTTACAAGATCATGTGATGAGCTGGCTTGATATTGTACACTATTGCTTTCTTGTACAAATGACAGGCTAACAACATCTTAGAACAACATTCTAGATTGATTGATTGAATGGCTCAGTTTTAATACAAAGAATCTGACATACAAGACCAGTTGTATTAGTACAGAAGGCGATTATATGCAATTATATTATAGGGCTCAATTTATCAAATTTATCCATTGTATATTGAGGGATAATCTGATTTATAGGGACAAAAACATGTTAAAAATTGATTTCAAGCTGTGTTTCTTTTCAGATTTCAATACTACATTTTAAAAGATAAGGTACAGGGCGTGGTAGCAGCGTCCAATTATTGTGCTTCAGTCAAAAGTAATAGCAGTACTCCTGAAAGTAAGATGCTAACAGGAGTGTGCTGGCAAGCAGCACGTGCAGGGTTCCTCTCAAATCTGTGCCAAAACACGTCTTCCTGAAAGTAGCATGACCCTATGAGTCCAGTCATGAGACTCCTTCCTAAGCCAAATGATAAGTTTCTTGAAACTCACAGTGTTTGGAAAAATGGGGACTCCACCAAAACCTCCAGTTACCATTTCACTTGTGCAAACATTAATTCTAGGCAGACAAGGTTCCTTGGGTGAATTTGATATCTTTTATTAGACCAACCCAAATGGTTGGAGAATAGTTATTAAGCAAGCTTTCAGGTTCAAAAACCCTTCGTCAGGCTAAGGAAGCTTCAGCAGTTGCTGTGCGCTCTTCCTGGATGGAATGAAAAGTAAACAAGCCAGGGGCTGGGCTGGGCTGGGGAGTCAGTTGCCAGGCAGATTGTAATGTATCAAAAATCCAATGTCTATGTTTAGTCCCTGATCTCTAGTATCCAGCAGGTTGATGAAATGGAGCTCATAGGCTCATCTCTGGGAAGTGTTGTGTAAGTTTCCCTTGAGGATCAGGACTGAGAGATTGGAGAGAGTGGCCCATCACCATCCCTCCATCCGACTTTCTTTAGAATACTCCAACACCAACATCCCCTTTTTAGACACAAGGATCAGTATCCAGAAGGGTAAAATACAGACCACAGTATACAAGAAACCCACAGACCAACATACATATCTGCACAGAACCAGCAATCACCCGAAACACACCAAAAAAGCTGTGATATACAGCCAAGCCCTCAGATACCACCGCATCTGTACTGAAGAGAACACCCGGGATTGCTACCTCACCAATCTTAAAAAGGCTTTCACCCAGCAAGGACATTCCTCCAGAGAGGTAGATCGCACGTTTGAAAGAGCCACCTGGATACCACGTGAAGAACTGCTGCAGTACAGAAGAAAAACATCCACAAATCGCACACTGCTGGTTATGACCTATAACCCATCCCTTGAACCTGTACGGAAAATCCTCAAAAAATTGCAACCCATATTAGAAAAAGACCCTATTCTTAAAAAGATCTTCCCAGAGCCACCCATCCTAGCCTTCAGACAAGCACCAAACTTCGCCAACCTCATCACCAGAAGCAAACTTCCTCAAGCCCAGAACACACCAAAAGGATCCAGACGGTGCCATGACAAGAAATGCAAAACCTGCCCACACATCTCCACCACCTCCACTATTACTACACCCCACAACAGAGCCATCAGCATCCCAGGATCTTACAGCTGCACCTCCAGGAATGTAGTATACCTCATCCAATGCACCAAATGCCCTGATGGAAGATATGTAGGAGAGACCAGACAACAACTGCGCACCAGAATGAATGCACGCCGGAAATCCATCAAAGACAGAAACACCCAATTACCGGTGGCGGCACATTTCTCACAGGAGGGCCACTCTCTCTCTCCAATCTCTCAGTCCTGATCCTCAAGGGAAACTTACACAACACTTCCCAGAGACGAGCCTATGAGCTCCATTTCATCAACCTGCTGGATACTAGAGATCAGGGACTAAACATAGACATTGGATTTTTGATACATTACAATCTGCCTGGCAACTGACTCCCCAGCCCAGCCCAGTCCAGCCCCTGGCTTGTTTACTTTTCATTCCATCCAGGAAGAGCGCACAGCAACTGCTGAAGCTTCCTTAGCCTGACGAAGGGTTTTTGAACCTGAAAGCTTGCTTAATAACTATTCTCCAACCATTTGGGTTGGTCTAATAAAAGATATCAAATTCACCCAAGGAACCTTGTCTGCCTATATCCTTAGACCAACACAGCTACAACCTAAATCCCTGCAACATTAATTCTATACATTCAGCAGTTTTTCCAATGATACAAACTTGCGTTCACAAAATATTAATAGTATGCATGGGTGCCTCAATGAAATAACATTTGTTCCGCTAATTTGGGATGACCGAGAAATGTCTTGCAAACTTTAGCCCTGATTCTGTGTGGGTGAACTTCTGTGTCCATGGAAAGTCTTATTTTTGATGGCTTGCAAGATTATGGAATTATCCCCCAAAATTTGGATATAGTTCCCTCCTCCCCCCCCAAAAAAATCAGTAACAAGAGACGAAGCAGGTAAAATGCTTGGAAACAGTGGACTCCTTTATGCTGAGCTTTGAACCAGCTCTAAAACAATCTGACAAGATGATGGTTAGGGACAAGGCAAAGTATATAGAAAACTTCAAGGCTGGTAGATTCTGTAGGAGTGTGTAGGAGAACCTGAGAAGGTTGCCTGATACTTTCCCTTGTTTACAGTTGCTTATTATTTGGCCAAATGTGTCAGAAAAAATGTTCTAATTATGGGCAAAACCTCATTTTTTGGAAACGTTTGTTTGTTGATTTTTTTCCAAATTCTTACTGCTATTTAGTAGAGCGGCATTAGTGCCCCCAGGATTTGGGACAGAAATACATTTGACAGGGATTGTACAGGTGCAATCTTGTTTGTTTTAATCACAATTAAAAAATAGTTGTAAACATAGTACTCATGCAAGTAAGATATTAACTGTGCTGACCTCACCCAGGCACAGTAGTGGTAAGTCTCCCTATGAATACTAGAAGCTCTGAATTTTAGGATAACTTAAGCTTTTGAAATATCTTCAAATATATTAATTTGCAACTTGCTATAGTTTGGCAGCTAAATTCTCTGAACAGTCAGTCTTTAATAGGCATGCTCCGATCCCTCTGTTCCTTCATGAGGACCAGACTGTGCATATGACATTCCTATGTCATTTATATATATAATGTGTGTGTGTGTGTGTGTGTGTGTGTGTGTGTGTGTGTGTGTGTGTGTGTGTGTATTTATAATGTCATATGCACAGTCTATATAATATACCATTTGATGTTTATAAAACTAATATAACAGATCTGCTCATATCAGATCCTCTTTTGGTTCTAGGAAGTCCATTGAGTCTCTCATAGTTCAGCTTTAAGTTGCTAGGGCTGAGGCAGGACTTTTTCCACAGTTACTCATTGCACAGGCCTGTGCCATTGGTCATAGGAACTGAGAACAGGGAAATTGTACCTCTCTCTCTCTCTCTCTCTCTCTCTCTCTCTCTCGGTACAACCTCTGTTGATGTCCATGAACTGAAAAAGACAAATCTCTTCAAATAGAGTGTGGTGGAAAGGAACTCAAAGGGGAAGCTAGAAGGTTATGGAAAGGGGGTTTGGATAATAGGGGCAATGTAGGGGATAGAGCAGAAGGAGACAGAGTAGGAGCAGTAGCTGGTAGGGGAAGTGGTAGCAGGGGAGAAGATGGGGGTGAAAGCTAGGTGTAGGAGTGGACAAGGAAGGGTCACTCCCCTGATACATCTTAAAAAGTGCCTATTGTGGAGCTGTGGAAACTACTGCAAGTGTCTCCAGTCCTTTATTTAGAGGTGGGGAACACATGCCTACACTCCTAGGCACTGCTCCTGCAGACATGCACTTGTTTAGGTCTTAAAATTTACACTAGAGGCAAGAAGGGTGGTATCTGCTATGGGACCAACTGTGCAGTGCTACAACAGCCTGTAGCAGGAGTAACTGTGCCAAAAGTCCTGCCTCTGCCTTGGCAACTGTCAGAGACTGACTGGCTTCCCTAGAACTGAAGAAAACTTGACATGAGCAGTTAGATTAGTTTGACAAACATCAGCAATGGGGTAGGTCTAACCAAAGCTATTACCCTAAGAAATCCCTGCCTCTCCCGTTATTTCCAGACTGCTGGGGCCACAGCATCAATTTTTTACACTCCTTCGAAGCTTAAAAACAAATCGTAGTTGTTTTCTCTTGGAAGCCATCCTAGCATGAAAACAAACCACAGAAAAGCTGGAAAAAAACAAGCCGCCTCCCCCCGCCCTTGGAAATATCGCTATTTTCTAACAAACCCTGGCCCTCGCCCAACAATTTCTAGGAGGCTGAGCTGCTGGTGCCAGATGAGCAGCGTTTGGGAAGCCTGCCCGTTTGGGGCGTGGGAAGGAAGCCTGCTTTGGGTGCGAAAGCTGGGGGGTGGAGGTGGGGAAGCTGCTTTTCGCTCTGGCACAAAAGAGGGCTAAACTTCTTTTAGTTTAGGGCGTCCGCGCTGAAGAGCAGGGGTGGGAAACTAAAACGGCGAGGCCGGTGACAAGAGCTTCGGCGCTGTCCAAGGTGCGACGCGCGCGGCCCGCACGTGCCTCCCGAAGGGGAGAGAAAGGGGGCGGGGCGCTGGAACGCCGGCCCAACCGCCGCGGGGCAGCCGTTGGGTTCTAACGGCGCTGGCCAACCACCGCCCCACGCCGGGCTTCGCGGGGCGGAGCCACGCGCCGCTCCTCAGCCCCGCCGCGCTGCCTCCCCCTTCTCTTGTTCGTCGCCCGCGGCAGCGCCGGGCTCTGCCTGTCAGCGTGGTGTCTCCTGCGCGCGCGCCGCTTGGGCCGGCCCACCTGGAAGATCATGGCGATTGATGGTAAGTAGGCCAATAACGGGCTCCCCCGCCACCGGGGCTGTGCCGGGGACGGGCGGTGAAGGCGGGTGCAGCGCCTGGGCCGGGGGCGCGCAGGGCCGGGGGTGGGGGACTCGGTTCGGCCCGGCCCCGGGGGCACTTGGTCCGTTGCTTTCCCCCGCCTCGTGACCGAAGCAGGACCCGCCGGGGGGGGCACCTGTTGGTCCTGCTGGAGGCCGCGAGGCTGAGGCGGGGAGCAGGCGAAGGCGGCTCCTGTGCCCCGCCCGGCCCCGGCAGAGGAGGGAGCGGGGCAGCTGCTCCCTGAGGAGTTCGGCATCGCTGCTGTGCTGCCGTTGCCACCCGGCCGGCAGGCCCCGGTGCCCCTGCCGGAATGTAGCTTGGAGGCTGAGAGCTGGAGGGAGAGGAATCATGGGTCAGCTTCCAGCCCCAACCCCCCACCTTTGCACCTTAAGCCCCTTTTGTGTAACAGCAGGGAGCCCACTTTTCCACAAGTCTGTTTAAAACTATCCCCTGGGACTTGGGCCCATGTTTCCAACGTGGTGTGGTAAAGTGGATCTTGAAAATAAATAAATCCGCTTGGATACAACTAGTTGGTGGTGCCCCAGACTTGACTGTGTGGAGCCAGTGCATCCTCACCATCCTTGCGAGAAATTGTTATATCTGAAAAGATTGCCCTTTGATCTCTCTACCTGTGGTGGTGGTTGTTGGGGTGTTTTTTGTTTTGTTTTGTTTTTTTGGTAGGAAGAGGAGGGATGCTACTACTTAAAACGTTATATGCCCACATGCACACTGTGTTTCTGGCTGTGACTCTCGCTGTTCAGTAGAGCTCAGCTCTCATTTAGGCGTTTGTAGGAAGTGGCCTAAGCACGTTTGAAAATCTGGCCCGTCATTTACATCTGAGAGACAGACACAGACGCACACACTCTAGTCATGGAGCTGAGATGCTAAGTATTGATTAGATTCTTTTCTGGTATGTTGGAGTGGAAATGAATTGTCCTAAAGCCAGTGTGGCAATTGTACTGTGTGGCATTGAAATTAATTGTCCCTTGCTCTTAGACACTTAAGTTCCTATTAACTGTGGCAGGAAGAAGTACAGGTCTTATTGTAAAGCAAAGCCCCTATATTAAGAGTTGTTGCGAGCAAGGCCAGTGAAATACGTTTTGGTCAGTGAAAATAGTTACAGCTCCTCTTTTCAATACGGTAATTTCTTGGTTACTAACAAACCCAAACTTGTTTGAAAAAGCGTT
Source organism: Alligator mississippiensis (assembly GCF_030867095.1). NCBI lineage: Eukaryota > Metazoa > Chordata > Crocodylia > Alligatoridae > Alligator > Alligator mississippiensis. Next base: position 191,752,059 of record NC_081824.1, on the reverse strand, counting down.
CCTCCTGTTGAAATTAACTTTTCTACTGCCATTATAAAACTTGCTTGTATGACTCCTTAAAGCAGTGGTTCCCAATCTGTGGTATAGGTACTACCACTGGTACACAGACAGCCTGTCAGTGGTATGCGTTAACAGACTTATTATAATTACTTTATATGACACAAATTTGGTGGTGGTACTTATGGTTGTATTGCTTTAAATTGGTGGTGCGCAATCTGTCAGAGTTTGGGAACCGCTGCCTTAAAATAATCATACAAAGTGGTTATGGGGAGGGTAGATGTCATTAAAAAGTTATATTAACTTAAAAAAAATGTTTGATGGATAATATGGGTTTGTCATATGCAACCTTAAAAACAAGAAATGACAGAGGGCAACTAAATAGGAAAGATGTTGGCTTGCATGAGACTAAAACATTGCTTTTGACAACCATGCTTGTATATTTTCTTTCTCTGTCTACAAAATGAGTAGCATGTCAAGTGCAAGGTACAATATGGATGATTTATACAAGAAAGGTGTTGTTCAGTGTCTCTACCAACCCTAAAGAGGTTAAATTTAACTAAAAAATTGTAGACCCCACCAGAATTGGAGGGATATTAAACACAGGTGAGGGTAGTATCACACTGAAAAGTAATCAAGAGATTAGAATTGTGGGCTTAGAAAATTGAAAGCAAACTGGAACACACAATTCCTCTGCAGTGCCCTTTGAAAATAACATATATGAACACTGCTCTGTGAATCCATTGCAACTACTTTGCTGCAAGTTGTGGGACTATGGCTCTGTGATTGCAGGCAGAGTGCTCAGACTGGGAGATCCCAGGAAACACTGATTTCTTCAGATTCACAGTGCAAGTTAATTTGTTTTTCATACATAGCAGGATTAATTACAATTCCACACCCTTTGCCCCTTAAACCAAGGGTGAACTGGGGGTCTGGCTGAGGAGCTAGTGCTAGGAAGTCCCCAGCTGTGCTGCATGAAAGATGAAGAGGATGGTACAGAGATCATAATGAATGAAGGCTTTACAGTCTGAGGTGATGGATTTGAATATCTTTGTGAATTCTCTGCCTTTGTGAGGTTCCTGGGCTACACTTCTCATCCATTCTCTGAAGGTATACATTTGTTTCCTCAAGTAGTTTGGAATTCATCAGTTTGGACTTGCTGAGTTTCTGATTATATGCTCCTTATTGTGGGTTTCACTTTGAGGAGGGAGATTAGTTCAGTATTGATTGTGGTGTATGGTATAAGATTATAACTAGGAGGTAAATAGTGTACGTATATGTATTGGGGGAATCACTGCTTAGAAGTTAGAAAGTTTGACAAATATCTTTTGTAGAAAAATATAGTAAATTTTGTAGACAATGCAGTTTTCACTTGTAGACGGAAAGAAAGGACTTGAGGAATAATATGGCTTTTTCCTTAGCTTTGGCAAGATTACACTTGGAATATCTTGTCCAGTTTTGATCCTGTATAATCTAGGAAGGATAAAAATAAAGCTAGGACAAGAGCAAAAAAAATATGAGGAAGTGCTTTGGGGGTAAATACATATAGTGAAATTTAGAGAGGACTTTAGAGAGAGACATGCTACGGTTTATGCATGTCTATAGTTTAACAGTATAAATGAAAGTGTTAGGAAGAGGCTAAATATCCTTAAGGGAAGGAAAGAACAGTTTGGTCAATAGGAAAGTGTTGTTAATGGTAAAGAGCAATTTAGTAATGACCTAGATTGCTAGGAGATAGGTAGATATTTGAGGGCAGGTTAGTGATATTTAGCTACCCTGAGGTGTTGGATTTTTTATTTATTTATTTATTTTTTTTTTAAGTCTTCTGACATTGCTGTGAAACCAGTGGTTTGAGTGCTTGTCATATATCTCAGGTGTTTACATCTTTTAGGATTGGCTAATAAGGTGGTAGAAAGCAAACAAACCAGGAGCAGCTATTCTACATTAGTGATAGTGCTCATGCAGTTTTTTAACCATTATAATAAGTTATTTGCAGAACTCCCTCTCCCCCCAGAATCTTTGTAGATACAGTCTAAGTAGAATGATGAAGTGCTTAGTTCTGTAAAATGTGATGGGTTAGTAGGGTGGATGAAATAGTCTTTTCTGATCCTAATGTTTGATTCTATGCGAAGCAGAGGTTTTCATAGATTGGAAAGAGTTTGACATAGCTACTGTGATTCAAAAGCTGGACAAAAAGAACTGCATTGTTTAGATGCAGTTTCTAAAACTAAGGTTTCTAAAACTACAAAACAAATGCTAGCAAATCCTGAAAAAAAAGTGATGTACTGCATCCAAAGAGACTATATTAAGTGCAAAGTCAGCAAGGGAAGGGAATGCCATATTAAATGCTGCTTGTACAATCTTAAATTGGCTTGCTTGCACATATACGTTAGGATACAGTCTTAAATCATGTTGTTATCTTATTTTCCTAATAGGGCCTCATCCTTATTCAGTGCACAGGGTGGATAGTGCTCACTGTTTGGAGAGTGGCATATTAATTTTTTATCCCTTTCATTCTGTGTGTGATCCCATGCATTATTTAAGATGCAGCATCCAAGCTGTGCACTGAATATGGTATTATTAATTTTATTATTGGCTTTTCTGTCATGCTGTCATTGTAACATTTTAGGGACAGGTTTTTGCAGGTACTTGGACACTTGAAAATCCCACTAGGTGCCTAAGTTCTACTGAGGTCAGAATAGTACGTCCATCTGTAGATAGCCTAAGTATTTTTAAAAAAACCCAATCTTTAGTGCTTTAAAAAATGTAAACAAGTTTGAGAGCATCCCTGGGTTGAACTAGTGGTAGCATCCCCATTTTACATATTGATAAATGGGAAACTAGATTGAGACCAGAAGTGTTATTTATATCATATACCAAATCTGAGAAAATGAAGTCTGTCTGTCCAAGGAGGAATTATTACTGGTCTCATTTAAGAGTTATGATTGTTTGGGACTTCTCAAAATCAGACCCTAAGTCTCTCCTAATCATAGAAAATTGGATTCCATGTGTTCATTTTGTTTCTTTGGAATAATTGAAAATGGTTTGAAAAAATAATTAAAATGTCATTAAAAAAAGAACAAAACTATTCCAATATGTACTAAGAATAATGAAATCCTGGTACCCCAGAGTATTACTCAATGTACTTTCACATAAAGACTGGTGATTTAGTGATGTTAAGTAGCTGAACACACATACCCACTAATTCAGATATTTTTTTTCCTTATTGTTGCTGTTTTCCCTCCTTTTAGATGCATTAAGGCAGAAAGCCTTTGAAAAATGTGCAAATTTCTACTTATTACAAAAGGAAAGAAATAGTACGTTTCTCTATATGTGGAAACATATCTTGGAGCAGATCTGTCTAGCTGGTGGGCTCCCACCCAGCTGCTGTTCTCCCTCCCCATTTGTTCCTATTCCAGCAGCTGGGAAGGGGTTGGAGTGCCTGAGCTGCACCTGCAGCAAATGGAGCTGGGCTGACCTCAACGCAGGTGGGGTAGTGCATGCAACTGTGGTGGAGACTACTATGGCTACTCCCAAAAACTGAAATTCTGGAGTGTTGGAGCAGACTCGATTAATCAATTGCTGTGCTCCAGCAGCCTTCTGTATCTTGTGCATCAGCATCCCCATGCTGAAAAATGGTGGGGGTTCTTGAACTAAACCTTGTTGAATGAGTTTTAGTTCAAGCACTCCTGCAGCCATTTTTCAGCACAGGAACACTGATGTATGAGATGCGACTGCACTTTAATTAAAGTGGCTCTTGGAGCTGCTCTAATTAGAGCCCTCCCCACCCCCTAGCATGTGTAAAAGTGTCCTGTGTGCCTAGAGGAGAGAATACAGCTGTTTATGCTGGGTGCAGAGGCAGGAGATTGGGGAGCTGGACTGCTTCTGCTGCGTACATTGTTGGGAAAGGTCTGGGTGGCCTAGCACCCTGCTTTTCTTGCTGCATGTGCAGCAACCTCCTCCCTCCCAGCCACATGGTGGGAATCAGGCTGCCTGTCCTGTGAAGTTGCCTGTGCTGTGCATCTGCTCATGCAGAACAGGGGGGGGCGGGGGGCAGGGAATGCTAACCTCCTAGCTTCCTCTCCCAGTTGTGTGTGGTTTATATGCAGCAACTGCTCCCTCCCAGTTGCCTGCACCAGGCTGCCTCTTCTGGGGGTGGGGTGCCTGCACAGCATGTGGGTGGAAGCTGGGTGGTGTGCACTGGGTGAAGAAAGAGGGGAGGTAGTTCTGGTAATTCTGTGCAAGCTCAGAGTGGGGTGCACTGGGCTGCCTGTGCTATGTAGGGGATGGAAGCTGAATGGGGGGGTATCTGTGTGGCCTCTGTGGTCTGCTTGGCATGCAGTCCCTGGCTGCCCAGAAGTTGGACAGCCCCATTTTAGAGCAGAAGTTCTTAAACTACCAGCCAATTGCCTGTCAAGAATGACGGTGGAAGGGTGGGGCAAGCGGGGATGGAGCGCTGCCACTGACTACCTCGTGCTGCTGCTGCTTCGGGGGGCGGCAGGCGGGGGAAGCTTGTCCCTTTGTCCTCCTGTGCCAGCATCCCGTGCTGCTGCCGCCTCCAGTGCCACTGGCCATGCCATTCCCCCCCTCCTAGTCCTGCTTCTTGGAGGCAGCAGAGTGCCACTGTGATGGCAGGGATGGAGTTGGGGGGGGGAGGTGAGGCCAGTGCCCCTGGCCTTGCCCCCTTGCTCCATCCCCGCTGTCATGGCGGTGCTCCGCACTCTGATTGGCTGTTTCACTAACCAGTCAATGTGCTCCAAGAGTGTTATGGCTAGACAGACAGACAGACTAAGCCCTTTATTATTATATAAGAATTTTTGGCTCATGAACCAGTGGTGTGATATACAGTTTCTTTACTCATAATGTGTTCTAGATCTCATCCTTTCTCTTGTAATAATCACACTAGTATTAACTAGGTTGTTAAACCAGGGGTGTCAAAGATGCGTCCCATCGGCCCTGTGATGCTGCCTGTGGGTTTTGGACCAGCCCTGCATTCCATGTGCAACATGTGTTGACTCAGACCCCATGTGCTGCATGCAGCATGTGGGGCTGGTCTGGCATGTGCTGTATAGTGCATGGGACACAAGCCTGTTTAGGCAGCACATAACACCAGTTTGGGGTTCCTGATGTATGTGGTGCCATCACCAGACTAGCCCTGTATATAGTGTGCACCCTGGACTGGGCCTGTGTGTTCTGTGTAGCATGCATCTAGTTCCAGCTCTGTGTACCACGTGGAGTATGTGCCAGTCTAGTTTTGCGGTCATGCATCTCTGGTATGCACTCTGTATGTGGTGTGTGGGGGCTGATCTTTGGGCCTGATCTAGCTCTCAATAGGTTCTGGGCCCCTATTCTGGCCCTGTGCCAGGGCCGGATGACTTTGACACTCCTGTCTTAAAGCTAAAATAATGTCCTGATACTATTTTGTAATGCAAGTTGTAGTTATCACAGAAAGGCTATATCATTATGGAATCTTGAATAGAAGGAAAAGTGGGACATATGATCATGAACAAGACAGGAGAGACAGTCTACCAGACCATTTGTTTTTACGGTATGCACTTTGGGAAACTTATGGTAAGTCAGTTCAGTGTCATGAATGGTTTCTTGTGTGTTTCGTTGTACTGATATGGTATGTGTGGTGTCACTGGAAAGTCACTATTATCCTGTATCCATTTATATTACTATCATCACTGTAGATATTATATTATGCTGTCTATACATATCAGGGGTGTTCAACCCTGGCCCAGGGGCCAGCTCCAGCCTGCGGCACCTTATTATCCACCCTGTGGGTTTCTCATGGTTCTGTAGGATTCCTTGCAGACCATGGCCCTGGGGGCTCTTGGATCTGGTGGACAGGGTGGAATAGGGCCTGGCGGAGGCCTGGAGCCCAATGCTGGCATGTGAGGCTGGGCAGAGGCGGTGCAGGGTCCTGGGCTCCCAAGCCCAGCATGTGGGGGCTGGCAGAGGTAGTGTGGTCTGAATCCAGGTGTATGGGTCTGATCCAGCTCATGGACTGGCCCCACCAAAAGGTTGAAAACCACCGCTATCTATATATCTTATAATCTTGGATATTTGGATAATTTTGGTTTAACCAGGGAAAGGGACTGGGCAGAACAGCTAAATCTGTCTTACTACTGTGACTTTAGGGCAAGAAGATTTACCTTTCTCAGACATGGACAGAAGAGGCTGGACCCTAGAGCACTGTCTACCTGTAATGGGAAAATCAATTCCTGCATAGCAAAAGCACCTGAGAGGCCCATCCAGTCAAATGAATACCACACACCTCAGCAGACGAAAGCATTCTAGAGAGTTGTTGTGACTGGGGGCTGGGCTGGTTGGAAGGAGTTGGGCAGTTGGTTGTGAGCTGGGAAGTGTCGGGGAGACCCCAGCGGTCAGGCTGGCAGAAATTGTCAGAAAGGCTGGTTTCTGGTGATGCTGGCAAGACTCTCAAGAAGGCTGAGGTGTAGGTAGATGAGAGAATAAGGACCTTCTCTTGGTTTGTCTTTCAATCTCCAAATCTGTTGTTAGTTTGGCTTGTGTAGTCCTTCTATTCGGGTAATAAACCTTTTTGTTGCTTGCCTCTGGAAAGAGTGATTACTAGGCGAGTGATATTCCAGACTAGCCTTCTCCATGGGAAGGGGCACCTAAAAATTATTTCATACCTCAGTGGGGTGGCCACCTGGGGCTGGCAGAGATTCCTTCCCTGCCCCTACAGGGTCTGGTATAGGGGTAGTGGAGCTGAGACTTGTTGGGGTTATCCCAGGGCATCCTCAGTTTGTTCCTTGGGGCAAGTTTCAGCATAATAGGGAGAAACTTGGTGCTCTGGGGCTTCCTGCAGTCAGGTTTGTACCAGATTAATCTATTACGGTGTGCACTTTGGGACACTTATGCTAAGTCAATTGGGGTCTTTCTGTTATTGTTGTACTCAATGGAAGTTTGGCATTTACTTCAGTGAAAGAAGGGTCAAACCCAATATACAGTTAAAAAAACAAATGAAATTTGGCGTTTCTCAGCTACTTCATTGTTGTTGGGTCACCATTGTCTTGTAGGTTTCAGTTGGGGAAAAAAAAAAACCCCTATACCAAACAGAAGAGATTATTTTAGTGCTTGTTACTACTTATATGATCAGATAATAACATTTGTGATGAAAGCCTGTGGAATAGGAGGAGCGTGAATCCTTAAAGCTGAGAAGCTAATAAACAGCAGTCGTTTTAAAACATAGTATTCGTATGAAAGGAAAAGACTGCCGCTGCTAAGTATTTATGTTCCAATCAGCTTGTGATGCTTTGAATCTTGTACTTTTGAAGGCTGAAATTGTCCAGGTTTTTTTCTTCCTAAAATATATTTGAGCCAAAAGCATTCAATTATTTTTGAGCAAAAGGGGAGTGAAACAATTATTTTCCAATTTACAAAATAAATTATTGCAAAGTTTCTTTCTATTTTTTAGTGGTTTTATAGCCAAACTAAAAATGAGTGGAAACTTGAAAGTTATATAACCCACATTAAGAAGACATGCCTTTTAAAAGTTGCCATGAAATTTTCTGCTTGTTTGACGGGTTTATTACCCCTGAAAAACATAATCTTGTGCATGTTCAGTGCATTTTGCATGGGATTTCTTGCTAACTTAATAAAGAGGGCTGTAAAGGAATTCTCTTCTTAAATGTCTATTGTGTTATACAGTATGTGAAGTTTTCAGGAGAGCATGGTATTTTGTTCCAATTTACTGCTGCATGCCTTTAAGTTCCAGGATGTGGTTTTGTACACCTATAAAATTTAATGATATCATTGTTGCCTTTAAGAATAGTTCATGGGATGAACGTCAAAACAAACTTTGGCACGGCTTTACAAGCGCTCGTGGTGCTCCGGCCAGGTGCCAGATGATTGGATGATAGCCAATGTGGTCCCCATCTTTAAAAAAGGGAGGAGGGAGAACCTGGGCAACTATAGGCCTGTCAGTCTTACCTCAATCCTGGGGAAACTCTTTGAGAAGATCATCAAGGAGCACATCTGCGATGGGCTGGCATCAGGGATGATGCTTAAGGGCAACCATCACGGTTTCATTAGGGGCAGGTCATGTCAGACCAACCTGACTGCCTTTTACAGTCAGGTCACAAAAGCATTGGATGCAGGTGTCGCCATGGATGTAGTCTTTGTGGACTTCAGCAAGGCCTTTGACACTGTTGACTACCCCATCCTCATTAAAAAACTAGGCGACTGTGGCATTGATGCCTACACAGTCAGATGGATAGCAAATTTGCTGAAGGGTCATACTCAGAGAGCGGTGGTGGATGGGTCATATTCGACCTGGGGGGAAGTGGGCAGCGGAGTCCCCCAGGGCTCGGTCCTTGGGCCCGCACTGTTCAATTTCTTTATCAGCTATTTGGATGACGGGGTGAAAAACAACCTGTTTAAATTTGCTGATGATACCAAAATTTGGGGTGAGGTGGGCACGCTAGTAGGGAGGGAAAGACTGCAGCAAGACCTGGATAGGTTGCAAGGGTGGGCTAACAAAAACAGGATACATTTTAATACTGACAAGTGCAGGGTGCTGCGTTTGGGTAGTAGTAACCGGCAGCACACTTATAAGATGTTGTAAGAGTTATAAGATGATATAACGGAGGGCAGGGAACAGCTGCATGGAGGGCAGGGAACAGCTGCAAGCGGATGTGGACAGGTTGGACAAGTGGGCAGAAAACAACAGAATGCAGTTCAACAAGGAGAAATGCAAAGTGCTGCACCTAGGGAGGAAAAATGTCCAGCACACCTACAGCCTAGGGAATGACCTGCTGGGTGGCACAGAGGTGGAAAGGGATCTTGGAGTCCTAGTGGACTCCAAGATGAACATGAGTCGGCAGTGTGACGAAGCCATCAAAAAAGCCAATGGCACTTTATTGTGCATCAGCAGATGCATGACGAATAGGTCCAAGGAGGTGATACTTCCCCTCTATCGGGCGCTGGTCAGACCGCAGTGGGAGTACTGCGTGCAATTCTGGGTGCCGCAATTCAAGAGGGATGCGGATAACCTGGAGAGGGTCCAGAGAAGGGCCACTCGTATGGTTAAGGGCTTGCAGACCAAGCCCTACGAGGAGAGACTAGAGAAACTGGACCTTTTCAGCCTCCGCAAGAAAAGGTTGAGAGGCGACCTTGTGGCCGCCTATAAGCTCATCACGGGGGCACAGAAGGGTATTGGTGAGTATTTATTCACCAAGGCGCCCCTGGGGGTTACAAGAAATAATGGCCACAAGCTAGCAGAGAGCAGATTTAGATTGGACATTAGGAAGAACTTCTTCACAGTTTGAGTGGCCAAGGTCTGGAACGGGCTCCCAAGGGAGGTGGTGCTCTCCCCTACCCTGGGGGTCTTCAAGAGGAGGTTAGATGAGCATGTAGCTCGGGTCATCTAGACCCAGCACTCTTTCCTGCTTATGCAGGGGGTCGGACTCGATGATCTATTGAGGTCCCTTCCGACCCTAACATCTATGAATAAGACTTATAACTCCCTTCTTGAGAGCACGGAGGCAGAAAGGGATCTTGGAGTCATTATTGACTCCAGGATGAACATGGGCCGACAATGCGAGGTCATGGTCGGCAGGGCTAACTGAACCCTATTGTGCATCCACAGGTGCATCTCAAGTAGGGCCAAGGAGGTGATCCTCCCCCTCTCTGTGACACTGGTCAGGCCACAGCTGGAGTACTGTGTCCAGTTCTGGGTAACCCACTTCAAGAGGGATGTGGACAACATTGAGAGGGTCCAGAGGAGGGCCACCTGCATGATACAGGGGCAGCAGGGCAGACCCTACAATGAGAGGCTATGGGACCTGAACCTGTTCAGCCTTCTCTTGAGAAGGCTGAGGGGGGATCTGGTGACCGTCTATAAACTCACTAGGGGGGACCAGAAGGGTTTGTGGGAGACCTTGTTTTCCTTAGCGCCCCCCAGGATAACAAGGAATAATGGCCACAAGTTGTTGGAGAGTGGGTTTAGATTAGACATCCATAAGAACTACTTCACAGGGCGGCTAGGATCTGGAACTGACTTCCAAGGGAAGTGGTGCTGGCTCCTACCCTGGGGGTCTTTAAGAAGTGGCTTGATGCCTACCTGGCTGGGGTCATTTGAGCCCAGTTTCCCTCCTGCCCAGGCAGTGGATCAAACTTGAAGATTTACAAGGTCCCTTCCGACCCTACTTCTATGATTCTGTGCTAGGCTTCTACTACTATATGTCTTGAAATATTGGAATACATATCATACACACTAAATGTGTGTGAGTCTGACTTACTGTAGTTTTCATATAACAGTATACTATGCACAGTCTAGTGTTTGTAGTCATTGTATATGGATGCTCAATGTATAAGTAAGGTTCTTCCATGGCTATAAGTTTTTTAGGATTAGGTCCTGTCTTATTAAAATACATCCATCAGAAAGAATATAATGCGTTTATATATGAAGTCTAAATCATGAAAGATTCACTAGATAATATCCTGTAGAATCATAAGGTTAGCAGGGATCTCAAAGGCCTTCTCATCCAACACACTATGAATGCAGGAGTTGCAGAATGTAGTGCATGCAAACATAACTAAGGTTGCATGTAAAGCCTTCACAATGATGTTTCCGGACTTGTTTTTTTCAACAGCTCATCTGTTATGAGGGTATAGACCAGGAGTGGGCAATTATGTTGGCTGGAGGGCTGCTTAATGAGTTTTGTTGAGCTGTCAAGGGCCACAAGGGTAGCCCCACCCCTTGACAGGTGCTCTGCCCCCTGGTCCCCATTTTGGGACCAGAAGTCCTGCCCCCTAGCCCCTGACCTTTGCCACTGGAAGTCTCTCACTTGCCCCCAGAAGAGTTCCTTTTGGGGGTGGGGTGGGGGGCTGCCTTCTTTGAACCAGAAAAAAAAATTATAAACTAAAAGTCAAACATGTACAATAACATATATTTTAATTTTATTGCAAAAATATTATCGTTGACTTTCATAGACATTAGGGCAGGAAGGGACCTCGGAAGATCATTGAGTCCAGCCCCCTGCCCAAAGGGCAGGAAGTCAGCTTGGGTCATAGGATCCCAGCAAGATAAGCATCCAGTTTCATCTTGAAGGTGTTCAATGAAGGCGCTTGAACCACCTTCAGTGGCAGGCTGTTCCAGACCTTGGGGGCTCGGACAGTAAAGAAATTCTTCCTTATGTCCAGCCTGAAACGATCTTGAAGTAGTTTGTGACCATTCGACCTCGTCATCCCTTGGGGCGCTCTGGTGAACAAACGTTCCCCCAGATACTGGTGGTCACCCCTGATAAACTTGTAGGTGGCCATCAGATCACCCTTGAGCCTGCACTTTTTCAGGCTAAAGAGCCCCAGGGCTCTCAGCCTGTCATCATAGGGTCTGCTTCCCTGACCTCTGATCATGCGCGTGGCTCTTCTCTGGACTCTCTCAAGCTTCTCCACATCCTTTTTGAATTGTGGAGCCCAAAACTGGACGCAGTACTCCAGCTGCGGCCTCACTAAGGCCGAGTACAGGGGGAGAATGACGTCCCGGGATTTGCTTGAGAAGCATCTATGGATGCAAGCCACCGTTTTGCTTGCTTTACTAGCCGCAGCATTGCATTGAAGGCTCATGTTCATCTTGTGGTCAATGATGACCCCCAAGTCTTTCTTTCATAGTGCTAGCCAGCGTAGCACTGCTGAGCCTATAAGGATGCTGCGGGTTTTTTTTTCCCAAGGTGGAGAACCTTGCATTTATCGGCGTTGAACACCATCAGATTCTCATCCGCCCACTTGCTGAGCCTGTCCAGGTCAGCCTGGATCACCCGCCTGTCTTCTGGTGTGGATGCTTTGCCCCAAAGTTTGGTGTCATTGGCGAACTTGGCCAGTCCGCTTCTGACTCCAGTGTCCACATCATTAATGAAGATGTTGAACAGTATGGGTCCAAGGACAGAGCCTTGGGGGACCCCACTGGTCACACGACACCATGATGAGTGACTTCCATCAATTACTAGCCTCTGGGTCCGACCCCGGAGCCAATTTTCCAGCCAGTGGATCGTGGAGGGCCCAAGGCGACAATTGGCCAGTTTCTCTAAGAGGCGATCATGGGACACCAGATCGAAGGCTTTTTTGAAGTCAAGATATATGACATCAATCTCTTCTCCCTTGTCCAGGTGATAGGTCACCTGGTCCTAGAAGGAAATGAGATTGGTCAAGCAAGACCTACCCGCAACAAACCCGTGCTGGCTATCCCTTAAGATGTTGACGTCAGCCGGTCCATTAAGGATGGCCTCTTTAATAAACTTTTCTAAGATCTTCCCCGGGATAGAAGTCAGGCTGATGGGCCTAGAGTTAGCCGGATCCACTTTCCTCCCTTTCTTGAAGATAGGCACCACATTGGCCTTCTTCCAGTCTTCGGGCACTACACCAGAGCGCCAAGAGTTTTCAAAGATCCGTGCTAGAGGCTGGGCTATGATGCTCGCCAGCTCCTTGAGTACCCTGGGGTGAAGATTGTCAGGGCCGGCTGACTTGAAGGTATCCAGCTTCTCAAGATGTTCCTTCAGAAAGTCAGCATTAATGGAGGGCAGGGGATCACCCTCACTTGGACTTCCTGGCCCTGTAGCGGGCATGGGCGTCCCATGGGGCTGATGAAAGACTGACGCAAAGTACCTATTTAATAGGTTGGCTTTTTCCTGGGCATCAGTTGTCAGTTGCCCCATCTGGTTCAGCAGGGGTCCAGTGTTGCCCCTGCTTTTCCTCCGGCTCCCCACATATCTGAAAAAGGACTTTTTATTGTCCTTGATGCTCAAAGCTAGCTGGAGTTCAGTTGTGTTCGTGTTGTGTGTTGTATATAGAGGTGATTTGCATAATAGTTAAAAAATGAAGCCTTAGTCTTGTATATTGTACATGGGTGGAGTATGTGAGGTATAGTTGGTAGTGGGGGTGTGTGTAGTGGGGTTGTGAGAGGTTGTGGCTGTGGGTGTGTGGGGGCATACACAGGTGTGTGTGTATATGTGGGATGGTTGTGGGGACAGAAGGTGGGGGTGGAGTCTGGGGACCTTCCTATGCGCTATAGTCCCTGCTAGTGGCACCAGCCAGCGGCAGGCCCTCAGGGCTCTCATGTTCTCTGCGGCCCTGCTGCCTGGCAACGTGCAGCTCCAGCCAGAGCTGTATGTGGCAGCAAAGTCATCCTGCCTCTATCACACGGGGCTCCCTGCAGAAAAAGTGCAGCTCCTGGCACTTGTGCAGCGCTGGGGAGAAGCCCCACGCGATGGAGCTAGCTGCCTTCCCCACTCCCTGCTGCCATGGAAGCAGGTGGGGGGCTTCCCACCACTTCCGGTGGAGTCCTGGCAGCTGTATGTGGCAGCAGGGGGTAGGGAAAGCAGCTGGCTTCATTGAGTGGGGCTTCTCCTCAGTGGTGTGCAAGTGCTGGGAGCTGCACGTGTGCTGTGGGAAGCCCATCGCGATAGAGGCAGGCTGACCTTCCTGGGCTTCTTGCCACTATGTGCAGCTCTGGTTGGAGCTGTGCTGCTACGCAGCAGCGCCTGTGTCGGCCATGAGTGCCCTGAGGGCCTGCTGTTGCTGTTGCCGCGGATGGCAGGGGCTATGCACCATGGAGGGGAGTGTGTGTGTGTATGTGTGTGGGGGGGGGGTGTCGTGTCCCTATACCCCCCTATCCTTCAGAATTTCCACTGTTTTCAGAATGGGAGTGGGGAAAGGGAGCAGAGGGAGCTTATTCTAGGGGTTTCCCAGCCAGCACTAGAAGGTGGGGTGGATTAATTGGAGCCCCTCCACCTTGGGGAGAGGGCTCCAGTACACCCGTCCTTCCCTCTGGGAGGGGGGGCTGAAAAACCCCAGACTGAACTCCCTCCTGTCTCTTTTCCCACCTCCCATTTGGAAACCAGTGACAGGTTGGGAGCTTTGCAGACACAAGTTACAAAAAGTCTCTACGTTTTGAAACATCTTAATCCAATTCCTCACATAGTGAGGGGTCAGATTTTTCACTCAGTACGGCCATTTTTGAAGCTGTCTACACCCATGCACTTGTGTTTGGTCACGGCTATAAATTGCTTTCTGTGGCCAGACTGGGCAAAAATTTTCACTTCTCTCTGCACCCCATGTACCTTAGATCAATTCCGCCTCTGGCTTTTTGAATGTCTGTACCTAGTCTGAAGAATAAATGTAATTGAAAATTTGGATCATCAGTTTTCTTATTTTTTATTTTTCATCCAACCAATGATGAATGGTTTTGCATATGGTTAGGAATAGCCCATCCAGCCAAATGCTTATCATGTACTTTGGGCAAACCAGAATTTTCTAGAGAGCTCTGGTGACTTTTGAGATCGCTTATTGGTAGTTAGCTGTGGGCTGGGAAGAATCAGGGAGACCCTAGACATCAGGCTGGCAAGACTCTCAGGAAGGCTGAGGTATAGTTAGATGAGAGGGTAAGGAACTTCTTTTGGTTTGTTTTTCTGTCGCTATTGCCAGTTTTGCTTGCATAATCCCTCTGTCCTGTGTAATAAACTTTTGTTGTTTGCCTGAGGAAAGAGTGATTTTCCAGGCTAGCCTTCTCCATGGAGTGGGGGACCTAAAAAAAAATTATTTCATGATCCAGTGGAGGTGGGTTTGTGGGCCTCTGGTCCCTCCATGACAGGGTTTGTGACTGCTGATTTATAAGTGTGCTACTCTAAGAGGAATTCAGCTTTCTATCTCTTTATTTTTATTTTATCTAGAAATTAACATGACCATCATGTCTATAATTTTCCTCTGTTTTCTTAAATGACATTTTCAGCTATTTCAGTTCAACCCTCTTGTTGTGTTTCCATATGTAGATCAGTGTCCTTAAACAGTAGTTGATGGTCAGAATTGTAAAGAATAGAAAATCAGTGTTTTTTATTTTACTGGATTATTTTATTTTAAAAGATCTTTCATTTAAAAAATAACTTTATTTTAAAGCATAATTTATATATGATATAGTCATAACTTCAAATTTAACATCCACATTTACTATAACCTGTTAATAACAGTTAAGTATAAATAGGAGGTAACGTCCAAATAGTATTGTTTGTTGCTGAACCTTTTTTTAAAGAAAGTCAAACTGTTTAACTGGGTTAGATTTCTGGTGAAACACCTGGAACCAGAGTTTACTGAAGTCCTAAACAGGCTTTTTGACAATGTTAGCCTTTTATGCCAGTGTACAGTACTGTATCTTCTTCATTCCAGTTTCGTTCAGTTTAGCTCATTCAATGACTAGTTCATTCAAAACTCAGAAAACTACTGGGAGTTGAAAAAGCAGAAAAATGTCTTCTTTCAATCTAAGAATAAACCTAGGTGAGAGAGGCTAAGCTCTACTAGTTCTCAAATTTTGAAGGTCATGGTGGCCAAAAAAGAATCAGCTTAAGTCATTTACTACATATGCTGCTGCTTTTGTTTAATAAATCATGCATACAACATGTTTGACAAATGTTGTTTTCCTATGTATGCAATGAATTTAACCTAATGGTGTTTGTCAGTTAAAATGTTGATTTTATGCTTTTCTAATGAAATCCCATTTTCCTTCCAAATGTGAGTTTGGACAAATCACAAGTAAAAAAAATCTAGTGAATCTCCCCTTCTACTGTATTAAAATGTAAAAATTTAAGAATATAACTGAATGTTAAGTTGTATAATTACTTGCATATGTGTATAATTGTTCTTATTTAGCAAAAAGTAATGCAGCCTTATTTTAAGTAGCACGAAGTTTACTGTAAAGCCTATATTTAGGTGAAAATCTAGATGTTGTAATGTTACAAGCCCATGAGAATAATTTTTTCTTTGCGTGAATAAGAAAAATATACAAATGCAAATAATTAAAACGTACAAATCAAAACACCTTTCAATAAACAGGAAACTCTTGATTTAAATCAGGATTCATATCAGCAATTTAAATCAACTCATTCGATTTGTAATCATTATTAAGTGACTTTTCCATGTTCAGCTAATTGTCTTGATTTATGTCATTATATATTTATTTACTCCTGTTTGTAGCTTTTCTTTATTTCTCCACTTGTGAGTTTAAATCTGTCTGGTCAAGTATTTCTAGGGAGTAGTATTTCAATCTCCTTTTAAATTTCTTGTTTGTATTTTATTGAAGGTGATTATGTTGATGATAAAAAACATTGTAACTTTCTTTCAAAATTCATTTGTATGTCCTCATGCTATAAGAACAGCCAATTTCCTTTGCTTCTATCAAGGGCAAGAAGTGACAATGACTAAACAAAGCTCATCCTGAAAAGCTATTGGAAGGCCTGGGATAGGAACCTACATTACCTTCCCATATATATTTTGATTATGACCTTGAAAATAATATCACTTGCAGGATCATCCAATTCATCCATAGTCTGTTTTCCCCATTCATTAGATTTGCTTCAATTCAGTAACACATTTCAATTCAGTAACAGAAAGTGAATTTATTGTCTCCTGAATTGAGTTGAGGATGGATCGTTTCTAATTTTCTACCTAACTTTTGACAGCGTTTACAGTTTACTGGTTTTCTTTAGTCTGTTTGACATAAACAAATCTACTCTCTATTCCAAAGTAATATTCCTTATAATGTGTCTTTAATTACAATCTCATGCAAATCTCATATATACTAGACATGATACATTATACTCTTAACTTGTTTATTATGTTATCACTCACTATTTGCCAAAGTTACTGTGGGGGCATTTAAAATTTTGCATCATAATGGGAAGAAGATTAATGAATGGTGTATAATTTTTTTATTTTTTTTTTTTGAGGCAGACGGGACAGTCATAGTGAGTACGTGAAGTCTGTTGCTTTTGATGGAAAAAGGCTTAGTGCAGCATTTGTTAGACTAGGGATTGCAAGGTGAATAGAAATTCGGCTGTAGTAGCTGAGCTTGGAGCAGAAGTGGGGTTGCCATGGAAGAAGATTGGGAACTGCTGGCTGAGTGGGCATTAGTTTAGCTTGAACTTGATGGTTGTCACACTAAAAAATACATTGTTTAAAAGGGAATAAATAAAGTTTTATAATCAAAATATAAATCATACTATCAGATGTATTGCTCACCTTCTAAATATTTTTCTAGATCCCAACAAATTAAACTCTTCTGTATTTCATAATTGCCCACTCAAACCCTTTTTCCTCTCTCACGAAGCTTCTAGTCAGTTCTTAAATCTTCCCTTGTAAATTGTAAATGATAATCTCATCACTTCTGTTTTAACAGCAGTAGAGTTGGGAGTTTTTACACATGTTCTAGGAGGTGGGGGAGGGAGAGACTTTAATTAGAGCAGCTGATTAAAGTGCAGCAGTGTCTCTATGCCTCAACATAGTACTGGGGGCACTTTTTTAAAGCTGGTTGAATGATTTTCTTTTAAAAGCTGGTTGAATGACTACTTTGTTTTAGTTAAAGTGTCCCGTCACCATTTTGAAGCACAGGGATGCTGATATGCGAGACAGACTGGCTGAAGTGCAGTAATCCACACTCGATTAATCGCGTCTTCTCCAATGCACTGTAATTACAGCATGTCAGAGTAGCCTCCTGGTATGTCTTCAGGCACCCCAAATTTTCATTCAGAGATTGAAGTTAAAACCTAATATTTTTAGTGCTTTTAAAAAACCCTTCAGCCTTTCTTATATCTGTTTTGCCAATGTGGATGTGACGGGTCCTCCCTGGGGCCGAGCTCTGTGGCCCGCCCGCCTGTCACCGTGACAGGGGGCCTACTTAGGGCCGAGCTCTTCGTGGCCCACCCACCTGTCTCTGGGCAACCGCCCGCCTATCTCGCCCACCACGCCTTTGATGATAATTGATTCAATCCGACGTCAATTAAGCAGGAGGCTACCCATTGTAATGCTCCGATGCCAGGGGGCGCTCTGCAGCTCCGACCTCCCCTAATACCGCAGCCCAAGCCTCGCAGATGGCATCTTGGTGTTCCCATAATCACCGGCCCCACATGGCCCCAGAATCATCCACACAGGACCCCTCTACGATCCTCTCCTATCCTATTTGACTCCCATAGTCCTGGCCCCAGCTTGGGCCAGTCGAGGGTGCTCTCCTTCGGGCTGGGTCTCTAGCCGCTCACTCACATCCTCGGGCCTCACCGTGCCACTACTCCCTTTCTCCTAGGGGCAACCGCAGCACCACACCCTGTACTCAATCACGCTCTTGGGGTCCGCCCTCTCTGGGCCCCTCACAACACTGGCCCTCTGGGCCCCCCAACAAACACAAGGGTAACCCACCCGGTGGTGGTGGGAACTAGGGGTTAAGGCACCCCGACCCACTTTTCACCGGGGTGATAACTGGCCTGGCATTTCCTGGGGGCTCCCGTACCACTGAGAGCCCCACCAGACCACCCACTCCCAGCAGGGTGCAGTTTCAGGTCATGCCCAGGACCAGGAGCCTCCTTACCAACCCCTTGCAGCTCCCCCTTATCTCCGGGTCGTTCACAGCAGCCCTATGGCCAGGCAATGTTGCTGCCTGGCCTCATGCAGCCAAACTGCCCTGTTTAAATAGGCAGCCGCTGTCTCCAAAATGGCTGCCCTAATCGGGCATCTGGAGGCTGCCAGCTCCAGGCCCTTAAAGTGTCAGGCACACCCTGTGCTCTGCCACACAGGACATATTTTGAAGCAAGTTTTTTTTTTTTTTAATGGAAAAACCTGATAAATCCTGTTTTCCTCTCTCATTTTCCCTGTATTGATTTACACCAGCTTTTTAACAGTCATGGTGCAGACACTACCACTATAACGGAATGATAAGATGGTATTCTTAAATTTTTGTGATTACTTGAAACTTTATGGCAGAGTGGCTCTCCAAATTTGCAGAATTGAAGGTTATAGATTATAGTTAGGAAAAAATTGTAGTACGAGTTCAGTGTATACATTCCATAGGGAAAGACTGGGGCTAATTTAATTTGTAATCCAGTGTATTGACCCTCATGAATAGATAACTATTTTTCCCCAAAGGAAATGATACCACAAGAAATATTTATTGATTTATCAGTTTTCCTACTTGCATAAAATGTCCTTTGGGTGGGAAAAAATCTTGTGTATTATCTTATTAAGTGAATTATTTTGTTGAGATTTCTAAATTTCATGTAATTTTACATTACTTTGTAATAGGTGGAGAACGAACTTGTGGCGTACATGAGCTAATCTGCATTAGAAAGGGTAAGTATTTTTTTTTACGATTGTTTAAATTCTTAAAAGTTAATTTTTACTTTAATGGAAGCTAGTAAATTTTCATCAAAATAGTGTTTCATCAGAGAGCAATTTCAACAAAACTGATTTTTTTGTGAATTTGCGGATTAAAAAATGTGTGGAAATTATTTCAAAACAAATTAGTTTAAGAAAATCTTTGTTTTTTGCAGAACTTAATTTTGGGGTTTCAAAATTTTGTTTTGAATTTGAACAACATTTTTATTGTTATAGTAAATCGCAAAATGTCAGTATTGAAGTACATTATTCAGTACTTTCACCCTAGCATTATAATATGAAACTGTACAATAGAATATTCTCCTTCCTTTTAAAAACGACCATTGGAATTTCTAATTTTAAAAATAGAATATTTCAGCTATTAATATATAGGTCACAAACAATGTAAAATCACAACGGGGGGGAAAGTTTTATTTGTAATAAAAACAAGACAGCATGAAAAACAGCTATTTTATCACTTCTGAAGATGGCTTTCCTGTCAAGGGTGAAGTGTGTTGACTGTAGGTTGAATTGAGTAGGGCTGTGTGAAGCTTCAGTAGCTAGTTTGATTCAGGGACTGAATCTCCAAATCAAGAGACCAAGTAAAAGCTCCAAATTGATTTGAAGCATCTGAATCGATTTGGAGATTGGGCCATGGACTAAACAGGCAGCTGACAGCTGCCTCCAGCTGGTAAATCTGTTGGGGTTGGAGGAGGGGGGAAAGAAGGGGTGTGGGGGAGGGATTGGGGCTGGGACAAGGGGCCAGGGGGTGTGTTACTGGCAGGGAAGGGGGGAGAAGGGAGAGGGTGCGGGTTATAGATGCGGCAACGCTTTGACCGGGGGCTCTGCTCTGCTGCCGCTTGCCCAGCTGGGGTAGGGGGGTGGGGCAGGCTGTGGGTGTGGCTCGCTCCAGGTGGAAGGGGGCAAGTGGCTGCAGGGCACAGCCCCCGCTCCCAGCGTTGCCGTGCCCGCATCCTGTGCTCCCCATGCCGGCTGGCAAGTGGTGGCAAGGCAGAGCCCCCACTCCCAGTGCTGATGCAGGTGCAGCAGTGCTTGGAGTGGAGGCTATTCCCTGCTGCTGCCCAAAGCAAGCTGTGCCTGTATCACAGCCCCCCACGCTGGCTGGGCAAGTAGCAGTAGGGCAGAGCCCCCATGGCTCCCCCTGCTGGGCCAGAGGCAGGCACAGCTAGAGGACCTGCAGGAAAAGCCCCCATGGCTGCCCTGCCAGGCCCCATCCCTCACCTGGCCCAGTCTCCTGTCACTTAAAAAAAAGCACTCCGTCAGAGCCAGCTCTGGCAGTGGGGTTTGGGGCCTTTGAAGGCTCATGCCAGAGCCCCCCTGTGCAGTGGGGGCAGCGGGGATCGCCTCCCCCACTTGGCACCCGCATTGCATCTGCCCCATGGTGTGGGCAGCGTGGCTTGGCAGGTTGCCATGCACTGCCTGGGAGCTGGGGCAGCTCCAGCAGTCAGCTGGAGTCCAGCAGTGCTTAGCCCCAGTTGCCCCAGCTCCCAGGCAGCACGTGGTGCCCTGTCAAGCTGCGCTGCACCTGTGCCATGGGGCAGCTGCCATGCGGGTGCCAAGCAGAGGGGGGGTGATTCCCTGCTGCCCCCCACTGCCCTGTGCTATGTTGGGGGGAGCTCTTCCACAAGTGCCCGGAGGCCCCAATCGCCACTCCTGTAGCCAGTGAGTACGGGGCTTTTTTATAGTACTGGGACTAGGCTGGGGCAGGGCAGCCATGGGCTTTTCCCATGGCTCCCCCCGCCTGGGGGGAGAGAGGCACAGCGGGAGGAGCCTGGCCGATCCGAATCACCAAATGTTTCTGAATTGGCACCGAATCTTCCAAAGCTAATTTGGCTGAATTGATTCAGGACAGTGATCTGAACCTCCGAATCAGCCAAATCCAAATTGAATACTTCCCTATTCGCACAGGCCTAGCTTCCAGCACTTTTCATAAACACTAAATTAATTTAGAAATAGATTAAAATACAGGTTTTTGACAAGTTTGCACAATACCCAATAGCTTAAGGGCTAAGACTTCTAGCTAGGATGAAGAACAGCTGTGCTGCCTCCATCTCATTTTGCCAGTGTTGCAGCTAAATACAATCAGCCCAGCCAGCTGTTTGTCTTGTTTGTTCATTTCTATTTTAAATGTAACCCAATTTTTGTTTTGCTTTTGATAACTAACTTTTTTATACTTTGGGGTCTCCTCATTGCTTTTTTCTTTTGCATTACTCTTTTTTGAATGTCTTGTATTTCCTCTTTTTTCTCTACTTCCCCTAAACTGATAACTTTCTCTTCCTATAGTGTGCTTTCTGACTTGCCTCCAATAGTTTTTTTCATTTCTTTTTCTACTTGTTTACCTTCAATATTTAAAATGCTTATTTGTATTTTATTTCCATATCTGAAAATGTATTTTAATACATTAAATTGATTTAAAATTTTCAAGTCCATGAGCATGTACATTAGTAGAAAAAAAACCCTGAAACAAAACAGTGGTGTATGGGCCATAAAGCTGTCTTTATGACCATAAAGACAACTATTTCTGAGAGAGAGACTAAAACTTAGAAATTAAGACATTTTAAAAAATGTGCTGATAATATTTACCAGGAAGAGATCTTTCATTATGAAATTCTCAACATGAGTTAGTTTTTGCTACATATATACTACCAGAGCTAGAAACAAATTCTAAATTCTTCTAAATAGTGTAGAATCATATGACTGGAGGGGATATTTGGAGATTGTCTAGTCCAGTCCCCTGCTCCAGTTAGGATCATCCCTGTCTAAGATATCCTAGGCTATTGTAGTCTTGTTTTTTCTAGTACCCTCATGGATAAAAACAAGTTCACCATTCTTTCCTTTCTTTGCTGATAATTCAGCTAACTTGCATTAAGCAACAGGGAAGCATTCCTTGCACACTCCCATTTAGACAGCCCTGTTGGCTGCCTTCTGAACTCCAGGTGTAGGGACAGACATTAACAAAGCCTGTGACTGAATTGATTTAATCTTTGCAGGTTAGTTTAACCTGGCTAGGCAAAACTGGTTTGTAACTGCATAGACATCCCTTATGGACTGAGGAAATGCAAACACATGCCTGCAGTGGCTCAGGCTAGAAGCACAATGTTGAGCTGAGGTGGTGCATGGCCAGGCTCCGGCAGGATACTTTTATAAGGGTGGGGTTCCTTCCCTTCGTTGTTGATAACGGAGCATTTAGTTACGCAGCGGGGAGTTACACACGGAGTTGTTAACATTCATCAGCCCATCAAACAAAACAAAAGGCTCTCTCATTAGTTCAAGCTCTTCTTAAACAACTTTTTCCAAGGAAGCAATGGAGGGACATTACCAGCTACCTGCTGCTGAGCTCCAAAAATCCCTAAGCCAACACTGTTGCCAGCACAAAAAGTCCTAAACCAACACAAAAGGCCCTAAGCCAAAGCCTGTCTGTTTTTGTCCCATCTCCCACAGCATGGACCATAGCCAGCGTGTGGTCTGCTAGGTAATGCTGAGAGGTGTCTGTGTAAGGCAGAGGAGGGGGGAATCCCTGCTTGAGCAGGGAGTGGTGGAAGGGGGAGGGAGCAGGAGGAAGCCAGACAGATGCTTCTGTACCTGCAGTTTCTGCCGAAGCTCCAGTCAGGGAGTTGGCAGGGAGGGGGGCAGCCCTGCTGGGATGGAGCAGAGCCTGGTCCAGGGTTGCAAAGCATCTGGGATGCTGGGGGACTCTAGTTTAACTTAAACCAGTAAGGGGTCTGGGACAGACATTGCATAAACTGGTGTGACCCAAATCAGTTAAGTCTGATATTACAAGTTTGTCTCAAACCGGTTTCAGCCATTTTGATACTGGTTTATGTGCACTGAACATCTGCTTTGTTACACGTTGAAACCAGTTTCTGATCACTTAAACCTGTTTATGGATAATGTCTGTCCTAAACTTAGCTGGTCAAGTTCTGCTGTGTAGCATAGCCTCATCACCTAATTAGGAGTGGTTAATGTTCAGCAGCTATGAAGAGTTTGGTGCTCCTAATATGGCAAAATGACAGCCAAACCCAGATTACAAAACTCAGTTAAAGGAGACATGTACTTAAAACCCCCCACAGGCAGCTAAGCATGAATCTTCCTCCTCTTTTACCAAGCATGAATCTTTCTCAGACTCTCCTGTTAGCTGGGATTCTTATTCCAGTAACAGATATCTGTTTCTGCTCTTTTCTGGTTTTGAGTTGTACCTTAAACATGTCATGGGTCCAGAAGTGTTTGGTTTCAAAGGAAAATTTTCCATTTGTGACTTTTTCGGGTGATGAGGATTACTTATCTATGTATTTATTTGTGTATGTATTAGGTTGTACTGTGTTTGAAAGCTGCTTAGAGGTTTGGGATGGATTAGTTTGCAGAGGGCAAAACAAGAATGTCAAATGTACATGACTACAAATTCATAAAAGTATTGTATGCATAAAAAAAATCCATTGCCCCACAATCCTGTAGAGCAGAATGGTCAAACTCTCACTCAGGGCCCTGAGCCACATCTGGATTGTGGGGTTCTTCCTTGGCTGGATTCAGCCTGGTTCATGGGAATGACTGCTGTGGCAGTGTCAGCAGTGGGTCTGAGGTAGTGTGGGGTCCAACAGCAGGGACAGCTGACGGTAACAGGAGCCTGGCAGTAGCAATGAGTCTGGAGATGGCAGTGGCCAGCTCAGCTTGTTGCCAGTGGCCATAGCCAGCGGGGCCAAAGGGCCTCAAACTCTGGTGTAGGTCATGCCTTCCCCCATCCCTCTCCCCCCAATTTCTGGTAGCCCAGTGGGCTGGATCCACTCTGCAGGCTGTTTGATGTCATTGCTGTAGGGGATACCTAGGCTGAGCCTGAAACTTAGAGCAGGGGTCTGATTTTTATATTTCAGTTAAGATGCAAATATCTATAGATACGTTAGATCATTATATTGAATTTAGACATTTTTCCACCTAATTTTTCTTTTGGTTATATATCCTTCTTTTCATCCACACTTCAGAAGTAAACAACTATGCTAAAAATAAATGGAAATATACAATAAAAATTCTGTCTTTATTTTTTTTACGGGTTTGAATTCTTCCTGCTGAATTCAAGAGATTGTTTTCTTTTACTTTCCAATGGGAACTGGGTCAGGGTTGTAAAGGAATGCAATCACTTTAAAATCTGCACTTTTTTGTGAAAATGTTTTATCGTTAGTAAGTCAAATTCAGTAGGTTTTTAATGATGTGTAGTTGATAAACTTATTTGAATGAAATTAAGTCTTAGACATTTAACTGAATATTTAAAAACATTTTAGCAAGCTTTCAGAATCTTGATATAGCAAATTTTTTCTTAATAAAAGTTATGAAGGCTTTTTTTTTTTTTGTCTCAGCTATGCTATACTTTAAACTGAAATGTCTTTAAGTAGTGTTTTTCCTTAAACACCTTATAAAGCATTTATTTTTGTTTATGACTGTGTCCATAGGAAAACAGCAGGGGTAATACTAGGACTCTAGATCAAGGGAGTGCATCAGCCATAAGTTTCATAATTTAGAGCTGCAGTTTAACATATTGAGCAATAACCTCACCAGCTTTGTTTACCATCTAGGTCTGATTAAGAAGTTACAGGCTTTCTCTTTGGAGGCATAATTTATTTATGCTTATTTTACTTCAAGATTAGGCTGTTACACTGCACCCCATTAAAATGTACTGTGAGCAACCTAATATGCCTGTGGATAACATGGGCAGCTGTTTAAACTGTGTAAATGGTACAAGCTATTTGCCAGATCGTATTGATTTCACTATTAATGGCATTGTTTAAAATGAATTCAATTGGCTTGCTATTTTATCTAGGGGCACTATGCTTAGTGTCTGCTTCCCTGTTAGCACCTAATTAGGGCTAGTTGCATTGTAATTTAGAATTCCACAGAATCAATCCCCAGTCCATTTAATCCTTAGTCTTTGTGGTAGATTAAACAGATTTTGCTACACCCTACAAAATTAAGGTCTGTCAGGGAAAATGCACTTAACTCCCCTGGCCAGCAGAACTTGCTCCTCAGAGTAAGACTTCTGTCACTCAGGAGCTGGCTGATGGTTTGTTCAAGATTAGCTGATGACTGGCCATGTCAGCCAATTTCTTTGCCAAATAAATACACCATGTGTGACTTCATTTGTACACCATAAAACTATTCAGAGATGGAACATAATAGTTTTCTTAAGTGGATCATCTTACAGTGAGCAATAACACACTCAAAGAAGGTGAACAATTGCAACAAATATTTAGGTCAATCCTGTATCAAGAATGCGTACATTTTCAGTTTATCTAAACAATTTTTGGTTTTCCCTTTTTGTTTTGTTTTTTGTGGTGTGCTGTATCCTATGGCAAGCTGGGAATTGTGTATTAGCTTGAAATACATCACATGTAGCAATGGTTCCCAATGTATTTGCATCAAAGAACTGCGATAAACCTTCAGAATATTTGTGTACCACTACACACTTTTATCATTAATTTTAGGTTAGGACCTCAGTGTTTTCTTTGCCACCTCCCAAGTGAGGAAGCTGATTTTTGGGGAGAAGCTGAGGAAGGAAAATCCAGTAGCTTCCTGGAGCCCAGTCATGTGAGACTGAAGAACCGAGTAGCAGCAGTCCCAACCTGGCAAAGCTAAACAGCAGGCTAGGGATAGAGTAGTGCTGAGTGAGAGCTGGAAGGATGCTGATAAGAGAGAAAATGGTTTTACTTGAGAGAGAGAATGGGAATAAGCATGCATTACCAGGAGAAACTCCAACTATTTTCTACACTAAAATTCCTGATTTTTAGATACGTATATTACCCATTAAGTGACATGTAATTCATTTAGCACTGATAAGTAAGGCTCTGCATGTTTGGACATAATTCAACAAAAATTGAAGAGAATCAGCAGGTCTGTATTGACTGTTCAGAAATCTGACTCAGATGCTATGGAAAAAGACATTTTCTTTCCTTTTGTTTTATTTGCCTTAAAATGGAACCTACATGTCCTTTGATACAATAGGATCATTTTTTAGGTTACATTAATCCATTCTGCAATTGACTGACATTCTATTTAGCAACTTGTTAGAACAGTAATTTTTAATAAATTTAAACAACTATCCTTCAGTCCCTTTCAACAAGAGAATGCCTGCATAAGATTTTCTTTTGTATTGTTTATAAGTGAAAGATACAGAATTATCACAAAGCTTGGATTAAATAAGTATATTGGCCTGTCCGACACTGTCAATTTGGTAGAAGATTGTAGAGAAACCTAGACCAAAATCTATTATATTAACAGCATAGTACTTGTTAAACTTATGTCCCATTCTTCAAAAGGTTGCATATTAAATGCTGAAATTGTACAGCAAAACTTGTAGTGTGTGTACTTTAGATGCAAGTATTTATTCTCTTATTTATCAAATTTTCAGGGTTTATCATATCCTACCCTTGTCAGCAGATTTATTTTTTGATCACTACACATTTAAAACACCTGCATAATTTCTTTTTGCCTTATCTAGGTAGAGGGATTTTTTGACGTAATCAAAACTTTTATTTGAATATTACAGAAAAGTTGTGTTGAAGAAATATGCTTCTTTCTGAAGTGTGTGTGGTTTTTGGTTAATTTGTCCTTCCTTTCTTTTCCTTTTTGTGCCTTTGCGACAAGGTATTTAGCAGAATTTGCAGATTTTGTTGGAATCTGACAGGCCATGCCATGAGTGCCTCTGCTGTGGCTTCGAATTTGTGACTTCTGGGTGCTCGCACCACCGCAGCCCCCGTCGTTTTTGTGTGATGCAAACTGTTATGTTTGTGCTTCAAAATCAAAGCTAATTTTGCAATTTTGATGGTTAATTTTTTTTAAGTTAATTTAAACTGTATTTTTGTTATGGTTTAATGGAATCTTTATTATCTTTTGTGATTTATAAATTACTAACTGAGGCCCTGGGAGGGAATTTTGACACAAGGCTGATTTCCTTCTATGATAAGGTGACAGGCTCTGACGATGGGGTGGGGGAGAACAGTAGATGTAATAAAAGCCTTGCTGAACTGTCTCTCATGACATTCTCATTCACAAGCTGAGGAAATACAGACTAGATGAAAGTACTGCAAGGTGGATACATAACTATCCACCTTGTAGGTGGTTGTATTCCATGAGTAATCATCAATGGCTCAATGTCTAGTTGGCAAGAGGTATCAAGTGGGGATCCCAGAGATCTGCCTTGGGTCTAGTATTGTTTAGTATCATCATTTAATTCTTTGAATGTTGGGATTGAGTATGTGCATCACAAATTTATGTATGACACGAAGTTGGTTGGTACTGCAGATGGAGCATACAGCTAGGATCTAGAATGACCTGGATACACTGAAGAAATGTCCCACAGTCAGTCAGATGAGATTCAACAAAGACAATATTTGGAATGGAAAAATTGCATGCTCAGAAACAGACTGGGGGATGATTAGCTATGCTGCAGTATTGCAAAGAAGGACCTGGGAGTTATAGTAGACCATAAGCTGAATATAAGCCAACAGTGTGCTCTTGTTGAAAAAGCCCAAAGCACATACTGGGTTGTATCAACAGGAGTGTCACTTGCAAATGAAGGGGAGTGATTTTTCTGTTCTAGTCAGTGCTGGTGAGGCCTCATTTGGAGTACTGTGTCCAGTTTTGGGCCATGCATTTCAAGAAGGATGTGGATGGTTTTGAAAGTCTTCAGTGTAGAGCAACAAAAATCTTTAGGGGCCTAGGAGGCAAGACTTATGCGGAAAGGCTGATGGAGCTAGGGCAATTAAGTCTGGAAAAGAAAAGACTGAGGCAGGATTTGAGAACAGTCTTCATCCTCTCTGTAATCATCTTTCAGCTATTTGGAGAAGGGCTTTTCTCTGTGGCTATAGAGGACAGGACTAAGCAGTGGCCTCCAGATGCAATAGGGAATTTAGGTTGCAGATTAGGAGGAACTTTTTGACTATGAAGATGGTCAGGCACTGGAACAGGCTACCTAGAGGTCTGCGAGAGTAGGTTAGATGGGCACATGACTGACATGGCTTAGTCAGGGATGATCCTACCTTAAGCAGGGGACTGGACTAGATGACCTTGTAAACTCCCTTTCAAACTGACTTTCCTGTGATCCTAAAACAGAGTAATCTGCTGCATCCTCTTGCCAGAGCATAATTCCCCTTGCATCCTGGATCATTTTGGCCTGGCACACTGCTGTTGTCCTGAGCTTTTTCTCTCACTGTCCTCAACCTGCCCATCTGTTTGTGGAATGGGATAACAACTCTGAAGTGAAAAGCAGTCATCTGAGGGGTAAAGGAGGGATTAAGGGGGAGGTCTGAACCCACTTTGGACTTCTGCAGAGAATGTGTATGGCCAGACCACCAACTGACTCAAAAGTACTGACATTCAGAAATAGCATAAATCTTACAAAGATGTATAAAGGCATCTACCTTACTATATGATTTTTAAGATTAAGTGTCTTTTTCTTGCTAAGTGTGTTAAGTGGTAGAACAATGCTTTCTAATAACCTACATTAAAAAGACATTCCATTATTAAATCTGGAAGAAATTTGAAACCTTAGTTTACTGTTCAGTATTTTTTAAGTGTTTAATCTGAGAAATACAAAAAAGTCAGATTCACATTTAGATTCCCATTGTTGCAATTTTGGGATTGTGAGCACAGCAAAAGGAAATGTTCATTGGTTGCCATCAGACTGAATAGTAGTATCTTCAATCATTTCTAATGCAAAGAAAAAATATTCTTTTTGGTTTGTGGGTTTATTTCAAACAAACAGTACAAACATTTCTATGTACTAGCTTGCAATATTAGTTTTCATTAAGTGGGATCAACGGAATTTCAAGCAACACAAAACACAGACTTTGTCTCTCTCCCCTTGGATGGTATTTCATTCAGTCTTGGGTTTTTTCAGACAGTGCAGATATGTGGTTGCTTGAGAGAAAGCTACTGCAACCTAATATAGATTAAGATTTGTAGCTTTTTTGCTAAATCTTACTGACCCATGTGCATTGATTTTTATTTATTTATTTATTTTACATTTTATTTTTATTTTCAACTTTCTCTGAACATATGAAGAGAGAGACTGTATTTTGGTAAGGACAGATGAACTAATTATAGCAAGGTATAGCTAAAAGGGGGAGGGGGGTAGAAGGGTCATCTACTGTTCATTTACCATGAACCAACTGTTTCATAGTAAATACTGAATGTGTGCTCCTACCCTGTAGTAAGCTGTAGTTAAACCTGGACAGTCTACTCTTGAATAACGTCAGACACAGATTAATTTCCTTTTTCTTTGGAATAGCAGTAGATGTATGAAACAGTTTCTATCCATCAAGCGCTCTGTGATTTACATCTTTCTGCCTCCTTTAACTTGGTATGATTTGTTCATCTGCCCATATCCTGTGGTGTAAAATTTTGCACATTATCACAATGGTATGAAAGCTTAAGTGACTGCACATGATGGAACAAGTCACTTTCTAGTTAATAGAAAAGAAAGGTACATGTAAATAAATGTTGTTTTTTTTAGGAATATAATTATCCTACTACTTAAATCATGCATGGACCTATAATTAAATTGTTGAGCTATTATGTATTAGTGTAGCTATACACTGTCTTATTCTGGAATTGAAATTAAAAAAACAGTAAGCAGGTATTTGACTTTTAAATATGTAACTTGGGTTACATTCACTTCCAAGACTACTTCTCATGAAATTAATTATAGTTACTTATTAATATTTGTTTCCCTGGCAGTGCAAAGAGGAGAAAATTGGTCCAGAAATACAGGGGGGTTGCTCTGGCTTAAGCTACAGTGTAAAGGTTGCTATTACTGCTTCTTCGCAAAATCAGTTACCATGTTTTCTCACATAATATGCACCTTTTCCACCCCTTAATAATAGCTGGTGAAAATTGGAGTGTGCATTATATGATAGAAATGGCTCCCTATGGGTCCAGAAATTTGGTGGTGGGGGAATGGTGGCAATGTTGATTGCTGCAGCTCTGGGAGCTGTGGCAATTAATGCTGTCATTATTCCTCTGCTGCCAAATTTCTGGATCTATGGGTAGTCACCCAGCTTGTGAGATCTGGCCAGTGTGTGGCATAGATCTACAGCTCTGGCTCGTAGCAATAGTGGCAGGGTTGGGAGCAGACTTGGATTCTTAGCTGCTGCTGTTCAGTTTCTACAAGGAAGCTTTTGTTTTCTTTAAGCTGTGTTTGAAAAATGAAGTGCATATTGTATACTTGGGTGTGCTGTACATCAGAAATTCCAGTACCATTCCTAAGGCCCCCTCTATACACACAGGTAAAGGTATGATGGAATCTAATGCATGATCTACATGATCATGCCTCCTGCTGTAATACCATGTGTGTGGCAAGAAGCATGATTGTGGGATTCCAATTAGATCCCGTTGTGCCTTACTGCCAGTGCAGGAGAAGACTGATCCTGGGCTCTCTCTGCACTAGCAAGCTCTTGCACCTGGGAACCCACTCGGGTGAGGAGCTCCCAGCTGTGGGGGTGCCCTATCCACCCCCAGGGCTGAGATCATGGCAGCTACAATCCCTTGGAGGTTTCATGCATCTTCAAGACAGCCATGTCCCTTGGCTTCCAGGACCAAACTGGGTCCCAGCATCCACAGCTGTGGGACTGGGTCCCCATGCTGCTGGGACTGAGAGTCCCCTTGGCGTGGGCCTCTCAGCTCTGGCTCGGCATGCCCTGTCAGCTGATGGGGCTCTCAGCTGCAGGGGAGACCCTGCTACACATGCAAATTAAAGCTCAATAGCAACCAGCTATAAAGTTAATGCACGTTTTTGAGGTTTAATTTTATAGTTAAACCGATAAGTGCAGTGATAACCGATTAGCTTACTGATTATCCTTTAGCTCTGGGGCGAACACCGTCTGGGAGGGAAGGGTTGGGAAAAGAAGCACTGCAGTGTCCCAGCAGGAATCAGAAGGTAGCAGGGCAGACGGAGGGAGAGAGGAGAAGGGGAGGGTGGGGGAGGGATCAAGGGAGACTAATAGATTCATAGATGTTAGGGTCGGAAGGGACCTCAATAGATCATCGAGTCCGACCCCCTGCATAGGCAGGAAAGAGGGCTGGGTTTAGATGACCCCAGCTAGATGCCTATCTAACCTCCTCTTGAAGATCCGCAGGTTAGGGGAGAGCACCACCTCCCTTGGGAGCCCGTTCCAGACCTTGGCCACTCTAACTGTGAAGAAGTTCTTCCTAATGTCCAGTCTAAATCTGCTCTCTGCTAGCTTGTGGCCATTATTTCTTGTAAACCCCATAACCCCCATTATTTCTTGTAATATTTTCTTGCAATATATTACAAGAAATATTTTCTTGTAATACCCATAGCCTGAACAGCAGTTCCCAAACTCTGGCAGATTGTGCACCACCAATTTAAAATGATACAATTTTAAGTACCTCCAGCAATTTTTTGTCATATAAAGTAATTATAATAAATCTGTTAATACGTACCACAGGTTGGGAACCACTGGCTTAAGATGAAAACAGCAAGCAGCCTAGTGACTCATCAGTTAAGCAATTGGCTGTTCATTTGCATGTGCTCCCTCCCTCCCAGCGCGGGGCTTCACCTGAGCTGTGTTGTCTGGCTGGGCTTGCCTCCTGCCCCACTCCACCCAGTCAGAGGGCCCCAAGAGCCCAGAGGGGCTCCCAACAAAAGCTGTGTCCAAGCTGCTGTGTTATTGGTTAATTGTTTAACCAATATAATTAGAGGAGGTTAAATGAATATTTTTTTTCAAATGTTTCAAAAATAATATTTACATCCCTACTTTATAGCTGGTTGGAGCTTTTTATGGCATGATAGCTACTTTGCACATGTGGCTGGCCTCAAGGTAATTGCGCAGTTAACCAGTTAATTGTGTGATACCTGTAATGTTTAGAGGGGGCCTAAGATGAGAGACAAAGGTGACAATTTGTGAGGGTCTTTTTTCTTCCTATTAAATACCTGTGCTTTGGTTCTAGGGGGACTTTGTTGCTAACTCCCTCTAAATCCCAGCATTAAGGTTTTTGGGATAGACAGGTGGCTGTTTGAAAAGTATGTAAGATGCTTCTTTTTTCTCAGTCCTCAGAATGTTGCCAGCTTAGGGAACTCAAGATCAAGTTTGTGAAAATCTTGGACACTTATGTGGCTGTGCTATGCTCTGCAGTTAGGCTTCTGGGCCAATTTGCTGTTGGATTTTTTTTATATAAGCTGGTATTTTAATTAAGATTTGAAATAAGTGTGTTTCATGTACTACTTGCACTGATGGTAGAGAATCACATGGTAAGTATTTACTATAACATGGTTTTTAAATGTTGGGGGGAAGCTTAAATATATGTAACAAATGGTTACTCCATGAAAAATGCATTGAAAGCAGATACTATATTGTCATCATAACTTTTTAAACTATCTTTTTCAACTTTCAGCTAACAACCTAATCTGAAATGCCACTTTTAACAATAACATGAAAACAACAACAAACAAGGGAGCGGGTTTTTTTAGTACTGTTTTTTAAGTGAGTAGACTCCTTTTAAATGTTCCTGGCAATTTTTGCTTCTGATACTTGTGTGTGGTTTTTAAGTTACCAATATGCACCCTCATTTATTTTTTGCTCAGATGAAAAAAAATTTAAAATGTTGCTGTTCATTCCTAGAGACTTCATATAAAGTTGAAAGAACATTTTAAATTTTGTGATACAGCCAAAGAGACTTAAAAATAATTCTTCCTCTTTTCCCTCCCTCTCATCTAGTTGCTAGAACTTCTGGTGCTTATAGTTAGAGCACAAGAGGACACTACAGAACATGACGAACTTCTTTACTTTAGGTAACATGACCTCAAGTGAAATAAAATGTAAATATCCATTGATATTAATTGTGTAGATCAGGTATTGAACGTCTGAAGGTCACCAGCTTTTCGGTTACTGCTGAAATGTGGACAGAAATGTTTGAGCTAAAAACAAAACATTTATTAAAATAATTTTTATAATACTGTAATAAAACAGTAATAATCTGTTCATTAAGATGACTGGAAGATGATAATGTATATTATTTTTGCAATCAGTCAATATAGTATCTGTAACCTCATAATTGTTTCTTGAGAAATAAATGTACAGCTAAGACTGACTGTAGAAACGTAGTGTCTCAAAGTCTTAAAAAATGAAGTGACACCTTTTAGATCCTAAAACTTTTTTTTTGTGTTGACTATTTAAATTACCTCTGTGGAAAAACTATATCCAGAAGTCTTTGGATTGGTGAAAGTTGCACTTGAAACAAAAACTACTTTGAAAAATACTTAGAAATGACCCTTACACGTTACTTAAGAGATAAATGCTTGGTAATGCTGTTGAGATTGGAGACTTCTGGAAAGCAGTATATGTTCGAGTCACTTTTGGTCTCTTAGAATCACTGCAGTTCCATCTTCTCTATAGCAAGTTTCAGGTATAGAAACTTTGCTGTGGCCAGAGTCTGACTTCCTGCCTATTTTTCCCTAGAATGTGCTTGTGCCAATAGTTCTTATTCACTTCTCTCTCACGTATGGTTGTGTTTATGCTTTTGAGTATTATAGAACATTAGGTCTGGAAGGGACCTTAGGAGGCTGTGTAGTCCAGCCCCCTGGTCAAGGCAGGTTTGCCCCTGACTAAACCAGCCTAGTTGAGTGCTTGTCTAACTTGATCTTAAAAATGTCCAAGAATGGAGAACCTGCAACCTATCTGCGTAGACTGTTCCACCCTTGTAGTCAGGAAGTCCAGTCCCAACTCTTTTTCCCCCCCCCCTCCCCTCCCCATCCAACTTACATATCCTAATATCCATGGACCGTAGCTCCTTGTTCTGTCCCCTGTGGCCAGAGAGAATAGTTTATTTTCATCTTCTGTTAAACCACCCTTCAGGTGTTTGAAGACTGTTATCAAATCCCTCTCAGTCTTCTCTTCTGGCTAAACAACTGTAGGTCTTTAAGCCTGTCCTCGTAAGTCATGTTTCCCCATGTCTAGTCATTTTTGTTGCTCTCCTGGACTCTTTCCAATCCATCCACATCTTTCTTGAAGTATGGGGCCTAAAACTAGATGTGGTACTCCTGTTGAGGCCTCACCAATGCCAAATATAGTGGGAGAATCACTTCCCTTGATTTTTCAAGTGACAGTCCTGTTAATACAGCCCAATATGCTATTGGCCTTTTCCTGCAACAGGAGTATGCTCTTGACTTATGTTCAGCTTATTGTCCACTGTGATCTCTAGGTCCTTCTTTTCTGCAGTATGCTAGTTCTTGGTCTGTCTCAGGTTCACTTCTGAGGTCACAGCTCACTTGCTACCAAGACATCTGGTTTTAAGTAATTTTCCTTTTGCCTCTTCATTTTACTAGAGCAGGGATTGGCAAGATCTGGCCTGTGGAACTGGAGGGCAGTGGTGATGGGAAGGCTTTGTGAGCTTCCACACTGGAGTTGCATAGTGAGGAGCTTATCCACACCACAGCCTGGAGGCCCAGAGAAGCCGCAGCCAGGTCAGAACATTGGCCTGCCATGGAGCTGAGCCAAGTTGTTATGGTCTGTGGCGCCAAATGGTCGCTTGCTGCTGGACTAGAGTATGGATGCACGTTGTCTCATTTGTTTAAGTGCTTGGTGTACTGGTACGTTTCACTAAAGCTTATAAAGCACGTCTTCCATCATTCTTAAATGAAAGTTTTGTGAGGTACCACTCAGTGTCTTCACTCCAGTCGCTTGTATCTTTTTCCATCCAATAAGGGAAAATTTTGTTAATTTCTTTGCAATCTGACAGATAAATTACAATAGACTGAACTTTAGAAATAATCAGTTTTGGCTACGTGATCAAGTCCGACTTCAAGCCACATCCTTAGTGCCTTGCTACTTTACTTTTCAGAGATTTCTGTCTTGAGATCCTTCTTGGAGAGAGAGATTTTTTTTTTAAGGATGATTTTTTTTTAACATAGTGCTGAGGAAGCAAAGAGAAAAAGGCACTTCCTTATTCTAGAGCAGTGGTCGATCCCGGAGACTCAAAGCATCGATCTGAGTCTGCGGGGGGCTGAGCCCCACCCCCACAATCCAGCAGGTAGGGAGGGAAAGGGCAAGGGCCAAATCAGGCCCCCCACAGTGAGGGAGGGAGTGAGGCAGAAGCAAAGGGTCAGGTAATTGTGCCCAGTCCTCCTACCCCCCCTAGGGCCCCGGGGGAGCACACCCTGTGGGGGGCATGGGGTGTGTGCCCCCAGATCTGCATGCGGGGCAGGGTGGGCTGCCACTGGGCTGGGGCTGTGCTGGGCTCTTCCTGGCAGAGGCTGGACCACATTGTGTTTGGGGTGGGCGGTGGTGTTGGGAGAGGTGGGGGGGAGGGCAGGTGGCTGCAGCCCCCTTCCCAGCACTGCCAACTGCCTGAGCATAGCTGGGCCCAGCCCCTCCACCCCACACCTGCAGGAAAGAGCCCAATGCAGCCTGAGCCTGCAGCAGAAGCCTGCACGTTAATATGTATGTGAGGCAGAGGGGCTGAGGCAGTTGGCTTGTCTGGGGCCGGGTGGAGGGGGCTCCTGGTGCTGGGGCCTCCCCACATAGCCCTGGATGGGCTGATTTGTCCTGCCCTGGGCAGGCAGGGAACAAGGCTGAGCCTAGCGGTGGGAGCCCTGCCCCACACGGCCCTGGATGGGCCAATTGGCTCGGCACCACATGTGTCATGCTGCTGGGAGGGCAAGGGACGAGGCAGGGGAGGTGAGGAAGGGGTGCGGTAGATGGGGTGGGGGCAGTGATGGGGGGCAGTAATGTGCCTGTGCCCTGCCTCTGTCCCTCACTTACAAGTCCCTGCCCCTCCCTACCAGTGCTGCTGGTGCCTCTCACTCTGAACCTGCAGCCCTTGTACCCTGGCCCTTCCGGTGCCCACCCCACAGTCTAGATCCACAGTTTTATCCCGCCCCAGCCCTGCAGATGCCCCACACTCCCAACCCACAGCCACCCACATACAGATCGGGCGGGCCTCTGCTGGGGTATATGCCATTGCGGGACCCCCCTCCCCCCCCCCCCCCGGTGTACCTTGGTGACCTGTCTGGGCTCCAACCCTCCCACCACCCAGCTGGCCCAGGGCCCCACTCATCCCTGCCTCTGCCCCATTCCCTCCCTTACTGTGGGGGGCCTCAGTTGGGCCTCCCCCATGAAGTGGCTTGCTGGGCAGGATGGGAGGGGGGTTGGCTGGAGTGGGGGGCAGGGGAGGGGGGCGGTAGATCCTGGGTTGCCCCTTTACTTCAAAAAGTGGTCTTCACCTTAAAAAGGTTGGAGACCACTGTTCTAGAGGAAACAGCCTTTTCCTGGTCATACCTCTGAGGAGACTGAAAAGCTATATCAGAAGGTTAAATTCCATGTGCAGACTTTGGCTTCTACCTCTGTACTTTTCTTTACTCAATTTTTTTAAAAACTCATTTGCAGGAACACATTTTGCTAATGGGAATTTGCTTTCATGAATAGAAGTTGCAAAATATACAGATCAAGTAACTAGTAACTTCAGAGATTTTAAAATGACAAATATGGTCAGAACAGATGTAGTTATGTAATGTATGTCATGTTCCATTCCAGGTATTGGCAGCCTTTTAACAATAGTGGGCTGCTTTTTGTGACCCAATCTGG
Source organism: Alligator mississippiensis (assembly GCF_030867095.1). Classification (NCBI taxonomy): domain Eukaryota; kingdom Metazoa; phylum Chordata; order Crocodylia; family Alligatoridae; genus Alligator; species Alligator mississippiensis. Next base: position 191,715,307 of record NC_081824.1, on the reverse strand, counting down.
ATGCTGTCATGTTCTGCTTTTTAACCCCCCACCCCCTCACTCCTTTGCTTGGAGATTTCCTTTTGCTCCAGTTCCCCTCTTGGTACACTGCTGGATTTAGCCCCCTCCCTTTTCAGTCTTAACACCTGCCCCCCTCTCCTTGGACCCTCCCCCAGAGATATCACTGATGGGTATCAGTGCAGCCAGCAGCCTAAGAGTTAACACAGCAGCTGCCAGGTAGAGGGACCTTCTGGTGTACCCTTACTGCAGCCACTACCCCTCACCCCTGTCACCAATTGCCACTGATTCTCATTCCCAAATCAGCAACAGCCACTTTGATGGTATGAGAGGCAGCAGCTACAGTGTGAGGCTGTGATAACCCCCTGGATGCTAGCTGATGACTTTTCCTGCAGCATTGGGGGGTGTGTGTGGCTAATGGGGAGACAGAGTCCAATATCTTTTACCAACCAGTTTGGGCCTGTTGGCTGTAGGTAGGAGACACTGCTGCATTTTTTTTCTTGCATATATTGTCTCTGGTCCCAATTCAGTAAAGCAGTAAACTTGTGGATTTCTCAATTCATTTATTGAGACTTAGATGTTTGAAGTTAAGCATGTGCTTAATCTGCTGAATCAAAGCCTTTGTAATGTATAATATAAGCAAGCTGAGTTCCAAATTAAATTAGGAAGCAAATTAAACTCTAAATTGAATTTCACAAAATGTAAATAAATTCCATTAAAATTAAGTTTGATCTAAGTTTTTGTTAAATTTGATTAATGTCAACTTAGTTTTACTTTTTAATAGTTTTTGTAATAAAAATCCATGACAACTAGTTTTTCTTCCTGCCTGTATTCTAGTGTTAGAAATTATATGTGTATGTGCATGTATTTATTCACCCTGACCAGTAGCAGAAATACATTAATCTACCATATTATTCTAGCCTTCATTCATTTGGTTTCTGCCATACTTCCTTGCTCCAGCAAATGGAGCTATACTGCACTTACCATGGAAAACTTCTGCATTTACCATGGAGAACATTAAATCTCTCTTGCTTCATTCTGGTCTCTTGGAAAGCATAATACTGCAGAATTTAAGCTTCAGTGGCTTGGTCAGCTGAAATTCAGAGATCCCTGTTTGAACCATCAAGCTGATACTTTTTTCAACCACCAAGCTGATGCATTTTCTCAAATAGGTTATATTTGTTGTGGGATATGAGGTACCTATTAATTATAACTTTGTATTCAGAGCTTACATTTATTTTGGAACAGTTTATGAATGCATAACTTTATTTAAGTACTTGTCTTTATATACTTCACTCTCGAGTACGTGGCATCACATGCACCAAGACTTGAAGTCTTTTGGCCTGCAGTATTTGTTGTCATATGCATATACCCTGAGTGTCCTCGTGTTCCTATATTGAGGACATTAAGGGACAATGACACTCATTTCTTTTTCACCAGTCAGCTTCTTGGTATCTGCATCTTTTCTGAATCCTTACATACTTGTGTGTTATGATACTGGAATTTGGACATGTCACTTCCTAAATAGCTTAGGTGTCTGTCATCATTCAATGTGTCAATTCAAGTCAGTGATGGGCAAACCAGATGTCTCTTTTTGCCACTTCATTCTTACTAAGCATGTTGCTTGTACTTTTCTAATGGGACTATGAAGGTTGGAGAAACATATTTTATATCTAATGTTGTTTTGTTAGACTGCTCCATGAAACTTGGTTCTGGTCTGAATAGTCAGAAATGCGCTGTAAATTCTGGATCTGTTAGCTCCCATGTTCATCTTCAAAAGTACTAGATTCAGACTGTAGCAGGAGTGTTAATATTTAGTCCCCAGAGGAAGAGGAGCATTGCTTCTTTAATACAGGGGTGTCAAACTCATTTGTGTCCCACAGTCTAGATGAATAGCATGGGGCTGGTCCACAGGCTGGATCAGACCTGTGGAACCTTCCTCCACCTTCTGCATACTGGATTCAGCACCTGCAACACCTATTCTGGGACCCATGAACAGTGGGCGCTGCATGCAGTGTTGTGTGTGGGTCAGACCTAGAGGCAGCACTGGGGGAAGGTGATGGGCTTTACATGCTGTATCTTTGACACCCCTGCTCTAGGAAGCCATGGGGGGCAGATCTCCTATGGAAATCCTTATGAAAAAGAAATTGCCTCTCTGCTTCCAGTCTGAATGAGGTACCGCATGAGTAATGAGTGTGCAGTATCGCTCTGGGATGCTAATCCAGCCAGCACCTTCAGTACCAAGGACAGAGCATTGTACTAACTTTTACAGTGGTAGTTTTGTTGATTTGTCTCTTCTATGATGCTTACTTGGGTGCTGAATGTATGGATACTGAGTTTAATCCCTATCCACTCCCTATGCTCCCTGCTCCTGCACTGAGTGGTTTTTTATATGGTTTTTTTTTAGGACGGACAGACAGACAGTACTGGGACATATTTGGTGCTGAGAAGCTTCATGAATTAGAGGAGCTAGAATCTCTTCTTTTCTTTGGGATGAATATCTCTTCACAGTAATGTTGCTTGCTGCTTTATTAGCACTAGGTATCTCCTAAAGGCCAGATGCCTCTAAAACTAACTTGTACGATGAGTTATTACCGAGGCTAAAACTGAGTGATTCACACTGTGGCGATTCACAGCTGAGCCAGAAGCTGAGTAACAGAGACTGAGCAGGTTTACATTCCCACTGAGAATTTCTGATGGGGGGCCCAACAAAAAATGCTCATGCAGCACCAAGGGCAGGAAGCTTTGGAATGTACGAGGGCTGTATGGGCCAACTGACAATAGTGTCTCCTATTGATAAATTATCTTATCAACTGTAAGATGAGCAGGATTCTGGTCTCATTTTTTTCACACGGATAGAGTTCTTGAATTCCATACACCCTGGTGTCAAGCCTGCATAAATTAACAACTGATTCTGCTGCCACTATGCCCACCTGGTTATTTAAAAACCTTGAAATACGCACTCTTGGAAATACTACAAAACTGAATTATTTGGGAGGAAAGAGTCTTGAAATACTAAATTCTCTCTCTCTCTCTCTCTCTCTTTCTCTCTCTATTAAACTATATATAAAAATTAACATTTTTATATTTCAAGGTTTATACACGCATGTGTATGCATGTGTGCATATATATATATATATATATATATATATATATATATATATATATATATATATATATATATATATTAAAATATACTTCATTTTCTCTTTCTTCAGTGTCTTTATTACAAATATCCATATAAGAGTCTAATATAAAAAAATCATGAAACACTGAATACAGTTGTATATCCTTGTGAAGAAACAGCCTGACTTTTTCCACTTTAAATTACATCTATACAGTAAATTTTCACCATGTGGACTGGTGCTGTCAAATAGCTGCATTGACAGAATAGTCTGTTTCTACAAACTCATTTGTATGCAGAAGGATATAATGTGGAGCAGCTCACAAGCAGCCAGCATGTGGAAGGGGCTGAGGAGCAGAGCAGCTCCCCAGAGCCGGCAGAGCCCACGTGGTGCCTGGCTCTGCCCAGCCCCTAGCCCTGCCTGCACCTTGCCTTGTGGAGGAGCCTTTGCCTGCCCTGTGTTGCTCTCCCTCCCTGTGGGGATGCCAGCGCAGTGAGGATTGGAGCACAGCCGAGCAGAAACTTACCACTGGTAAGTGTCCTGTGCCGGCCCTGGTGTCTCTGCCACACTCCAGGTTTCCAGGAAGCTGCAGCCTAGCTTCTCTCCAGGCAGGTACATGGCATTAAAAAGCTAACATGCAGCAAGATGTTTTATTGTGTATGGCCATGCATATGCACAGTTTAGAGGGAACTTTGGTGGCTGTAGCCCACTCTATGGTCCCCGCTCCCAGCACAGCCACATCTGCCCTGAGTGTAGCCCCGGCCCAGCTTCCCTGCCAGGAAAAGAGTGCAGCCCCTGGCCCTGAGCCTGCAGGAGGCAGCTAGCCCTCACCCCATGCACAAATACGGGGGGGGGGGTATGTGCCCCCCATGCCACATTGTAGCCCTCCTGTTGGCCCCCAGACAGGCTGTCGGTTGCTCTGTCCCACACCCTGCCCTTGCTGTGCAGCACCTGCTCCAGCCCCACTTCCTCCCTCACCATGGGGAACTCAATCTGTCCCCCACCATGCTCCTCCCCTCCTCCCAACAGACTTACATATTGGCTATCAGTTCAGTATCGACCGATATGGCTGCTTAATAATCAATTGGCCAGAAAAATCTTTATTAGTGCACTCCTAGCAGGTAGGCCTAGATCCTGGTATACTTCCTTGCTGCCCACCATAGTTTTCCAACAAGTCAGTAGTGGACCGTTTGGGTGATTACTAAAGCATTGGCCCTTTGCACAACCTTCTAGGATAAGAACTTCTTGCTCTACTCCATGACAGAAAAATATTGGCTAAAGATGCAGCAAACTAATATGAGACCACAGAGGATCTCAAGGCATCCCAGGGTGTCATGGCACCCTTGTTGAGATTTGTTCTCATGCCTGAATTAGGTTCCTTTTACATTTATATAACTCAGTTAACTACAAGAATGTCAAGATCTTCTCAGCTATATAATCAGTTCCCTCCAGATTTCATTAGAAGAGGTTAACAAAAGCACTCACTTTCACATAAGTTGCTTGCCTATGCTTCAATTTGTGGCACTCCCCACTAATGACTTGGATCATGTCAAGCATATTTAGTAAACGCCAGATTGTCACTCCTATGTTGAAAAAGTTTGGCAAGAAGCACCAGAAGGCTTGTACTGGGATGAACTATCTTCATGCATACCCATTACCTGGCTCACTCCCTCACAGCAGCTAAAAGTAGCTCCAAGAGAAAGGGAACCTGGAACTCTTGATTTATTTGAAGGTAAATATTGTTTTTTCTGCTAGTGAACAATTCAAAGTTTCAAATTATAAAGAATTATTGGCCAGTTAGAATAATTTAAATAAGAATATTTTGGGATTCTCTTAGCAAATTACTTAAGGAGAATGGAGAGAATTTTAAATAATTATAGGAAGTCAGCTGATTTCTAGAACCTTCTTGCAGGTAACACTAAACGTTGCTGACAATATCATTGCCATTAATTGGGATGTAGTGGTTATTGGATGAGCGTGCTAGCTCAAAAGTTAAGTTATTCCAAAAAAAGAGGCAGCTGACTCTGGATTATTTCTTTTGAGGACCTAAACCTTGTAAGCATGAAGACTAACAATGTTTTTGATTGCATTTACAATCTCTTTAGTTATTCTTTGTTATGTATCAATTTCCAGAGAGGGGGGAAAGGGAAGAAAAGATGATCATACTTAGTCTGAATGAGGATCTTTTATCAGGTCCTTTCTTCCATCAGACAACTTCCAGAGCCCTTTTAGAGAGAGGCAACATGATGAAAAAAGTTTTTCTCCTGTGGTCACAACATCACCCTGCTCTCCATTTGCAAGCAGTCATTTTGACTGGTTGTTGGCAGTTCCATAATGACTAGTTTAACACAATTTGGGTGCAGCCATGGTTCTTACATTGTGGGGGTACCCTCCTACACCCCAGGATCCATCCATACCATGTAGGTAGCACACAGCCCCCTGTTCCCCTGGCAGTGCACAGCTGGAGCAAGGCCCCTTGCTGTCTGCAAAGCCCTGGTTTATCAGAAGATCTATCCTTTTGCCTGCTCCCCTTCTGTCCCCCTCCCCCTTTCCCTCATCCTCCACATGTTGGGAGCTGTCTCTAGTTCTTCCAGGAATCATAGACTGTTGATTACTGGACATACCCTTGGTAGAAAGGAACTGTGCAGTATATTCTATAATCGTTTCCCACTCCATTGTCTTGTCTCTTTTCAGGTACCCTTAGTACTTAAGACTGTTACAGTAAAAAGTAACCATCCAAGTCTTGAAGCATTATTTGGATTCCATTACTATACAAAGGAATGGTTTCTAATTCCTAATTCTAAGGAAGAAAGGAAGGATGGCATCTGATTTGGAGGGACTTAGTATCTTCATTTACCACTTTTAATTCAGAATGGTGATCTTAGCCAACAGATTTTCATCTCTAGTTTTAAGTCTTGCTTGTGGTTCTTGATCTATACAATGTTTATTGTCTCATCTCTAAAACCTAATGCATAAAAGGTGTGCCTAAGTTTTTAATTGGCTGAGAATAGTAGTTCTCAGCTTGTTTAGAGATGAGGCACCACTAGGTAAACGCCATCTCTTAGTTTTCATACTGTTTGCCTACAAAAAATTAATAGAGCATTTTTTTCTGTTGCAAAGAACTGAGAGAAAACCACAGCTATTGATTTCTATTTTAAATTTCTGGGTTTATTTTGTGAATCCTGCTTGTAAGTTTAACAGTGATAACATTGTGTTGTACCCTGTGTCACCCCTGAAAGGATCTCAAAGCACCCCAGGGGCTGTAGCATTCTGGTTGAAAATCACTGGCATAGAACTATTATTGATTTAGGTACAAGTTATACTGCCCTTTTTCTCTGTCTGTAGTGCATGGGAATATTCACATATGGGCTATTGTTGCTGCCCAACTAAAATCCAGAAGGGGAATAATAGTTTACCTGTATCTGAATTAACTCATCTCTGGAAAGTTTTGACAAGAGGTGGAAAATCCATCCATCAGTCTTAGCTTTGTCTTGCCCTCAGCTTTCAAATCAAGAGGGAGAACACTGACACAAAAGCTGTTGTTGATAACCGCTCATTGTTGTAGAGCTTTTCTATCCTAAGATGATTCTGAAAACGTATTTTCACTCTCCTTATATAATTTCCAATGGTTGCTCATACAGCACCCATTATGTGTGCAAAGGAGTACTATTCTCCACTCTCTAACAAAACTTCAGTGACAGATTACATATTTATGGGGTGAAGAGCACCTCTGGACCCCAGCAAAGCAAAAAAAGCTGCAGGATCATGAGGTGACTGAGTCTATATATAGTGTAGTCCATTTAAGTGTGCAGTGGATAAATATAGTGTTTCCCAACCTTTTTCACCCCACAGTACACTTACCTAAATAAAAAAGCACCGCAACACACCGGATGCAGAGCGGAGGGGGGTGGGGGTAGTGTGTAGCCAGCTGGATGGCATTTTGGGCTGAAGCCACACCCCATGCTTGGCTGGAGCCATGCTCCCTGTCTGTTTCCTGCCCTGGTTGGGAAACACTGGATAAATGTACAGTCTGCTTAACTGTGTAATGCTGCCAGTCCCAATTTGTTCCTTATTGATTTGCATTGTAGCAAACTATTGTTACCTTCATATTATTTAAATGAATAAACTACATAAACGCATAACATTTTTCAAGTCCATTGTCTAGTGCGCAACTTACTGTATTACATTTAACTTCAACTGAAAGAGTGGAGCTGTCAAAGGGCTTTGAGTAGAAGCCTTGAAATTTATGGGAGCTAGTCATTTTTATGGCTAGTTTTCCCTAATTTGCAAAGCTTCCAATAGTTTCAAGGTTGTTTTTGCTTTGAAAATAAAAGGAGTAAGTACCAGCTAGAGCATTGTTGTACTCCAGCCAAATTCCTGCCTCTGGGTGTGCCCAGTGCTTGACAGGAAGGCAGAAAAGAACCCCCCAAAACCTCTCAAGGTATGGACAGATGTACATGCTGAGTGCTTCAAATTCCCTGCTAATTTCAAGTGCTTCAGTACTGTACAGACATTCAGGCCTTTCCCAAGTAAAGTGTTTCATAGTGTGACAGAGGTGATGCTGTTGTGCTCCTCCACAGCTTGAGGGCTGGTATGTAGGCATCCCAGGATGCCTATTGCCTGTGAACTCCAAGAGACGTCTGAGGGATAGTTGAAAAGTCACAGCAGAGCCTTTGCATATTTGCCCCCTCAGTCTTCTAGTTTGTGCTTCTTGTCATTGCATGGCTGATAAATTTCAGGTTTGTCACCTTCATAGCAGGACAGAGAATGGACATACTTTCTCTTTTTCGTCTACTGTCTCTGCTCTCCTGCTTGGGGTAGAGTCTGTGTACTTCCCTATGCTTTCCATCCTTTTTCAGCATGTCTACCAACTGTAGACTTCCACAGCATGGAAACTGAAAGCAACATGATCCTGGCAGTCAAAATGTGCCTTTCCAGCAGTGTTGTGTGCTGTACCAGAGGAGAAAGAAACTAGGGGCACCATGAAGGATTAGCAGTTCCAATAGCCTCCAGTCTCATGCCAGCAGCATCTATGTCAGATATTCAAGAGGTGCTGGCACAGTACTTTCTCTGCCTCTAACCTACAGAAAATCCTAACCAGATTTGCCTGGATGGCCTTTCTGAACTACACTGGGGTCATAAGTGGAGTTCACATTCCCATCCTGTGCTCAGTGGCACCAGCAGTACATCAACTGCTAGAAATATTTCTCCAATGTGGTGCAGGGTATCCTGGACTATCAGGGAGAGTTCACTGATATGAACACTGGGTAGCTGAGCAAAGCGTGCATCATATCAGTGTCTTGTGGAACTCTAGCTTACTGTCCCTGATGAAATGGGAGCGTTTGTCCATAGTACTTATAGCACAGAGCTGGAAGCAGTGTCTACTGTATTTATTTCGATTGGTGGGGGGAAACCTTGTCTTCCATTTAATATGGGAGGGGGAAAAGCCCCTTGCCTTACAATTGAGCACGAGGCAGTGGGCGGGGTGGGGGGGCAGGGCAGCAGCTGCATTGGAGCCACAGCTGCTACCTGCTTCCACCCCCATGGCCTCTGCACACCCTGTCACTCTTCCCCTGTAGCTCCCAATTCCTCCCACCCCTGTAATGCTTCTCCCTCTTTCTCCTCTTCTGCCATGCTCCTTTTTACCAGGATCCATCCCCACCACTGTTTGCATGGTGTCAAGTTGGAATAGCAGTGCTGGTTTTGTGCCACTGCTATGGGGCCCAGCTGGAGCCGTGCTCCATTCCCTGGGCTGCAGCAGGGGATAGAGCCTGCCATTGTGGAGCAAAGGTGAGAGGGTTGAGGGGGAGAGGGTTGGGGAGCAGGCAGGTAGGGGTGAGAGACTGGGTGTTGGGGGAGAGGTAGGGAGATGGGAGAAAGCAGTACAGGGACCTGAGGCTGTGGGTGGTAGAAGCAGTGTGAAGAGGGGAGGAGGGCAGAACAGGAGAAGTCAAGGGGTCCTGCTCTTGAACGTGCATGCCAAACTTCCCCTGGGAATAAATTTATGCAGAAGCTCCCTTCTGTGCTGGAGGAGCGGCTCTGGCATTACATTATGGAATGCCTGGAGGGCTGTTTGACAGACTGAAAGAGGCACTTTTAAAGTTGTGTGACTTGGTGATGAGTGATAAACTAAAAAAAAAAATAAAAGTTTTGTATTCCATCTTGGGAGCCACTTACCATCTCAGGAACCTACAACAAATGTGATGTATACCAGTTCCTTAGGCTTCTGAATGGGGAATCCCAGTCTGTTGACTTAAAGCAAATAGGGTGTTCTCGGAGTGCATGTTCAGCCTGGGGAAGGCACTTTTCTCTTGGGCTTCTGTGGAGCCTTCCCCTGGCATTTACAGATGGCAGGCTGCAGAGCAGTGGGATCCATGTTTTTTTTTACACTGATGTGTTTCTTGTCTGTCTTGGAGTGCCAGATGTGACAGTGGGAGTTATCTATCCAGTTACCTGCACCTGTGCTATACTAACATTGTAAGGCATGCATGTCAAATACCTGGTGCCGTTTTATTTGGCACACTGAACTACCAGTGGATCACCAGAAGTTGAGGGACATGGCCAGAGGGCCCTCAGGAATCCAGGGCCTTTTGGCCCCAGTGGACATGGCAGTTGGCAGCAGAAGGGTGAGCACAGTCTGACAGCCTCGGTCACCTTCTGGCTGCTTCATCTGTTGCTACTGCTGTGGCTCTACCTCTCTGGCTGCTGGGTGACAACATGCCTTGTGCTGGAGCTGCTGACGCAGCACAGGACATAGTGGGGGCTGGAGCTGCTGCTGTATGACAGGTCAGGGTTGGCACCAGAACTGTTGTTGCCACCACCAGTACTGTGCCATTACAGTTGCACAGCTTCTTGTGCCCCAGGCTGGTTCTGGGCTGCAAAGAGCCTTGTGCTGTGAAAACGACCCAGGATACAAGGCGAGTTTGACATCCCTGCTGTGGTATAAGATAGGGGTGCCACCCCTTATACCCCCTTCCATCCCAAGTATGATTCAGTATTTTCAAGGAACTGCTGCCTGAGGTACCTTGCTGCAAAGTCTCTCTTTCCTGAAGCTTGACCTTCCTGTTGCTCCACAGAAAACTTATGCTTCTGCCCCAGCAAGAACTCTGTGGAAATACTTGCATTTCGGCCACCCTCCCAGCATACCTACTACTGTGAAGCTCCCAGAAACTTCCATTTCCTGCCTGCATATTGTCCTGCTTGAGTTAAAGCCTACAAACTTTCCTTGGTCATCTGAAATTGCTACAATGAGGACTCGGTGACAAAATGGACTGAGAGGAGTCTTTAATGACTCCAAAGAAGTTAATAGCATTCTCTATGGTTCTTGTTTCCTACCCCTGAAAGGACTTCCCCTCTCTGCTCCTGCGGTATATGAATGGACTGGATTGGAGAAGAGTTAACCCACAACCAAACTCTCTACAATAAAGACCACAATAGGCTTTAGTAGCTCAAGGTCCTAATGGCCTTGGAGATGGTAGCAACCCACCCCAGGATGCTTGAGTGCTCCACTCGCCTCCAATTAGAATATTTTGCAGATGCAGGTGGTCTAATGTGAATGAGTGGGTTGCACTCAAGAAGCCCAGATGCTTGGGTTGTGATCCAGAAAATGGCTGCCTTTGTACCCAGCTTTAAAAAGGTGAGCCCATGTGCAGGGGCAGGGATAGTGACCCCAGAATAGTGGAGCTGTGAATAAGTCAGAGGAGCCACCTTGGTGATTTGGGAGGCAGGAAGCAGGGTACTATGGGATGCCAGTCGACAAACAACTTCCTGTTGTGCTCTGCTGGAAAATACAAATGTAGCTTGAAGTGCTTTCCAGTGAACCACTTCAAAGTTGTTCCTGTTTCATCCAGGTTTTGATATGTTCCAGGTTGGTTAGGGGCACTTAATTACTCTGTCTTCTGTACTTCCACTTTTTAGAGTACTTTAAAGGCACTTGGAGTGCTACAGTGTTATATTTGTCCATACCTTCTGCAGGGGGATGGAGGGAAATGTTAGGATTTGGTCTCTACCATTGTACCATAATGGAAGCATTGAGGCCTTTTACATTTGTTTGAAAGAGGAGTATTACAATCTTTATTTAAGTAGCCTCTAGGAGCCTCCTTCCTCACATCTGGCCACTGTTTAGGATTTGTCAAGAGTGGAATATATATTGAGATAAAAAGCAATTTCTTCTTCAAGCGATTAGGTTTAGTTTAACTGGAGTTCTTTGAAGTGTGTAGTCCACATCTATTCTGCGGTTTACCTTCTTTCCTTGCTGTGACGTTACTCCTTTTCACACCTGTATTTCTCACTGGAAACAAAATAGTGGAGAGTAAGCCCGTTCTGTTTTTTATTCCCCTTAGATAGACAGAAGAAATAACTCAGGACAAACGGGTAGCCCTAAAAAATATTAATGGCCAGATACCCTATTTTCTCACACATATGAAGGACTATTTAGAAAATCTGGATACATACAAGTCCATAGGGGCAAATGCGATGCACCCGAGGGAGTTGACTAATGTGTTTGCAGAGCTACTGGCCATTATCTTTGACTGCTGTACCTGGCAGCACAGTGTGGGGAGCAGGGGAGCAGCCAAGTGGCAGGAGAACAGGCTAGGAACTATTTAGAAAAGTTTGACTTGTATAAGCCCATGGGGCTGAACAGGATGTACCTGAAGGTACTGAAGGAATTGGCCAATGTCATTGCAGAACTGCTGGCCATCTTTTAAAACTCATGGTGATCAATAGAGGTCTTGGATAATTGGAAGAGGGCAAATAATAGTGCCTATCTTTAAAAAAGGGAAAAAGGAGGATCCATGTAACTACAGTCTCATTTCAGTCCCTGGAAAAATCATAAAGCAGGTCTTCAAGGTACTAAGTGTTTGGAGGAAGTGGTGGTGATTAGGATCAATCATCATGGATTCACCAAGGGCAAGTCATGCCTGACCAACCAGATTGATTGCTTTCTATGATGAGAGATGACTGGCTCTGTGGATGCAGAGAGACCAGTGGATGTGATATAACTTGACTTTAGCAGGGCTTTTGATACAGTCTCCCACAACATTCTCACAAGGAAGCTAAGGAAGTATGGGTTAGATGAATGGTCTATAAGGTGGATAGAAAACTGGCTGGATCATCTGGTTCAGAGGGTAGTAGTCAGTGGCTCAGTGTCTAGCTGGCAGCCAGTATCAAATGGAGTGTCTCAGGGGTCAGTCCTGGGGCTGGTTTTGTTCAGTAGTTTAATTAATGATCTGGAAGATGGGATGGAGTGCACCCTCAGCGAGTTTGCAGATGACACAATGCTGGGGGGACTAGTAGATATGCTGGAGGGTAGGGCCAGGATTTGGAGAGACCTCAACAGATTGGATGATTGGGCCAAAAGAAATCTCATGAGGTTCAACAAGGACAAGTGCAAAGTCCTGCATTTTAGGACAGAACAATCCCATACACCTACAGGCTGGGGATTGACTAAGTAAGCAACAGCTGGGCATAACAGTGGACAGTAAGCTGGATATAAACCAACAGTGTGCCACCGTTAAGAAGAAGGCTAACAGAATACTGGGCTGCATTAGTAGGAGTGTTGCCAGCAGATTGAAGGAAGTGATTCTTCCCCTGTCTTTGGCACTGGTGAGGCCACATCTGGAGTAGTGTGTCCAGTTTTAGCCTTCCCACTACAGAAAGACTCTCTCCAATTTGTCCATATCCTATCAAAGGGCAACGAAAATGGTTCTGAAGAGAAGCTGAGGGAGCTGGCTCTAGAGGATGGAGCTAGACAGTTCTTAGTGGTGGCAGATAACAGAACAAGGAGCAATGGTCTCAAGTTGCAGTAAGGGAAGTTTAGGTTACATTTTAGGAAAAACTTTCTCATGAGGAGGGTAATAAAACACTGGAACAGGTTACCCAGCGAGGTTGTGGACTTTACGTCCTTGGAGGTTTATAAGACCCAGGTAGACAAAGCCTTGGTTGGAATGATCTAGTTGGGAGTAGTCCTGCATTGAGCATGGGGTTGGACTAGATGACCTCTTGAGGTCCCTTCCAACCCTAATTTTCTATGATTCTGTAACATGCCCCAGAATATAATACACAACTTGTTAAGCAGGCTGGAGAAAATGTTTCCAGAGTTATGGCTACATTGATCAGAAACAATAAGGTTCAGCTACTCAGCTGCCTTTCCTACTTAGGCTCTGAAGTAGGAGGAGAGAGACCAGGAGCAGCTAGCAGACAGTAAAGTGGCCCTAAGAAAGGTTAGCTTGATTAGTAGAACACTGAGACATTGAGTAGAGACGGTTATTAACACTTGTCAAATGGAGAATAATGAACTATTAAGTCAATTGGCTCCCTTAGCTGTCTGGATAGTAAAATCACAGCTGCTGCACAGTGGAGCAAGAAAAGTAGGGTGCTTCTATCCTGGTCAGAGAAACAACTTCCCTGCTTAATACATGTACTACAGTTTGGGGTGGGAGAGGTACGGGGAAGGTGCCTGTTTTATGTGAGGAAAATATGGTAATTATTATGTTCTCAAGTGTATGGAGTTTGTGCGCCAGATGTGGAATATACATGGAGAAAACATGTTGAAGAACTCCAGTTAATATCAGAGTAAGTATTTTTACTATTTCATACATAAAAATCAAGATTAAACATGCATATATTTGCAAGTAAAAATGTAATGTCCCCTACATGCAGCTTCTGCAAGTAAGAGCAAAAAAAAACTTTAAGTACTAAGATGATACTGGAGTATTTAAAATGTAAATGCTTTAAATAGTGGGAATTCCCCTCCAGATGGCACATGGTGTCCTGGCAAGCTGCGCTGCACCCATGCCATGGGACAGCTGTTGTGCGGGTGCCAGGGGGTGCAGGGGAAGGGCGATCCCCACTGCCCCGTGCTGCGTGGGAAGGCTCTGCCATGAGCCCTCGGAGGCCCTGATGTCCGCTGCTGCAGCCGGTGAGTGTGGGGCCTAATTTTTTTTTAAGTGCCAGGAGGCTGGGGCTGGGCAGGGCAGCTGTGGGGGCTTCTCCTGTGGCTCCCCCTGCCTGGAGAGAGGCAGGCACAGCCGGAGGAGCTGTGGGAGAACCTGCAGCCGCCAGGCTGTCTGCCTCTCTCTGGCCTGTCTGAATCTCTGAACCTCTCCGAATCTTTTCCAAATCGATTCAGAGGCTTTGGATTCGACTCAGGTCTTTTAATTGGTCTACCTATTCGATTCAGAGATTCGGCCGCTGAATCGGGCTGATTCTCCTTCGAATCGAATCGGTGATCAAAGCTTCGCACAGCCCTAATAAATAATTGATACAATGCATAATTCTTCCACAGAACTAGTTCAGTGCAGCTATCATAGCAGTTATCATTTTTATTTTAAAACGATAAGGGAAACGGAGGCTAGAATCCTTCAGGAGTTAGTACCCTATGGTCTGTTGGCCAGGTCTAAGCTATTAAGCTCTGACCTAGACTGGGACAGCATGCGGGATCAGGTGGCATGCAGCTGTTCTGTGCCACCTGTCCCCTCTGCAGTGCCCCCCTCCACTGCTCTCCCTGCTACTCTCTCCCTGCACTTACATTTGCTGCAGAGGGGTTGGGGATCACTGGCAAAGGTAAGCACAGGTAGCTCAGGGAGATTTGTAGTCTTCAGCAGGAGGCCAGATAGCAAGTTCCGGCCCCTGATAGCAAAAGGCTGCCAACCCCTGAGATCAATTGTAAGGCAGTCAGTGTCTAAATGAGAGAGCAGCTCTATTTTTTTCTTTTCTTGTTCAAGCTACTTCTCACACAGAGCCTCACATAGCGACTCAGCAAGCTTTGGATCATGCCCAAAGTTACTTAATTTGTGCACAAGGTGGATAGGATTGCATCTGTGAAGTAAATAATTAAAACATCATTGACCTATAGCCAGACAACCATATGGCTTCATGCATTACTAGGCAGATGAGCACTGTAGTACATTTCAGGAGCTCCAGGAAGTAATTGGCCTTATATTATAAATACTAAATATTTAAAGAAAAAGTTTAAGTACTTTTTTGTAGCCTTATGTATCTGAGGATCTGGCATTTTTATTTGATGTCACGATAACTAAGGATGCTTACATATACTATAAGAAAATTACTGTAAATTAGAAACTACTTTTGTAACAAAAATATTTTAATAACAGGGAAACTAGGTTTAAAAGAGAGATACTAACTTTTATTTTGAAGATACGAATCACCTAGAAGACGGTAAGTTTGTACATTAATATGATAATCAAATTGTGTTAATTAAATATCAATGTTGTTCTGTAGCCACATGTATAATATTAATTAAATATATCTGTAATATTCTAAAATGTACCTACTCTTTAACTTTTTAATCTAATCCACTAGGCCTAATACAGACTTTGTGGTAAATGTTCATTTTTTTTTTTTTTTTTTTTTTTAATACCTGGAAAACTTTAATTATTGTACCTTTCAGATATTCTAATTAGTTTAGTCTGTAAACTGGGGATAATTAGAACCTTGGTGAAACAGAAGATATGAATTTGACCAGTGTACCAAAATTATCACAAGTAAAAATACATTTAATACATACTTTCTACTAGAAGTACTGGAAATCTGTCAGATCTTTTTATTTATGCTTTTTCATAGTATAAATAACATTCTTTTAGGTTGTTATTTAGAATTTAAGTTAACGCTTTTATTTGGAATGAAAAAAATCCCAATGCTGAATGTGGCAAAGATATAATGGTAAGATGTTTCTTATTCTTTTCTGTCCAAGGAGTACAGGTGGTTGGTGCTTGAACTAAACAAAGCTAATTGAGGGATTAATACAGTACAAACAATAATATACTATATTGCCAATGGTCATACACAGTATAGAACTGATGGTACTGCTAGTGTTAGTTTGCTACTTGTTTTATAATGTATTGTGTTATATGATGTTGGCTTTCTAATGGTATTAAAAGTAAAATATTTTAACTTGATATTGTATTTAGTCTGTGTGTACAAGTTTTAAGATCGTTTTCATATATGCAAATTGATACAAAGATAATTTCTAAAGTCCCATGTTGGTACTAAATTACATTAATAATTAATTAGTTTTGCTGGGACTAAAGTTTCAGCCTTTTTGCAAGGTATTGGCTGCTATGGTTTTTTCTCAATGTCTTTTTTTAGACTACTGTCATCAGATATTGTGTATCCATAGAGAACTGAACAGCTCATGTGTAGACTTTTTTTTTAATTCTTTCCTGAGTACTTCTTGGGTACTAATTAGTTTAATGTTAGGCCTACTGTACTGTGGAGCAAACCATTTTATAGCTTCATTTCTTTTCAGGACTCATGGTGAATAAATCAAAAGCAGCTTTGAATTGTGAGAACTATAAATATGTTAATAATGTAAGCCACTTTGTTTGTTTTATTTTTAAATGTCAGCATGGACAATATTTAGAATTGTCCCTCACTTTTATGATGAAGTCAGTGCATTTAACATGGAGGGTTAGAATTTTGATTTAAAAACAAATTTCATATCCCTTTCCTTTCTGTATGTGGGAGGAAAGATCAGAACCTCACTCAGTAATTTAGAAACAGTACAAGACTTAGTCATCAAGGGCTAGATCTTAATCCAACTATTAGATGTACTGTATAAGTAAGTGGTGCTTATGTATCAAAAGAGTGTTCCTATTTCATCTTGCTTAAGCCCCTGAACAGTCATTAGTGGAAGAGGTAGGTGAGTTCTCCTCACCTCTTTTTATGACTTAACCTTAAAATGAAGGTATGTGATAAAAGTAAAGCTGTTTTTTCAGGGTGTTGAGCAGGGTGGAATAAACGTTCCTATGTTGATAATAGGAGATGCCTAATTGATAGAACAGGATTTGGCCCCAAAAGTCTGCTTTGCTTTTGCTGTTGGCATGGGTATTCTACCTATATGTTTAAACACTAAAAGACATAAGACAGTTACCTATGTGCTTTTCATGCAAGGTACGCAACAGGGGAGGGAAAGGGAAAGTATAGAAATGATAGTGAAAGTAATGTTGAATCTGTTTTGCCTTTTCATTCTCCTTGCCTGTCTTGTTTTCCTTATGCAGTTTTCTTATATGAAGTGAAAATAGATCAATTTGTATGAATAGGTAGGGCACTAGAAGACTGATTAATGGAGGGCCAGTGGCCAGTAATGTAATAATTTAATTTTGTAAAACAAGGCATCTGATTTTGCATGAGTCACTGACATCCAGCATGCAGAACCAGCTTTAGTGCAGGGTTTTTTTGGCTGGGCACTTGGTACAGTACAAACTGAAGAAGGATCATTTCAGAGAATGAATTGCTGTGCTATTTACATCTAGCCTGAATCACAGTGATTCCTCCTTGTATATGAGTCCTGGAGTGGAGTCCTAGAGTGGTTCTTTGTTTCTATTGTGGCATTCATAAAATCTTGCTCTGTCAATCTTTTCAGCAGTAGAAAGTGGAAATTCTGTATTGCTTCTACAGTTACTGTTTGGGGGGCCTCATTTTATAAGAATTTCTCCTTATTTCGCAAATAAAATCTGGTTCCAATGATCTGATTGTTTGTCTGATAGCAAAACAGCTTCTTAAGGGACAAATGTACATCTTTTCTTCTTGAGTTTTAGCCAGTGTGTAGTTCTTTGAATTCTTTGTGGTCTTGGCAGCTCTCAGAACTTGGCTGGGTAAGAGTTGTAGGGAAGTGCTAGACTGTTGTGGTTAGAGATTTGTCACTGCCAACTTGATGGACGGCAGGATATCTACTTTTTAAAAAGAAGCTCGTGTACACTCTGTGCTCAAGAAATCATTGACAATATCTTTCCAAGTATTGTTCTATTACTTTTTCATGTTTGGTTATGATTATTGAAAAGGTTATGGTGAGACAATTATTGCACAGTATTTAGTGGCCTCAATCTGGCTAGTGATCTGGGTAAAACAAAGATGACCAGAGTTGTATTGACTGATGATCTCCTTTGGTGATTGCTGGAATTGAGACTCGGGATCTTTTGGTGTCATTCCCGTGTCATTTTCTTCTGTAGAATGCAGTGTATTTGAGTGGGCATGTACCTGGGTTCTTCCCAAGTTTCCTTCAGCTGGCTTCTGTCCTGCTTCTTCTTTGTCCCTGTCTCCTTATCTCAGTCCCATTTTATTTTTTCAGCCCCAGTCTCCGCTCTTCAAGCTCCTTATCCCATTCCCAGTCTCCTTTCCCAACTGATTCAAGTGATTCTTCTTCATTCTGGCTCTTCCTCAGATTTGTCTTGCTTCTCTCCAGGTTCCCTGTCCTGTTCTCAACCAATTAGTGTCAGTTTCTCTTCTTTATCTAGCTCCTCATCTGATCTTTTTCTTTGCAGTTGTCCCTGCCCTGAAAGTTTGTCTAACATCTCTCCCTATTATAAGGATGGTCCAACAAAGGATATCACCAAAAAACCCTTGCATCTTGCATAGTGCTGTATGCAGTAGTCTGTTGCTGTTCCCTTACCTACTTCTGACAACTAGGCAAAGAAGTTTGACCAGTACTGTGGGATTTTGGCACTTGCCCAGGATTTTGGGTTGGAACCTGTAGCTTCTGGAAACAGTATAATTCCAGCCATAGTCTGTACCAACCTGTTCTAAATTTATTTGAGAGAGATTTTATTATGATATGAGAGGGTATTAATCTTGGTTCTCAACTGACAGCCACTTCATGGAATAGATTATTATTCTGATCCATTACTTTAAGGCTGGAGGAATGACTGGCTAGGCTGCAGTTCTGCAGAGAAGGGCCAGGATATTACAGTGGATCAGAAACTGAATAGAAGCCAACAGTATGCTCTTGTTGCAGAAAAAGCCAACATCCTATTGGTTGTATTAACCAGACTAACATCTGCAAATCAAGCAAAGTGATTTTTATGCTCTGTTTGGCAGTGGTAAGGCCTCTTGAAGTACTGTGTCCATTTTGGGGCCCTACATTTAAGGAAAGATGTGGACAGATTAGAAAGTGTCCAGCAGAGAGCAACAGAAATGATTGGTGGACTGGAAAACAGGACATATTTAGAAAGATTGAAAGAATTAGAATTATGTAGTCTGGAGAAGAAAAGACTAAGGGGAGATTTGATAATAGTTTTCAAATACCCAAAGGGTGATTATATAAAGAAGATGGAAATAAGTTTCCTCTGCTGCAGTGCGAGTCCACTGCTCCTACTGCCATCTCCTAAAGCCATAGAGAAAACCTAAGTTGGATGTTAGAAAAATACGATTTCACTGTGAGGAAGGTTAAGCATTGGAATAGGCTCCACAGAGAGATTGTGGAATCTCCATGCTTGCAAGTGTTCAGGGGCAGGTTAGACAGACATTTGACTTGGATGGTTTAATGAGAGATGCTCCTGCCTTGAACAGGGCGCTGGGCTAGATGACTTCATTGGTCGTGTCCAGATGAGCAGAGGTGTGTGCTTGCAGTCGCACGAATAGTAGTGGTACAAATTTGTGCTGCAGTGCACTCCCCTACATGTACTCTTTGTTGTGGGCCACGTCCTGCTGTGGGCAAGCTGCCCTTGCCCAGCTCCTCCTGGCTCCTAGTGTGCTGGAGCAGAGCAGTTGCAGCACAGATGGAGCATAGAGACACTGGCCATCAACTAGGGCGTCTCACTGGAGAACCAAACCTCTGTTTTGGTTAGCATGTGCTGCACCACTTTTTTCCTAGCACTTTTTTTTTTTTTTTTGTTACCAGGAAATCCCAGTAGCAAATTTTGCCCCTGTACTGTAAATCTGCAGCATTGGGCATGTTTTAACGTTCCATGTGTGTGGTTTGTGGCACCGCCAAGAGGTTTGTGATGCCACATTCCGCATGTCCCGGCTTGTCTGGACACGGCTGTTAGGTCCCTTCCATCCCTACTTTCCTTTGATCCTATGTCTTTACCTTGGTTACATCTTCTTCCTTGGCTTACCCACTGTCTTTCAGATCTATGGGCACAGGTATCAGAGTGGATAATGGTGCCAATAGCAGCACCATTATTAACTCCTTGAAAGGTGTATGGCTCTGATGGATGCAAGTAATTGATGACTGCAGAGAGGCTTGTTCTGGGAAACCAGCAGTTCTTCCTGTTTGTAGAACTACTTTTAGAACCTGACTGCTTCAGTAGTTGAGCACCATTTTTACCCCTTAACCCAGGGGTGGGCAAAATGCAGTCCGCGGGCCGGATGCGACCCACCAGGCCATTTTATCCAGCCTGCGAGGCCCCTAAAAAATGTAGAAAATTAATATTTATCTGCCCCTGGCTGCCTGTTATGCGGCCCTTGATGGCTTGCCAAAACTCAGTAAGCGGCCCTCCGCCTGAAATAATTGCCTGCCCCTGCCTTAGCCTGTGTTTTGGCTGCATTTGGGCTAGTTATCAAAACTAGACAATTGTTTCAACACCACTGAACCTCAAACAATGAAATTTGGTGGATAGCCCGCTAGCATTTGGCCATAATTTTTTTTTTTGGTCCATGTACCACTTTTTCCCCAGCTACCTGTTTCAATGAACCACAGCAAGCCAAGATCAGTTGGAGAGTGTTGATCTGCATTTTTACTGTAGTTCCCAGACTTTGAAATCACTTTTAGTAGTAACATACTCAAACTAGACTGAGATTACTCATCCTATATTCAGTGTTAATGCATTTTAACCATAATTCTTTGACTTTTCTCAGAGTCCTACTATCCTACCATACCTCAAATCCACTAAATGATATGCTTTCTTTAATAATATATATTCATGATTCTCCATAATGACACTGTGTTTTGGTTTAGCAAAATCTGGAAATATACACATAATCCCAATGATAAGAGAATTCCATGTTTCAGTTATTCCTTAAGAAAAATATTCCCCCACAGTTTTGGAGGCTCTACAAGGCTCTATGACAGTATTCCACACAGCACCTGCTATCTTAAACAGGTCTGGGCTCCATAAAATCTCACAAGTGTGACAGTATAAGTATAGTGTCTTGCTAGTTCTGCTTTCTCCTTAATCTTGTATATTCATGGAATATATTTACATTACATGGTTCCTTCTTCTCTTCTTTGCTGCCTTCAATGCCAACCATCCTGTTTTCAGTACCTATTCTGAAGAGGGATGAATTGAAATGACTTGAATTTTATTTTTTCCCATGGAAATTGTCAGGGTGACAAGGAAAGGCAGGCTGTTTCAGGCTACCACTCTGACTGTCCAGTTGAAAACAGGAATCAAAAACATTTCCATCTTCCATTCCAACTGCAAGGCACATTTCTTTGCCTTGGTCATCTTGGTAATATATTAATATACCACAACCTATATATTTATGAAAAATAACACCAAATTAAAACAAGAACAGTCAAATCCTCTGTTCCCCTGACTACCCCCCCCCTCCCCCAGCTCCCTCCAAAAAACAAACAAACATACAGCTAGGAAACAAATGGACAGAAAATGCTTACCAAAATCTCCCAGAACAAAGCACTCTACTTCAAATACTTCTCTTCATGAAGAGAAGGTGAGCAAACGTGATACACTACTCAGGTTTCTTAATGTACTGCTGCAAGACACTAAGATACTGTTGTGATGAGTGCTCTGTAAGAATCTACATAGAATGCAATAGAGTGTTGGCAGGTACATTTCAGATAAAGTATAGATTGCTATCTAGTTGAATAATAATTTCCTTTATTCTACACTTCAGGCTCAATTCAAGATAATGCAAGATAGGCACCTCTCATGCTGACAGTATCTTAGACATCTGATTTGCTCAGTAAAAGATTTTTTTCCCCTTGAACAAGACCCTTTCATACCTTTTATAAGACCAGTTACAATTATTTGGAAGAGAGCTGGGGGAATATGTTTAGATAATGGCCTTTCTCTTTTCTTAAAAATCTAGTAACAGCTTCACTAGTTTCTTTTTCTTTCTTTGTAATTTTTTTTCTGGATCAAATTAACTTGGATCCAAAACCTATAGTGGTTTTTTTTTCTGTTATGGCTGCAGATAACTGTCTTTGGCTGTCAGTAAATGTTTCTCTTGGCATATGGTTAACAGGGAGCCTACAACTGATAAATCCATCTCTGGGTAGTATAGTCATGAAATCCACCTTCTCTCAGAAAAAATGTTGATGTCCTTTTGCTAGATTAATCTATCATAAATCTGTACATCTACAGTATCTTGACTGCTGAACTACAGCAGCTGGATTTCATGAAGTTTAGCTGCCTCCCTCCACCCCCCAAGGCTCCTCTCTGAGAAAGCATTTGTTCTGGACTTTGCCATGTATCTATGTATCTCTTAGTGACAACCTGAATACAGTATAAAATCAAATTTGAGTGTGTACTGTCCAAAGAACTAATTATTTTGCTACTAATTTTTGGTAGATTAGTTTGAGGTTCTTTGAAGATTTGATAAAACATTGAATAACACTGACATGGTGCAGCAGCAATTCTAAATTATACCATAGACATCAAGGGCCAGATGTAGATCAATCTTGTAGACTCCTAAACAGGACTTGGGCAGAATTTAGGGGACTCAAAACATCTTCCAGGAGAGTGTTCTAACATAAGGCTTGAGAATAGGCAGGATTTTCCACCCAGCCTTTTAAGGGTAGTCCACTGTGCAGATAGGAGGGCAAGATTCATGGGGCCAGAAGGAAAGCAAGTAAAAAAGAGCATGACTTTGCTCTGAAGAAGGTAGTCCTCTATGAATCCTGGAAATTTTTTTTTGCCAGTAATTGGTTAATGTAAAATGCAGAAACAGTCCTCCCCCCCCACCCCATACTAATTTTGTGTACATCTGGATACCCTAGTTTGCTATCGCTATAACTACTATCAAATTTTTGTAACTCCTCTTTAAATAAGAGCTAGTTTAGAATGCATTGGATAAGTATAGAAAAACACTTGTTCCATTGGTTTTAAAACTATCTGTTTTGAAATTTAACACCATAAGCACGAAGCATCTAAATTGACATAGTATAATTTTGTTTTAACAATATTTTTAGAGGTGCACCGATACATTGGTCCCATATCATATTGGCACTGATAAAAGGAAAATTGACATTACCGGCAATCAGCTTTTTTTGGCTGATGTGGTCGATTAATGTGGTTGATAAATGTCACATGCATGCACAGCCGCAGTGCAGTCTGGCGGCATGGAAAGCAATGTCTGGCTGGTAAGTCCTGTTGTGGGGGAAGGAAGGGGCGTGGGTGGGGCAGACCAAGGTCCCCACAGTGAGGGAGGGAGTAGGGCTAGGGCTGAGGCAGGCTCTGCACAGCCAGGGCGGGGCATGAGACAGAGGGCAGCGCTGCCCTCTTCCTGGTGGGTGTGGGGGGCAGTTGGACTGGAGTGTGCTTGAGGTGGGCAGTGGTGGTGCTGGGAAGGGGAGCTACAGGGTGGGCTGCATCCACTCCAGAATTTGCCACAACCTTCACCATTGCAGTGCCACTGTCGCCTGCCCCAAGTGCAGCCTTGTCCCAGCCCTCCTCTGGGAAGACCCTGGCACCATCCCCAGCCCACAACGGCAGCCCACCCTCGTCCTGCATGCAAATCCAGGGGGCACACGCCCCCCATACCCTCCCAGGGTGCATCCAGTAGCTGCCCCCCCCCCCCCCATCCTCCAGATGAGCTGTGTGTCTTGTGCCCCAACCCATCTCGGCTGTGTAGCTCCTGCCCCAGCTTCAGTGCCAGCCCTACTCCTTCCCTCATTGCAGGAGCCTTGGTCTTCCCCCCCTCCACCCATGCCCTTTCCTTTCCCAATGGCCCTTCCCCAACAGTGGGCTTACCAAATGGACACTGCTTTCCATGCGGTTGGGCCGCAGCAGTCTTATTGATATCAGCCGATATGGCTTGTTAAAAATTGGCCATTGGTATTGGCCCAAAAAATCTCTATCTGTGCACCCCTAAATATTTTACATATATGTTTGAAACTCTGTTACTTTTTATTGTTGGAAAATTGAAATATTTTTAAGCATTTTATTGTTGACACATTATATTTTGAAATTTATAGTAGGTTTTTGCAGTATTTTTTCTTCTCTTTCCATTTCTTTCAGTCTCTCCTGAGGCAGTGGGATTCCTTTCAGCTGTTGGAGTGTTTATTATCTTGATGTTACTCCTTTTCCTATATATTAATAAAAAAATGTGTTTTGAAACTGTTGCTGGCTTCCCAGACCTTGATTCAGGATACAGCGCAAGAAAGAATTCACAAGACAAAATTTGTAAGTATATGAACTTTATTCTACTTGATTTTGATGTATGGAAAGTTAATATACACTTTTTTTTAGTGTAAATAAAGTGGTCCACAGGAGGAAAATGCATGTTATTGTATGTAAATGAATTTGAGAATTGTGTACCATCTGGAAGAAAGACCGCCTCTTTGATTACTGACCTACAGAAACTCTACACGTCTCCATGGCTTTTCCATGTGAGAAGATGCTTCTCTTTCCTTATGTCTCCTGAAACATTGAAATACTGCATGGTTGTCGGTAATAAAAATAGATTTAGGTAACAGGATTGTTGAGGGGGATGCACACAACAAACCAAGTTAATTTTCTAATGCTTTTGCAGAATAGGAAGGCTATATAGTTAGAGAAGGATTTTAAAGGAAATCAAACACCAGAAATTGAAATATGTCTCTTTACTGACTAATAAATTATTTCTAGGCCTTTGCTACTTGGAAGAAAGCGCCTATTTAGCTAAGATAGCACCCAGACTAGTACAAAACCAGCCAACCAACCAACTCCTGCCCCTCCCCTCTCCTTCTGCCAAATAACCCAATAATATTACACAAAATAAATAAAACCCTTAGAAATGTCACCTATCAAACTTTTCTCAAGGGTTGGGAATATGTGTTTTGTATATACCTAAGTTTGGGGGTCAGTGAACTGGATACCTTTCTACTTTGAGGCTATGATTATTCCATTGATAGCTGAGATTAGCTCACTTCTGAAGAAGAGACCAGCCTAAAATAAGGGACTATGGAGTATTAAGTGATTGATTTGCTTACTGGGACTCTTCTCTACTACCTCCTTCACAGCTGCTTCTCAGAAGGCAGGGCTAATTTTGGTTTCTGAGCTAGTGAGTGAGGTTTCTTGTAGCGGTCAAACCTTTTAACATAGGAACACAGAATGAGAAGGAGTTTCTGGGTCATTGTTCCAGTCTCCTGTGATCACAGACAACCAGGTGTAGTCAACATTTGTCCCAAAGGTTCTACAAAAAAATCTATTCTGGCTCTTTTTGTAGGTCACAGCCAGAAAACAACTGATATAAAAAAGGCCAGCAACTCTAAGGTGTGCCACAGAGTGCAGGAGAAACAAGGATGCTACCAGTACATTTCTTTTTAACAAGTTGGCCTGCTGTGGACCAAGTATTCATAGCCAAATTCATCCTCCTTTTTTGAAAATCAACAAATATTTTAAGTTAAAAATAATTCTTTTGGGCATGTGCTGTTGTGCTATTATATTAATCTGAAGTAATTCATGGTTGTTTTAATTAATTTAATCCATATTATTTACATTTATTTAAAACTTCTTCTTTGCAGGTATAGAATAAAAGTACACATTTATTTTTTCCCCACAAATTTTGTTTTTGTTTTGTTTTTTCTTTTTTTCCAGTAATCCATTGTATTATTGCTAGTTGTTCCTGAATTATGGCAAAAGACTTCACATTTTTACAGTGGAAAAATATTGTATGACGCTAGTAGATTTTTCACTTCATTTTGAGGATTTTTCTGCCTTGATTTATTAATTCTTTCAGTGCTTACAAAATCTGGGGAAAGAGCAAAGCTGCTGTGGCCCTGGTTTATGTAACTGAGATAACAAAGCTAACTCACCATAATATTGAATTTGGCTGTGCTTGAAGAATTCACAAAACAAAAGACTTTTCTACAAAGTGCTTTGGTGAATAAAGAAATTAGACAAATGGCATTTTTTAAAAACTTTCATCAAAATCTGAACCTTCCTTCTGTGTCTTCTCTGGTTGACACGCTTAGCAGTGCTGTAGATGATCTGACCAGTGCTGTTGGAGAAGTTGGTTACTGTGTAGCTGATTCAGTCACAGAGCAGGTAACGAGTATGATTAATGGCTTTCGCACAGAAGATGAAAATTTTAGAACACAGGAAGATAAAGCAGTGCCAGTTAAAGATGAAGCTATAACGTCATTACCAGATTCTAAGGAGACAAATATGAAAGAAAACTTGTGTGCTACCGAAGATAAAAATAAACAAACTAATTATAATTCATTAAATGTTGCAAAACAAGATACAGCTCAAGACAGATCATCCCATTATGTCAAGGACAAACACCAATATCAGTTAAAGCAGGGTGATGCTAATAAACACTTCAGTGATAAGGAAGACTTGGAAAAAGTAGGAAGACCTGTTAAAAGCAAAGGAGAGAAAGGAAAGGAGTACTTGGTAAATGAGAAGTTCTCAAAGGATAATAGTCTGAAGAGTAGTAAACTTGTAGCAGAAGAATCTGTCATTAAGAAACCCAGTAGTGGGTTGCAAGTCATATCGGAGAATTCAAAGAGACACTTGCCTAAAAAAGGTAAACCAAGATCATCCTCAGTTGATTTTAAAGACCACAGAGAAGTTCATGGTACACATGTGTCCAAGCATTTGGAAACAAAAGTAAATGAAGCACAAAAGCAAAGCTTTTCAGAGTCTAATTTGAAAAAGGCACAAAAAGATCGTGTTAAAGAAGTGAAAGAAAAGAAATGTAAAGCTTTTTCTGATGGCAAAGGACAACCCTTAATGAAGCATGAAGAAAATGCCTCAACTACCCTATCAAAAGAAGGTAAAAAAAGAAACTATAAAGAATCAGAAAAAAATGCAAGAGAAGTAAGTAGTATGAAAACAACAGAAAAAGGTGAGGAGTCTTTCAGCAAATTGTCTTCCTGGCCTTTTCTGCACCTTTTGCTGCTTACTACTATTACTTCCCAATTTACAGATTTCACTATAACACCTCTTTCTTGTCAGTGGAATCTTTTATAATATGTTTTATTTGCTGCCTAATTGCCATGATGTTTCTTAAAACCCTAGCTAGTTTTGTTTGTTTTTGGTCTATAGAACTCATGGTTAAATACTTTTCCTCATTCTTAAATCTGCTTTGTTCCCAAATAAAAACTATTTCTTCTTTTTCCCAAGTGCTTTGTGTGCTTTCTCTTGGATACTGAAATTTTTAATGAAAGTCTTTGCTTTTGTTATAGAACGCTTCTAAAATTCTTTTTACCATGTCAGTTTCCTGGATTAAAAGTTATATAACATTTGATATAGTCATCTGAACTCTCTTAAGGGATGTATTCAAAGTATCTTTGTTCTTATTGCATATGGATCAGCCATATGCATATGGTTTTTAAGCTTTGAGATTAATTATAGTATTTTTTTTCAAAACAAAGTTCTAGACTGAATATATTTTATTTATTCTTTGTAAGCAATTGCAACCATGTCTTTAAAATGGCTGTCTAGAAAATAGTATGTGAGGACTTAAATAAATAAATAAAAAGACTAAGATGGGATTTTGGAAGCTTATGACCAGGGATCTGGGTTTTCCATTTGCCATAGAAAAACTCCAATTTTCTCCTTGCCACAGAAAAACTGCAATTTTCTCCTTTAAAGGACAAAAACGTAGGAAAATCTAAGTTTCCTTTTGCAGGCTGGCAGAGTTCCAGTCTGCAGGGGGCTGCTTGGGGCTGGGGGTGGTGGAATGCAGGCATGCTCCTAGCTGCCTGCAGGTAAGTCTATGTGGTGGGCATAGGCAACGTGGGGGAGGGGTGGAGGACAGACCGAGGCGGCAGTAGCAGCTACGGTAAGGGAGGGATTAGAGTAGGTTTGGCAGCTGGGGCTGGGGGCGCTGCCCAGCTGGGGTGGTGCAAGGGGCCGGGGTAGGAATGCACAGCTACAGGGCCCAGCTGAGGGAGCAGGATGGAGCCAGGTGGGGGAGGTACGTGTGTGGCTCCTAGTGGTGGTGGCACTGAGCTTCACTCTGTCCCATTCTGCCCTTCTGTGCCAAGTCCCACTTGCTGGGCTGTACGTACACACACACACACACACACACACACACACACACACACACACACACTGGTGTTTCATTTTAATCGCAGGAAAACAGAGATTTTTGGTCCTTTCATCAGAATTTTGGATTTTTTACCAGATAAAAGCAGGATCCCTACTTAGGACACACAAACGTGAATTTCTTATACCTCTGTTTTAGGATGGAAAGTCTTGTTTCTAGCTTAACAAGGAGGTAATTTTAGAGTAAAATAATGTTTGAAGACTGGCAATTAAAAACCATTAGAAATAAAAATAAGTGAAAAAGCTTCCCCCCTTTTAAGGAAGATTATGATCTCACAGGGGAAAGATATAAACCAACAATACATAAAATATGTTTTCCAAAGTGTTTTTACTATAGTAAGCTTATAAAATATGATAATTGTATTGATTGAATGCAACAGACAAAACCTGGTGTTTTAATAAAATTAGCATTAAGCTTTATATTTCTGTGCTGTGAGACCAAAATCCTTCTCTTGGGGCTTTGTGTCCTCAGGGACATGAATGAAGTAATTTTTTGATGCATTATCCTTACTTTTTCAGTGGGTATTCACTTATTGATTTGCTAATTTCAGCCATTCATATTGCATCTGTAGGGTGAATTAATAAGCGACTAATATAGAATTTGATTATAGTATACTGCACCACATAAACACAACGTATATTTTTCTCTTGTTGGAAATGGTTTGCTGTGAAGGAGAAGTAGTTTATGGCACTTGGATAAGGAAAATAAAAATATATTGCCTATGGTAGCAAAAGGGGAAAGTAAAAGGAAGTTCTTCAGTAAGTACATGAGACCTTTTGGGTAAGTTGTCAGGTAAAGAGAGTAGAGAAATGTGAAAAGGCAAAGGCAAAATTAGAGGCATAAAGCACAGGGGATTTTAGGTTCAGTAAAAGGATTTTGTCTTTTATGGGAAGCGATCTTTTTTTTCTAGACCCTAGGACAGGGGTTGGCAACCTCCTTATGAACCATGGGCTATCCATTGTGACCCCTTGCTGTACCCTGCTGTATGCAGTGGGGCTGATCTCCCCCCCCCGCAATTGACGGTCTTTGTTTTGGGGAGCATCTGTGAGGCTAAGCACCAGACCAGAAAATAGGGGAACTCTCTCTCCTGTGCTTTCAGTACTTGCCACCCCCTTAGCTGGCATGCAATGTGGAGGCAGAAAATGCCTAACTAGAATGAGAGGGGGAAAAAAGGAACTTGGGGGTGGGTGCATATCTTACACTCAGACTGGGAGAAAACTGGTGTTGTTGGGAAAGGAACCACCTTCCTACATACACCAATTTACATTTATAAACTTTAAGCTGTAGTCAGTTTAAGGAGCTTGGGTTCATTGAATTTACCTGGGCAAACAGCCTCAGCCAGCCTATTGGTACAGCTCTGGTGAAGCAATTAAAAAGTCTGGGAGGGAGCTTGTTTCCTGTGCACTTTAAGAACTATATGTTTGTGATTGGCAGCATTCTCTTTTGGAAATGGTTTGCTGTGAAGAAGTAATTTCTGGCACTTGGATAAGGAAAATAAAAATTTATTGTCTATGGTAGCAAAGGGAAAATGGAAAAGAACCCCTTTCAACATTTCCTTCATCTATGTGTCTTCTCATGCTATGAAGTTACTAAGGCGAGCATGGGGAAAAACAAAGACTTAGGGCCCAGACAGATGTAACTGTGTTCGCCCAAACTGGCCACAGAAAGTAGTTTATAGTTGTAACCAAATACAAGTGCACTGCAGCAGACAGCTTAAAAATGGCCAATCTGGTGAAAATCTGACCCTTCATTGCATGAGAGGTCAGATGAAGATGTTTCAAAATAGTCTTCTGTAATTTGTTTTCCCTTTCTGCCAGCCTTGAGCTGTTTTCAGAATGGGAGGGGGAAAAGGGAGCAGACGGAGTTCAGTCTGCAGGTTTTTCAGCCCCTGTTGGAGGGTGGGATGGGTGTATTGGAGCCCCCCTAGCCCCCTGAGGTGGGGGGGACTCCAATTCACCTGCATCACCCTCCAGAGTCGGCTGGGGCAGGTGAACCCCTAAAACAAGCTCCCTCTCCTCCCTTTCTCCCCCTCCCATTCTCAAATGGACAGGCTGGGAGAGGGGAGGGTCATTGCTAGGGAAAACTGGCTACAGGCTCCCAACCAGCAGCTAATTTCCATCCTTCCATTCCTACCCCCCCCCACCCCAAACCAACAACAAACTTCTGTTTGCTCAGGACGATCATGGTAACTCGGAATGCTTCCTGCAAAGCCTTTTCAATCACAGCAGGGAGCTGCACTTCTGTCTGCACCCTAATGAAGTTCAGTGCAGTTGCATGCAGTGATTCTGCTGCCCTTCTTTATTCTCCATAGGTCCTCCAGTCACAGAATTCCTTTTCCTCCGTTTCTGCATACCATACAGATTTGGCCATATTTCTTTTTCAAGTCTTTTGTATACTGTATGATGCATCAGGCCCCAGCCTACTTCAAAAGCCACAAGAGTCTTTTCCCAGCCCTTGGAAAATGGGTAATTTTGCTCTGCTGCGTACTGGGTATAATTTTGCTCTGAGCCCAATGAAAAGGAATCAGTCTATTGCAGTGTGACTTTTAAAAATCAAAGTAACTTTTTTTCTGTGGTATGTAGTTTGCACTCTCCCAAGTTAGAGTCCTGTTATAAAAATTGTCGTTTAAAATATATCCCTAAAACTAAGTGGCTGTAGTTTGAAAGTTGAAATGTAGTAGAAAAATAAACTTAGGCTAAAAAAAATAAATCTGAACATTTGTTCATTTTTTCAGAAATAATAACATTTGAAAGAGAACAATATGGAAAGTGTTAGCTATCAAGGAGAGGATTTCAGGTGTAAAGACTGGGTGAAAAACAGAAAACAAGAATATAAACTATTATATAGTCTTAGATGTTACTTAATGCCTGTTGGGAGACTTTGTTTCTAATTGCAGAAATTGGATGAGGATCAATCATTGTAAATTAACTGAAGTCCTATATATCTATTTATAATTTTCATTTTAATTAATGCTTTCCTACAAGCTTCACATCTATTCTTGTGTGTGTTGTAAGCACCTGTTTTAAACTCTGAATAGATTATTTTATATTTAAAAAACAAATGAATTGAAAGAGTAAGGCTATATTCCACCCCCCCACTCCCCCCAGTTATCTGGATTCTTTGGTGGTGTTAACCTGAAAAGCTTAAAGTAATCATGTCATAGATTTTCCTTTTGACTTGAGAATTTTATTTATACTTAATACTATGATATAAATCACTTGGAAAATTGGGAGCTGACTTAGACAGCAGTCCATACTCCAAAATATGACATTGCAGTGTGATTTCTAATTACTTTATGTAAAGTCTAATGAGCTTTTTATTTTTTAATTAAGAATTGATTTTAGAAGTTGGATGTCTGCTTCTTAGTAAAAATTAGATTTCCTATTAAATATTATTTCTTGTCTAGAGATGTACAACCATTCTGCATTTACCAAAAAATAACAAAAATTCCTATGAGCTATTACAAATTTAGGGCCTTGTTCCACAGTAATTTTGGGCGGCTCCTGATGCTCTTGACCCCTAAATTGTCTGCATATTAATACCTGACACTAGTTTTAAGTACTTGTTATGCAGCTCAAAGCTACACCAATCCAAGACAGGATTATCTCTGATCTGTTCTACACAGCTCATGTAACACAAAGCTGCAGGTACACTAGGCTACATCGAAATGTAAACACCGGGGTTCAAATTACACTTTGACTTTTGTGGAGGGTCTCCAAAAAAAAAAAAAAAATGCTGCCCATCACGATGCCCTAATAAAATTGAAGACCTGCCCTCAGGTTATGATTTTCAAATCTTACAGGGGGCTCTCGCCCTCCCCCATAATTCGAACCCTAGTAACATCCCGCCCACTACCCCCCCCCATCGCCCTTCCCAGTTCCCCATATCTCTGCTCACTGCCTCCCTCATCTCCTAGTTACTGGTGGTTGCCCACGCTGTGTCCCCCTAGGAGCAGGCAGGGAAGGGCTAAACTGCCTGCCTGTTCCTGCTGCTGCTGCTCTCTGAGTCAGAAGAGCAACAGTCCAGCAACAGCAGAGGCTGGGCAAGCAGTTTCAACATTCCTTGCATGATTCCTTGGGACAGACAGCACAGGTAGCCATAAGTAAGTAATGGCCTGAGGTCAAGGGGAAACCGGGGCAACCTTAGGGAGCAGAGGACAGGTAGGAATGGGAGATGGGAGACTTACCTTTCAGTCCTCCAGGCCCCTGCTTGCCTGCAGCGTGACTTTGATCTAGCATTAACACCAATTGACTTTTGTGCGGCTCACGGTGTAAGGTGCAACACGGCCCTTAGTCTGGCACATGTATAACACCACTTTGTTAATATATTTTATGCTTTTGTCTAAAATTTCTGTAACCTTTTGAAATATTTGTTTATTGATTAATTTATTGCACTTCCTCTTGAGCTACAGTGTATCATTTACTTTTCTGTTTTCTCCAAACAGACAACTCGTACATGAATAAAGACCAGCATGGCTCATCTTCTGAAAGTGAAGATGAGGCACTGGGTAAATACCATGAAGCCTTGTCCAGAACACACAGTTCCAGACCAACAGTGGTAGATAGCAGGCAGCAGAAAAATTACCTTTGGGAAACCAGACAAAAATATAGCCCTCTGTCTGCAGAGTATGATGGTTACAGTAGTGAAGCTTCAATAGATGAAGGTAAGGTATAGTTTACAAAAGTCCTTTCTTCATCCCTCATTTTCAAGTTATAATGTGGATCAGAATACTGCCTTTAAAGACTCTTATTTAGAAATAGTCACTGTCTGCTAGTGACTCCTAAATATTTCTTGTATCAGAATACACTACAAAAATAGATGAAAATGTATGTTCTTGTCCTTCATGGAAGTACTCCATATGGAACTTAATATGGGAGGAAAGAATATTGTGCAACTTTTATCAGCAATAACTTATTTGAAAAACTGCCTTTAAGTTGTATTGTGGGAAATCCTGATGAATTTTAAGGTAGTGTAAATGCAGAAGTATGAGACATTGCGGGATTCTGTATATAATATGCACTCGGTGGCTGCCATAACTCTGAAGTTGGTTTTATTATTCAGTAAAGTTGTTCTGTTATGTTTTTACTATGTAAATTACAGGAATACCTCCTCTTTCTTGTTTCAAAGAGAGGTCAGCAAAGTTAGTGTTTTATTAATAAAACTCTGCCATGGCATTGAAGGTCACTTTTCTTTTGAAAATCAGCCCTACTTTTCTCGTGACATTTTTTTTTAAACCTCAGTGCGTCATGGAAATAACTAAGTGCTAGGAGTATACAGATAGATTTTTTTTTTTTTTTTTGGCCGATACCAATATCTGATCTCTAAGGAGCCATATCAGCCAATACTGACCCAGTTTCTGATGCAGTGTGGAGAGCTGTCTTCAGCTGGTAACTCTGTTGTGGGAGGGAAGGGGCATGAGGGGGCATATCAACGTCCCCTGCAGTGAGGGAGGGAACAGGGGTAAGGACAAGCGGTGCCTGAGTGGAGCATAGTGTGGGGCAGGGTGAACTTGCAGGTCGGTTGAGGGGTGCCTCTCACTGCTGCTTGCACCCTGGAAGGGCACAGGGGGGCATGTCCCACCTGGATCTGTGCAGAGTGGGGTGGGTAGGCTGCAGCCATGGGCTGGAGCTGGGGCTGTACCGGGCTCTTATTGCCAGAGGCCAGACTCGGGGTGGGGGCTGCAGCCACCCCAGATTTCGCTGTAGCTCCCTCCCAGTGCCACCGCCGCATGCCTGGCACAGCCCCGGCTCTTGCCGGCATGTGGGGGGAGCCAGGGGTTGAGCCGGGAAGAGCCAGGGCTGCACCGGGTGTGCAGTTGCAGCGCTGGGAGGGAGCTACAACAAAATTTGGCGTGGCTGTAGCCCCTGCCCCAAGCCCAGCCCCTGGCAAGAAGAGCCTGGTGCAGCCCCAGCTCCAGCCTGCAGCTGTAGCCCCGCTGCCCTACCCCATGCAGATCCAGAGGGTACATGCAAGCAGCGTGTACATGCAAGCTCCCGGGGTGCAAGCAGTGACGGGAGCCACCCCCTCCTCCCCAACAAGCTGCGGGTCTCTCACACCCCGCCCCAACTTGACTGGGCAGTGTCTGTCCCTGCCTCTTCCCCCTCCCTCAGTATGGGGGGGAGGGTTGATCTGCCCCTTCCCTCCCCTCTGCCCTTCCACCATAATGGACTTACCAGCTGGAGCCAGCTCTCCACACTGCCGGGTTGTGCTCCTTGCTGCCTGCGTGCTGCAGCTGTGTGCATGCAGGGGCATTTATCGGCCAAATTATCAGCCCCATCGAGTCTATTTCCAATACAGCCAATTTTCTTTATATCAGTATAGATCTGAAACTGAAGTGATATATCAGTGAATCTCTACTAAGTTCCTCTTTTCAGTTGACCTAGTTGGCATGCAAGCACCATTTATTCTTGAAAATAGCTGAAGATGAAAAACTTTATTTATATTTATTAACAAGCAAGAAGAAGGGAGTTTTGTTTGAGATACAGGTAAAAAAAAAAAATCAGGTACTGATTTTTACATGGGTGCATTAATTAGACTTTTTTGGATAAGAAATCTTACATTTTAAATTGTATACATAATAAAATTGTTAGTGTATTTTCCAAAACAGTGAATCTAATTTCAGACTAGGTTAGTATCAGCTCTTAACTATGTAGAAAGTTTGGAAATCTCATATGTGATTCTCTGACTGGTTTGAAAGTCTAATTTGTTTCTTTTCCCTATTGAAAAGGTTGTTTATCTCTTAATTTAAGGATTTTGTTTTTATGATCTCTCCCACATTTTGGTTTGGAAAACAGGGACTAGTTATGCAATCACTGATGATCTCTATCACAGAGACAAAATGGATGACATGTATTGGAAGCCTGAAACAGAGTAAGTTGATTCTCTTTTCTTGTTCAGGCAGAAGGCAGGGCAGAGTGCCATCTTAAAGACTGACTCCTTTTCATCAGACTTGTCATCAAAACTCCTTAGTGCCTTTTCGTCTTTGAAATTGGACTTTAGGAGATAGGTGAGCCCGAGTTCCAACAATACAGATGAAAATGGGAAAGTGATGGGTACTGGCTACTTAAGAGGCACTTGCATGAAGAAAGGTTTATGGGAAT
This sequence comes from Alligator mississippiensis, assembly GCF_030867095.1. Lineage (NCBI taxonomy): Eukaryota > Metazoa > Chordata > Crocodylia > Alligatoridae > Alligator > Alligator mississippiensis. Next base: position 191,680,122 of record NC_081824.1, on the reverse strand, counting down.
AAGGGCAGAGGGTATACTAAATACTTTCTGTTTCAGTTCCTTTATCTATTTATACTTGTCAACAGTAGCATCTACACTTTCTTCTTTGCCACCTTCCTATGAGTTTTGTGGGGAGCCAGCTTGATCTGACACCATTTCATGGAGAAGGTTAAGAGATGCTAGATGGGTTGAGAAAGGGAGATGTTGGTACCAAGGAATAAGAACAAATAAGAGATGCAGAATCTATTATAGCCCCAGCAGTGTTTGCCTGTCTCCTAACTAGTGGAGGCTACTTCTTCATACACTTACTCCTCTTCCTCCCATCTCAAAATTGCTTGTATTTGTATCATAAACTATCTCCTGAATTTCTTCTTCCATCTTCCCTTCTCTACTCTTGAGCTTCAGTCTTGCAGAGCTGTCAAATTTCTCTATGTGAATAGGCAGATTAAATTCCATCTTAAAATCATCATCTTTTATCCTCTGCCTCAAAACTGCTGCAGCTCATGCAAGCTACCCTTTTATCCTGGTAAATTTTTGAGCATGGTTGGAGTCTGTGGTAGGAGACTCAAAGTGCAGCAGCTAAGAGTTTGTCAGCCATTTGTTTCCTGTGTCCTGCTGCAAATGCCATCAATGCCCACACTTCTAGATCCTGTCTCCATTCAAACAAATGCACAAAAAAGGGCAGGGGAGATATAATGTCTAACTTTTAAATTTCATAAATGTAAGTGTTAAACTAACTTTTTAAATAGTTATACATTTAGTGTCTCACATTCTTTTATATATATTCTATATTTTTATTTACAACAAAAAGTTTTACAGTTGTCACTATAATAGCTATAATTTTTGGACTGGTTATTTTGCTTTAGCTGTTGTATGTAAGTGGACATTTAATCCCAGTGTTTGGAGTTCCAGGAAATCTACCTGCAATTCTTGATACACCTGTGTGTAAAGCAGTTGCAGAATCAGGCCCTTATTTTATACTGATCTATTGTTAGTCTCCAAGATGCTGTGCAATAATAGTATTCAAGGCAGTAAAAAACTAGCATATTTTTTTATACTGCTTTAGTACACTGCAATATATAATTTGTTGATACTTTTTAGTTCTCCAAAAACCATTTCAAATATAATGGCAAAGTTCCCACATTAATAATTTTTTTCATAAATATTTGCTTTGATTACAGGAAAAAATAAGGAAGAGTATGCCTGATTGCTTTTTATTCGCCCTGGAAGGCAGGCCATGCGTCCTAGAACTTTAGTGACAGAGAAAGTGGGCAGCTGATAAAGCAAATCTGCAATCCATAGACAGAGGCTGGAGATCGTAGCCAGCTAGTTCATACAACTTCAGAGAAGCAATTTGCTAATCTCAGATTAAAAATGAAGAACATTAAGGAACATTTTAGCTGCTTGATTGTAAATTTTACAATACCAAGTTTTGCTGTTTCTTGAAATTTAATATCAATCCTTGACACTTGAGGCATCATAACAATCCTGAGATTTTTTTTTCAGTGGATAGTTTACAGAAAGTGTAAAGAAAAATAATAGAGATTTTTAAAAATTATTTGGGCAAAAACATCTCACTATGTATAAAAGGGAAAGTGTAATAAAAGAAATAGTTGTAGTACTTATTAATATATTTTTCCCCATGTTCTTAATTTTTCATAAATTTAATTATTTTTCCCATGTTTAGATCCTAGACATTATGGTCATATTTTCCAAACGTTAAAATGTATAGTTCCTGTTGACATCAGTAAGAATTCCACACCAGATCAAAGACCGCACGAGCTGATAAAAAATACCATGGTTTTCCATTTTCGAAGCAGTTATCTGGTTTTCTTTTTGGTATTAATCTGAAGTTCTGTCCTTTTTCCTGCATCATGTCATACTTTTCTTTTTAAAGAAGGGAACCATAACTGTATCTTCCTGTACCTTGGACATTTCTTTTTATTTAATTTTTTTCTTGACAACTCTCCTTTTTTGTTTAAAAAACAAACAAACCCCAACAATAAAGCATGCACAGAAGTTGTAATAAAATAGATAATAAACAGAATCTTGCTTTCTGAGCAAATGAGGTTAAGGCCAATTGAATTATTTGATACGTTACTTGGTTTTCTAATTGCAAATTACGAAAACTCAATCATGATAACCTAAAATTTGCTTATTGCCAATGGAAAAACATGTGCTAATAGCTAACATATTTGATTTCAGGTTTATAGGATGTAAATATTTTCAAAATGCATTATTTTGAAGTTTGAAAACATAAGCAAATGTGTCATGTTTTCATTTTATTCTTTTGTCCTCTAGATGGCCATATTAATCTTTCTTTTCTACCTAGCAGCATAGGGCTGATAGCATCATTATATAACATTTAATCTTTAAGTAAAGAAAACAAGTAATAATTTACCAATATTTTTGCACAATTGCTGTTTTTCTAATGATATATTTTCCTTGTACTGTGTTAAACCTCTTCATTTGCTTCATTACATTTATATTAAGCAATTTAGTAAATATTTCTCTAGTTCTGCAATGTCAGCCATCTGCCTAGGAACTGGATCTGTATCACTTCTGTAGCATATATTATATTGAAATTCTGCAGAATCTGAATTTACTTTTGATTTAATGAAAGTTTCTCATCTGAATTGCAGTTAGAGGTATGCTTACCTTCAGAGTGCACAAGATGATTTTTCTTTTTATGACAGGCTTTAGTAAATTACCTTAGAAACAGCCTCAGATTCCTTAATATCTAAATAAAGTCTAGTTTAGTAGAAAATCAAGAGAAGATCAAATCAGAGTCAAGTTAAATTGTTCTAGAGTTCTGTGTTTGCACTTATTCTTTTTTTCCTGAGTGTCAATGTCTTGGTTCAGCTCAGGATCAGATAATATCCTTTACCTTTTTTGGATATAGTTATGTTCCAACTTGCTCATTAAAATATTAGCTGAGAGAGCATCTGGGGTTTTAGTAACTGTAAACTCAGAGAGCGTGGAATCACTTTTCTTCTTTGTTCCTATCCTAGTATGATTGCCATTTCATCTTTGATGATATCCTCCCACTTCCTGAAAGAGTAGTTACTTTCCAAATTATTTCAAATGCTCTTATGACCCTATTAAATACAAAATATTCTGCCTTAATTACATGATATTGTCTGAGCTGCTGTGTCTGGCTCATGTTTACATGAGAGGAATCCTTTATCTCAAAATATAGAGTAAATATTTCATACTTAGTTAATGTTTCTTTGCAGAAAGTAAACCAATAGCAGAAATAGTGACATAACTGAGATCTTTAAAACTTTAATTTCTAAAAATCCAAAATACTGGTATTGTAGGTGAAGAAATGGGTTTGTTCACAAAACTCAAGTTTCAAATTTACAGTAAAATTTATATTTTGAAACTTGAAGCAAATTGTTGATATCTTAGTCATAATTTTACAGAGACTATACTATATGAATTCTTAACAGATAATGTCTAATCCATCATGTCTTACTGCCTCTGATGGCTCCTTCCTAAACTTTAAAACCTGCACACATTCATACAAGCAAATTCCCATGCCTTTGTTCTCTTCTAACAATTCTACAAAAGAGGTCATTTTTTTTCTTCAGAAAAACAGTACTTTGAGGGATCCAGAAGATGAGAGGTTTTTTTTTTTAGTTGAGGCTATTAAGACAAGCATGTTGAAAGTGAGACTTTGCAGACAGATGTTAGTTGTAGATTTTTTTTTTTCCTTGCTTCTGAAAGCAACAAATCCTCTGAATCCCTAGCACCCAGAGGAGAAAAAAGATTCTATTCTTTATATTCATGACAGCATGCAGAAGTGTCTTAAGTTCCCCTGGGCTGGCTCTGACTAAGCATCCCTAGTCCAGATCTTTTCATCAGTTGTGCAAAACTCCAAATGATAGGCAGCAAATCTGGAGTGTGGTTCCAGGTGTGAGATGAAGCCACTGGCATCATAGTGTAACAGATAATGTAAGCAGTCAGAACTGTTATCTACTTAGCTGTAGATTACCATGTGCAATACAATGACTGATTCCGTTTCCTTTTTATTTTATTTATTTTTGATAGCATCACATTCAGTGGAGTTCTGTGACAAATGATTCAGTCATAGAGAGAAGTGGTTAGCCATTTCACCCTGAAGTCAGGCAGAAGGCAGGGCAGTACTTTAGAGACTATTTGGCTGAGAAGGGCATGCTTTTGTACCTTACTTTCATCACCTATGATGACTCAAGCCTTTCTGAATTAGGTAGTCTCTAGGGCCATTTTTTACACATGTATATGCTGCAGCACCAGGCACTTTGTTGCCCAGAGCTGTGTCGCATACAGTTGGCAAAATGCGTGTCAGTATGCAGAAAATGGCAGTAATCTGCTTTTGACTAAAATGCATCAAAGGTGTCTTAGTTCAAAAGTGTACTGCCGCCATTTTCTCTGCACTGATACACATTTCACCACTGGTACAACTGCAAGTGATGCAATGCGATGCACATCAGGTCGCATGTGGAGCAGACTAGATTAATCAAGTTTCCAGCGTGTCAGATCTCCGGCACATTGCAGCATGGAAAAGTATGTGTCTAAATGCTCTAAGGTGCCACCCTG